>NC_134484.1:469546398-469906398 GCF_040206685.1 Ascaphus truei
GGCATCATTATGCTTTTTTTTAATACCGGTTAATTATAACCTCTGGCAATCTGTAAAGTGGCCATCATTGTCCTAATTGGGCGAATGCTCCATAAGTCAAACTGTCATAGCATGCACAAGTCAATAGCGCTAGAACTTGTTTACGGTCTATGATTTTTAACACTATTGGTTTCAGACTTTAATGGAGGTTTCACTGCTGTTTTCTATTAACATACAGTACTTCTTTCTGGCACAGAACCCTCAAATATAATTTATATATTGTTTATCCTTAATATTTGGACATTGGCCAACCTTTATCTGATGGAGCCATCTCACGTATTAAATAATCTCCTTAGAGATGAGTACATACATGATGGGAGATACGCAAGTGGCAAGATGAGGGAGTACATCGAGTGGCAAAAAGAGGGACATAGTGGGTCATACAGAGAGAGAATGCAGTTTCTCTGCATCAATAGCATAATAAAGTGTCATTATTATTCTTTTAAATAGGATTTGTAATCATTGTCATCTTAATGTATGTACCGAACACAGAGTGGGGGTCCCATAGGCAAAACAACTGCTTTTTCATTGGGGAATAACTGGCTTAGATCAGGGGTACGCAAACTGGGGGGCGCAAAGTTTTATATACATTGGTTTTTTTTATATGCATTAGGGCTTTATATGTATTTTTTTATGTGTGTGTGTGTATTTGGGGGGGGTCTATGTGTATTGTTTTTTTTATATGTATTGGGGTCTTTTTTATATGTATGTATTGGGGGGGTGGGGTTTTTGTTGTATGTATTGGGGAGGTGGGGTTTTTGTTGTATGTATTGGGGAGGTGGGGTTTTTGTTGTATGTATTGGGGAGGTGGGGTTTTTGTTGTATGTATTGGGGAGGTGGGGTTTTTGTTGTATGTATTGGGGAGGTGGGGTTTTTGTTGTATGTATTGGGGAGGTGGTTTTTTTAATGTACTTAGGGGGTTTGTATATATTTGGGGGTGGAGATTTTTTTGTATTTGGGGTGGGAAGTTTTTTTGCATGGGGAGGTGGAGTTTTTTGGTATATTTGTGGGAGGGGGGAATGAGTATGAGAAGGGGGATTGAGTGAGTGGTGTAATTGACAGAGGGGCGGGGGGAGAGTGAGAGGGGGGTGAGTAAGGAAAAGAGGGAGTATGAATGAGATGCTGGGGAGATAAATACACGTGAGGCGGGGGGGCACGAATTGAGTGAGAGTGGGGTAATTGATGGAGGGGGGAGAAATACATGGGAAGAGGGAACAAAATAGAGGGGGCTCGTGAGGTGTGAAATGGGGGGGCTCGTGAGGCGTGAAATGGGGCGGCTCGTGAGGCGTGAAATGGGGGGCTCGTGAGGTGTGAAATGGGGGGGGCTCATGAGGCGTGAAATGGGGCTCGCAACACTGCCGGTGGGGGTGACCACTCTGGTGTGGGGAACGGGGCTCCGGTCAGGGGAGGGGGGGCCCCGGGCAGAACTGTAGTCCTGGGCCCCGGAAAATCTGTCTGCTACCCTGGCCATAACAATGTGATGTCACGTGAACCCGCTGCGTCATTTGACGCCGGAGACAAGGAAGGAGGGGGGCGCAGACTGAAAAGTTTGTGCCCCCCCCCCCCCCCCAATGACTTAGAATGATACACCCTTTAATTGGCAGCAAGTGAGCTAGCAAAATGATTCCTTAAACAGAACGTGTTCTCCCTCTAGTGGTCATTTTGTGTACAGATAAACCAGAAAGTTGCTCTATCAAAAAGCTGAGGGGAAAAAAAGATCCATAATACATATTCTCATTGTGCGTATGTACATCTTTATTTATATAGTGCCCACAGTGTACTCAGCACTTTACAAAAGAGACAATACAGTCTATTATATTACCAATACAGGGTAACATCATACAAAAAGTGCAACACACAAAACCTGCCCCGTGGAGCTTACAATCTAAGTGGTAATTTGGGAGAGTTACAGAGGCAGCAGGTGAGGAAATAAGTGCAGTAGATGGCAGTTCGTGGGCACAATGGTTGGTAGGAGCGATTTTGGGTGTGGGACAGTAGCCATGAGTGCAGTAGATGGCAGTGCTTGGGCACAATGGTTGGTAGGAGCGATTTTGGGTGTGGGACAGTAGCCATGAGTGCAGTAGATGGCAGTGCTAGGGCACAATGGTTGGTAGGAGTGGGTGTGGGTGTGGGACAGAGTCTATGAGTGCGGGCTTTTGGGATGCTTAATTTAAGAGAGGAGTTTTCAGGTTGGACTTAAATGTGCCCCTCTTTTCTGTGTTACTGTGGGTTGGGGATGGCAGAAGCGACCGACGTGGGATTTCAGATCATCTATTTAAACTTTTTTTTTTACAACCTTTTGTGAAAAACAGTTTTTTTTTTTTTTTTTTTTTTTTAACTATGATGGCAGAATATTTATAGTATCTATTGGATAAAAGAAAATAAAAAGATATAAAAAGATATTTCAGAAGATAACAAAAAATGGTTTAATAAAACACCCCTTTTAAAAAGGTCAAATAAAAACCCAGCGGACGGATATATCCAGCAAGGCGCTGCCTCCTCCGGTCTCCGTGCTGCCGGACGGGGATGGGAGGGCTGGCGAGTGTCGGATTGTAACAGAGCAGCTGTAACAGTAACTAACTGGCTGACACCCTTTGGGGCCGCGCAGATGTAGGCTGAAGGGGGTCCGAATGAATGCTGCTGTGCTGTCAGAGCCCTTTGTGCTCCTAGGTCATTAACATTCCAGTGGGTGGGGTGAAGCACATTGCTTACTGCCAACGCCCCCGATATTAACCCTGCGCACGCTGGTTATGTGCAGCGGGGAGCAGCTCTGGGGAAACCAGGGCAGGCGCACACGCATAGGAAAATAAAAAAAAATCTCTGCACGGGAACTGAATAGGATAACAAACTGTTTTTAAACACTGACAAGACTGTAACAATGGTATTTGGGACCAAGACTAAATTTTTTTTTTTTTTTTTTTTTCAACTTTAAATTTTTTATTGGAAAGTACAAATACAGCCAATGTTCCACAGCCCATTATTACATTTCCAGTTTTGTCAAACACATATAGTGACGCCTTGGAGATGTATCCACTTAACACTTTACAAACAAGACCAGACGAACTTGACAAGGGGACAGGGAAAGAGGATAGGGGGGGAGGGAGATGGTAGGTTGCCAGGCTCTGGAGTAGGTATGTAGGTATCTCTTGTTCAACTTTTTAGGCCCTCGCTAAGGAGTTGAACTGGGACAGGTTCTTCTGAGGTTTCTTTCTTTCATTCGTTTCTCCCAATTCTATGACTACAGGAAGGTCTACTAGCTGTGCGTCTCTAAGTCGTGTTGTCTGGTCTGCCCTTAAAGGAGAACGCACCTAGTTTGATTAGTGCAAGATTGAGGCGGCGTCCACTGCTGGGATGTCTACCTGGGTCAACCATGGGTCCCAGACTTTTAGAAAATTTGTGTCGGTGTCATTAACTAAACTTGTTAATTGTTCCATCCGGCAGACATGCCAAATTCTGTTTTTGATCTTAGGGATAATTGGTATCTCCTGCTGTTTCCATAATGCTGCGATCTCACATCTTGTGGCAGTAGCAAAGTGCGCGATTAATTTATGCGACGCATTTGATATACCCTGGATCCGCCTGCCCAGAAGGAACAGCCACGGGTCCAGGGGGATCTCCAAATCGAGAATCCGTTGAATCCAATCTCTGATTTGTTCCCAAATAGGGGCCACCTTAGTGCAAGACCACAGCATATGTCGGAGGTCTGCTGCTTCCCCGCACTGTTTAGGGCAGAGAGGGGAGTAGCCTTTTACAAATTTAGCTAAGCGCGTCGGAGTGTAATACCACCTCATAAGGACTTTATATGCGTTCTCCTTTAATGTGGTGCAGACTGAGCTTTTCGCCGCCGCCTGTATAATTCTGTCCCATTCGTCGTCCTCTAAAGTCTCTCCTAGGTCTGATTCCCACTGTCTCATGTAACTCAGTCTATTGTCAATGGGCGACTTCTGGCAGATCACTTCCCTGTACATTCTAGACGTGAGTCCCCTTGTGTCCGTATCTCTGGAACACAGCTGCTCAAAATTTGTTCGCGCCGGTCGAATTGGCGTTTTATTGTAGAAATCTCTGATCTGGAGGTACCTAAAAAATTCGCAGTTTGGGATATTCTTAAAGGATTTAATTTGTTCAAATGTTTGTATGGTCTTTATGCCCTCCAGATCTAACAGACGGGAGAACCCCTTCTGAGTCCATATCAAGAAATGTTTGCTATTCAGGCCCAGAGCGAAGTCTGGATTGCCCACTATTGGTGTCATTAGTGATGTTTTGGTAGTCAAATTACATTTGAATTTCGTGGCCTCCCAAACTTTTAATGAATTGACCATGGTCTGCAGCGGATTGTTCATCTTGCGTACCCCTTCTCTGGGTAGCCAGATTAAATTTCGGATTTCGATTGGTGCACAGCATCTCTTCTCCAACTCAACCCATCTCCGTAGGCTTGGGTCTGTGTGCCATTGGAAAATCTGCCCTAATTGGGCTGCTTTATAGTAGGCCTGCAAGCAAGGCACCGCTAGCCCTCCGCATGTTGTGGGACGTTTTAATATTCCTTTAGCAATTCTTGGGTTTTTCCCATTCCAAATGAATTTCATAATTTTTGACTGGAGGGAGAGGATGTCCGCCTGCACCAAAAGGATAGGGAGACTCTGGAAAAGATATAGCATCTTTGGGAGGAGATTCATTTTCACGCTATGTATCCTCCCAATCCATGAGATGCTCCCCTTCATCCAGCTTCGGAGATCCTCCCCCAGCGTCTTTATGATCTTGGGGAAATTTGCTTTATATAATGTTTTGTACTCCCTTGTGAGATAAACCGCTAAATATTTGATAGCGGAGGGTTGCCATTTGAACTGAAAATTGAGGTCAATCAGTTTTTCGACTTCTTTTGGAAGATTAATATTGAGGGCTTCTGATTTAGACTGATTGATCTTAAATCCCGAGATTTGGTTAAATTTGCCCAGTAAATTGAATGCATTTGGGAGAGATGTGAGAGGTTTGGCTAATGTGAGAATGACATCGTCCGCATAAAGAGCGGCTTTGTGCATTTGGTCTCCCACAGGGTTACCAGAGATATCTGGGTTATTTCTGATGTGTGCCGCCAAAGGCTCTATACATAAGGTGAACAGTAGTGGCGACAGCGGGCATCCTTGACGTGTTCCGCTTTTGATTTCAAACTGTTCCGAGGGGAAGCCTTGATATCTCACTCTTGCTGTTGGGTTTTTATACAACGCCAGGATGGCCTGCAGGAGGCGTCCCTCAAAGCCAAATGCTCTCAGTGTTTCCGAAAAGTAGGGCCAATCTATTCTATCGAAGGCTTTCTCAGCGTCCAGACTTAACACCATGGAGTGAATTTTTTTCTTTTTGGGCCAAATCAATTAGGTCAATAATTCTCCTGGTGTTATCTGCCGCCTGCCTGCCTCTGATAAACCCTACTTGATCCGTGTGAATTAACCCGGGAAGAACACTACCCACCCTGTTGGCTATAAGTTTAGAGTATATTTTAAGGTCCGAGTTAATCAGTGATATGGGCCGGTAGCTCTTGCAGTCTGCCGGGTCCTTTCCGGGTTTATGGATCACCGATATTGAGGCTTGGAGCATTTGTGCTGGGAATGAGGCCCCTGCTAAGATTTCATTGAATAACTTTAACATGTGGGGGGCTAGAATTTTTAAATATTTCTTGTAATATAAGTTCGAAAAGCCATCTGGCCCTGGGGCTTTAGCCGGTTTTAGTGCTTTGATGACCCCAGAGAGTTCCTCCATCGTGAAGTCCGACTGGAGTGCCTCCCTGTCGCATCTCTTCAGGATGGGTAAATGTGCCTCTTTTAAGAAGGTCCGTAAATCCTCCTTTGTTTTTGGATTATGGGTTACCTTATCTCCATTGTATAATATTTCGTAATATTTTTTGAATTCCCCTGCTATATTCGCTGGGATGGAGGTAAGGTCCCCATCTTGGTTTCGAATTGCGTGAATGTGATAGTTTGGAAGCTAATTTTTTAGCTTATTGGCAAGTAGTGTGTCAGGCTTCTCCTTTCCCACTCAACCTGTCTTCCCTAACCTACTAACCCTTCTCTTCCTCCTTTAATAACTAACCTACCAATTCCTACTTCACGTCCCCCTACACTCTACTTCCAGTCACCACTCCCACTATCTAGCTTGCACAATTCTATAGCTTTCTGGTTTCCTCACTTCTCCATATTTATTCTTCTTTCATTCTAGTTCCCTACTTACTCTCCTCCTTGCTCTCCCCTCTACCACTTCCTTCCTACTTGCTACATCCCTCCCCCACTTTAAATTCAAGTCTACTTCCTTTCTCCTTCTTATAGCCTTGTCTCCTTAAATATCTCCACTTCTGCTTGTTCCCTCTCATCTACTTGCTTTTATCCTCTTACTAACTCCCTTGCTCTCACTCACCCTGCCCTTGCTCCTTTAATGGTTCTGCCGCGACTACGCTATACTAATTCCCTTCCCGTATGTTTTCTATTCTTGCTGTATTTCAAAATTCAAAAAACCCGCGTCGGGCCGGTTAGGTGACTAATCTAGGCCTGCGTAGGCCGACCGGCGCATTCTGGACGCCTTGATGGGCTTACGGCTGTCCTCAGTCTTTCTGGTGACGTCATCTGGTCGCGCCGGTGGGATCTAGCCCCGCGCCACCTCCAAGATGGCGCCGCTCCTTTCGGGGCACAGCTGTGACGCGTATCCGGGGGGCGGCCATTTTGGAAGACGTCTCTCACCAGAGCGGAGGTGCGTATGCCTGCTCCAGCTTCCCGCTCACCGCTCTCTTCCTGCTCCTGCGGCTCACCGTGGATTCCCGCCTTCTACAGCTGCATCGCCATCTTGTGTCGGGGGTCGCCATCATCCGGAAGGTAGGCCGCAAATTTTCTCAACAGGGAATCTATTTCAGTACAGGTTGCATGATCACAGGATAGCTGTAGTTGGGGTGTCGGGGCTCACCCCTCTTTCACTCGGGGGTGAGTTTCTTTATTTGGTGACAGCTTCCCCGTGGCCGGGGACCAGACCTCAGGTAAATTTAGTAACGGAACTTCTTCAACATTGAACATTGAACTTTTTTATTCTTAGTGTTCATCTGAGCCCTTTAGGTTGGTGCTGCGCCCCTTTGCTCTCTGGGGGATCTCGCCCTTTGTTCCCATACAGGTTCTGGGAGGGCGATATTTGGATCTTCCGCTGCCGGAGCTTCACCTAGGCCCAGCTTATGGAGGAATGCTGGCCCCTCTTCTGGTCCTCGAAGGGTGGTAGTTTTGCCTCCCCTTGTTACCTGCAGGCCGAAGGGGAAGGTCCATCTGTACCTTACCCCTTTATCTCTTAGAGTCTTGGTGAGAGGCAGCAGGGCCCTTCGGCGAGCCAGTGTCTCCGGGGACAAGTCTTGAAAGATAGACATTCGCACTCCCTCATACTCCACTGCTGGCAGGCGTCTCGTTTTGTGTAGTACTGCTTCTTTTGAGCGGTAATAGTGCATTCTGAGCACAATGTCCCGTGGCTGCTCATGCATTAGAGGCTTGGATCGCAAGGCTCTGTGGCACCTGTCAAGGGCTAAGTATTCTTTAGGGGTGTCAGGGAGCAGAGATTCTAGCCATTTCAGGATAAAATCCTCACTGTCCAGGACTGTTTCAGGGACCCCCCTAATTCAGAGGTTATTACGCCTGTCCCTGTTTTCTGAGTCTTCTTGGCGGTCCCGCAGCTCATTTATTTGTTCTTGGGAGACTGGTATACTTGCGGTCTTGCCTTTTTATGGCCTTGATCGACTGATCCACTTTATTTTCTAGGACGTTCGTCCTCTCCCCCAGCCCGGTAACCTCTTTCTTTAGGTCCTTAAGCTCAGCCTGCAGCAATACTTTCAGATTTTCGTAAAGTTTATCCAGGTCGCATTGTCTCACTGGGCGCAATGCAGGGTTATCTCTCTCCTCTCCCTCCCCGTCCGGCTCAGTCTCCGATCCGGCATTCGAATGTGGCGCCATTTCTCCTCCTGCATCGCTCGATCCGGCTCGGCCGAAATATTCTGGTAGCCCCTTCTTTTTGGCTATTTTGGGAGTTTTCCTTGACATTGCGGGATAATGCGGGGCTTTATTAGTAAAATGATCCGTTGAAGGGATGGTTTTATTAGGTTTTTGCTATCAATATATTCTAGCGAGGCACGGAGCACTTATCTTATGCAACCATGCTCCTTTCCGTCGCGCATGCGCCTCCAAGACTAAATTTTTAAAGCTTCCAGCGACTGAGCTCCAGATTAGAACCAACACTAACACCACCCTAACACCTGTCACTAGTTTTAAATACCTGGGCTTATGGTTTGACTCCCACTTAACATTCGGGATGCACATTGATACCCTGACAACCAAGACCTATGCCAAACTAGGGGTACTTTACAGGAACAAATTCTCCCTAAGTCTCCTGGTCAGAAAGCGTATTGCACAGTAGATGCTAATGCCAATTATTGACTATGGAGACATAGTATACGGCTCGGCATCTCAAACCCACCTTAGCAAACTTGACACCCTCTACAATTCAATTTGTCGTTTTGTTCTCCAATGCAACTACAACACACATCACTGCGAAATGCTCAAAGAACTAGATTGGTCATCACTCGAGTCTAGGCGCAAAGTTCACCTTTCCTGTTTTGCCTTCAAATACTTTATGGGCAAGCTACCCAGCTATCTGAACAAGCTCCTCACCCCTACCACATGCAGCACCTATCACCTGAGATCAGACTCCAAAAGACTGTTCATGGTCCCAAGGCTCAACAAAGTATCCGGCCGCTCCTCCTTCACTTACCGTGCACCCCAAAACTGGAACAACCTACCAGAGACTCTCACATCCACCACCAGTTTAAATTCTTTCAAATCTAAACCTGTCACACATTTTAATCTGGTCTGTAACTGTTTCATACGCCCATAATATATATTTTCTTTAACTGTGCATGCAATGTTTTGTATATAATGTATACCCTGTTCATTTATGTAACTGTATTTGTAGCCAAGTATTATTTGTCTTAACTCTGTGCCCAGGACATACTTGAAAACGAGAGGTAACTCTCAATGTATTACTTCCTGGTAAAATATTTTATAAATAAAATAAATAAATAAAATAATCTGGTGATCTGGGGACGAACACAAAAAGTGATGCTGAAAAAAATTAAAAAAAGACACCACGAAAAAGACATTTGAGTTTATAATTGGGAATTTTTTTACAAATAATGTGCAATAGTGTATGGTGATTTGGGTGGAATAATGCTGGGGGAGTGCATTACTTCTGTAAGGTAACGGGAGGTACAGCTCCTGAAGTCCAGAGCAAAAAAATAAAAGCAATAATTTGCACTTTAAAAAAAAGCTGTATAGATACGTGTTATACTGATGGGGCTTTATGTGCAAAATGAGTGCAGGGAGATGTCATTTTTAATTACAATTGAGTGCGCCTATTTACTACACAAAAAAGGGGGCGATACCCACTCAACCTCTGTATATAAGTCTACAGGGCCGCAGACAGCTTTCCCAGAGCCCAGGACTAACATTTCCACTGGGGCCCCCTACACATGTCGGCGGCCTTGCGAGACCCCCATGTATTTTTCTCCCCTCCCCAAAATCAACCTCCCTCCCCAATATACACTCACATAGTGACACACACACTCACACACAATAAGCCCCCTCCCCAAACACACATAAAAAGAAGCCCTCCCCCTTGGGGTGGGTAAGGTGCCTGGGAGGGTGGTATAAGGGGGGCCTGGGGCATGTGGGCTTACCTGGGGCCCCCAGATGGGCCTGCTGGAGCAGCATGGCCAGATTGTAAGCTCTTCAGGGCAGGGATTTCCTTTCCGATTGTCTGATTTTGCTGCACTAATTGTATTATAATAATTCCCTGTACTGTATTCTTTGTAAAGCGCCGAGTTCACTTTTGGCACTATATAAATAAAGACATACAATACAACACAACAAGGCAAAGATCAGCAGGCCCACGGAGGCATGGGGAGGGAGGGACAGAGCCGCAGTGCCGAGGGAAGTGGAGAGCCCTGCAGGAGAAAAGCAGCAGCCAGGAAAGGGCCCGGCTTGCCTGCACAGAGTGGAAACAATAGTGTTGACGACAGGGAGGCCGGGCGCCTTGACTGGGCAGGCCCGGGACAGCAACCCCGGCTGTCCCCCCTGTTGGCGGCCCTGTGTGTCTATATAGAAAAAGAGGTGCACTATTGGAATATTGTGAAGACGCAGACAAATTGACCTATCAAAGAGGCAGGAACAAAAAGGCCCCAGATTGCTTGTACTCTACACTTTTAGTTGGATTGCAAGGCAGCTAATGGGGATGGTTCCCCAATGGATAGAATTTCAAGAATAACTATCTGGATATACCAGGTTGCAAATACATCTGGAGTAATAGGCTGACCCCCCCCCCCCCTATAGGTTGTACAGTATTGTCAAAATGGTTTTTATTTAAAATTGTCTCTTTATTAAATGTATCACTAAAACAATGCGGTGGTCAGCTTAATGTGTCAATTAAAAGAACTATTGGTTAGGCACACTGGGCGAGTGGTCACAGTGGCGGCCACTCAAAAGTGGCAGGGGGATCATCATTCTATTGAAGTGAAACTTCTTTGCAGGCACCTACAGAGTTTTGATAAGAAAAATCACTGGGCTTGTAACGAAAAAGCATCACGGAAGTGACGTCGCGCTACAGATGGGCGCGCACCCATGTATGCGCATACCTCAAAGTTCCACGCTGCACGGAAGTTGTAGACATCGGTGCCTATGCCGAGTGGATAGCCGTAGATATTCCAGTGCTGTCTTAGCACTCGGAGTGAGTGTGTGTAGCTGCAGCTAGCTTCACTGCCTCACTCAGACTGTGTATGCAGGATAGCGCGTGCGTCTCTCTGGATCAGCTGATATGAAGAATTCCCCTCTAACCCTACGTGTTTCATGACTTCGTACATACACCCCTGAGGAAGTGACGTAGTCAAAATGCGTAGGGTTAGAGGTGAATGTGCGAAGTCATGAAACACGTAGGGTTAGAGGGGAATTCTTCATATCAGCTGATCCAGAGAGACGCGTGCGCTATCCTGCATACACAGTCTGAGCGAGGCAGTGAAGACAGCTGCAGCTATACACACTCACTTCGAGAGGTAAGAAGGCACCGGAATATCCACAGACATCCACGTGGCATAGGCGCCCTGGAGAGGATCCATACGCGGGTCTCCTGCAGCCTCTTTTGAAATGGATACAACATCAGATGTGCCAATATGTACCTTGCTTGTTGTCCTGAGAAACTCCTTGTGGTCATCAAAGACATATCCGGATCTACCTGATGGGACATATTTGCATGATCCGCATTTTGCCATACCTTGTTATCTGGACTTATTACTAACTTTAAAGGCACCGGAAGTTATTTATTGCTTGTTACACACACACACACAGAGAGACACACACACAGAGACACACAAGGAATTCACAGTTGGTATAAATCTAGTGCAAATAGCTAAAACAGGGGGGTGTGCCAAGCATGCACGTTCTAAGCCAAACTTCTTTGCATTTTGATTTTTTTTTTTTAACTTTGTTTTTATTAGTTTTTTTTTTGTGCATACACATCATAGCGTACAGAATATTGTCAAGTGTTTCAGGTATTCACCAAACTTACAGGAACACTTTACGAGTAACGGACGAACATTGGGGGAATCACAGGACAGGACACAGACAGACTGACAACATCTAGGGACAGGGCAAAAAGGGGGAGGAAGGCGGGGAGGGGGGGTAGGGATGGGGGAGCGGCCTGGGAGAAGCGCTGATTCCTCGTTTCTCTGGCATCCTTCACCACCTCTGCCGATGCTCTGCTCCAGTCCACCTCTCAGAGGAGCCCAAGTCCGGTTCACATCAGTTTTCCGTTGATCGTTAACTCGGTTCACCACTGTACCTCGGGGGGAGCCCTACTGTCCGATCGTCCCGTCCAGCCCCCAGCCCGACATCCAAGGAGAACCCATCTATCTCTATCAAAGCCATATTGTGGCCTCATTCATCCCCTGAATATCAGTCTGGGCAAGCCATAATGACCATACTTTTTCAAATTTGTCGGCTGAGTCGTTAACTAAACTCGTTAACTTCTCCATTCTGCAAATGAACCAAATTCTGTTTCTGACTTTATCAATCGAAGGAATCGCATTCTGGTTCCACAGTGCTGCGGTCTCGCACCTCATAGCGGTAGCAAAATGTGCTATCAGCTTGTTACCCGATCTAGATACCTCGTTTGTAGGTTTACCTAATAAAAATAGCCACGGGTCCAGCTGAATTTTGAGCCCCAAAAAATCCTCTGCAGCCAATCTCGGATCTGGGTCCAGACCGGCACTAATCTCGGGCAAGACCACAGCATGTGCACCAGATCCCCCTGTTCCCCGCACCGCCTGGGGCAGAGCGGGGAAGCCCCCCGGACGAATTTAGCTAATCTAATTGGGGTGAGATACCACCTTAATAATACCTTATATGAGTTCTCCTTCAATGTCGTGCATATGGAGCTCGAGGCCGCAGCTTTGAACACCGCGGCCCAGTCCTCGTCCTCTAGTTGAGCCTGGAGATCCTCTTCCCATTGTGCCACGAAGCGGGGTTTGACTGTCCTGTCTGATTCAGTATTCACCACCTCTCTGTACAAGGCAGAAATCAGTCCCCGCGTGTCTGCTCCGCGCACGCAGAGCTGTTCAAATTTAGTCAGCGGTGGTCTCACCGGGTGTGCGTTATAAAATGCCCGAACCTGGAGGTACCTCATAAAATCAGTGTAGGGTAAGTCCGTTTCTGACTTTAATAGTTCAAAAGATTTGATCTTGCCCTTATCCTCCAGGTCCTTCAATCGACTAATCCCTAATTGCCGCCAGCGCGGGAAACATTTTTCTACCAGCCCAGGAGCAAAGTCTGGATTGCCATATAAAGGAGCCATCAACGTATGTTTGGAGGTCAAAGAGCAGCTACTTTTAGAAGCCTCCCAGACCGAGAGAGAGTTGAGCACAGAGGACAGAGGAATGAGTATATCCTTCACCCGTGTCCTCGGGTACCAGATCAGGTCCCTGAGCTCAAGCGGGGCGCACACCTCCTTCTCCAGTGCCACCCACCTCCTGAGCCCCGGGTCCCCATGCCACTGCGTGATTTGGCACAATTGTGCCGCTTTATAGTAGGATATGACGCTCGGAACCGCCAGACCACCAGCTTCCTTAGCTTTCTGCATAATTTTACCTTTAATCCGTGGTTTTTTGTCTTTCCAAATAAATTGAGAGATAGCTTTTTGGAGCCCTGCAATGTCTGCTCTAACCACGGCAACTGGGAGAGTTTAGAACAGATATAGAATTCGGGGAAGGATGTTCATCTTGACACTATAGATCCTCCCCAACCAAGAAATACCATATGCCTTCCACTCCTGTAGCTCTTTTTTGAGAGTCCTCAACAGTTTGGGATAGTTAGCCGAATATAAGGAGCTCGTTTTTTTTGTGATCTGCACTCCTAGGTATTTCATGGCGGAGGGGCGCCATCTAAACTCAAAGTTGAGTTCTATCAGCTTCTCCATTTCTCTTGGCATGTATAGGCTTAGGGCCTCTGATTTAGATTGATTTATTTTGAAGCCAGAGATCTGGGCAAAACGCTCTAGAAGCTCGAACAGATTGGGCAACGAGATGAGCGGCTTGGCAAGGGTTAGAATAATATCATCCGCGTACAGAGCCACTTTGTGCTCCTGCGAATGGATCTGTACCCCAGAGATATCAGCGTTATTCCGAATTTGTGCTGCGAGTGGTTCGATGCATAAGGCGAATAGCAGGGGCGAAAGCGGACATCCCTGTCTCGTACCACTTTTAATTGGGAATAGTTCCGAGGGGAATCCCTGGTGAACCACCCTGGCTGATGGTGCCGTGTATAATGCCTTAACAGCCTGTTGGAATTTGCCTCCAAACCCAAATGCGCCAAGCGTGGACTCCAGGTATGGCCAATCAATCCTGTCAAAGGCCTTTTCCGCATCTAGGCTTAGGGCCACACCCCGAACCTTGTTGGCTCCCATAAAGTCTATTATATCCACAATTCTCCTAGTGTTGTCGGCCGCTTGTCTACCTCTAATGAAGCCAACCTGATCCGGGTGGATGAGCCCTGGCAGGATTATATTTAATCTATTGGCCAGTAATTTAGAGTAGATTTTTACATCTGTGTTAATTAATGATATCGGCCGGTAACTTTGGCAGCTAGTGGGATCCTTGTCCTCTTTATGGATTACTGAGATCGACGCCTGGAGCATCTGTCCCGGGAAGGGCTCTCCTGCTAATACTCCATTAAACAGCTGGAGCATGTGCGGAGCCAAAACTCCGATAAATTTTTTATAGTACAGGTTGGAGAACCCATCCGGGCCTGGGGCTTTTGATGCTTTTAAGTTTTTTACTACCGCCTCTAGTTCTTCCCTTGTGAAGTCTCGTTGAAGAGCCTCTCGCTCCCTTCTGTTCACTTGTGGCAAGGCTGCGTCTGCTAGGAATTTCTGTAGATTACTACTTGTCCTAGCATTGTGAACTACCTTCTCTCCATTATATAGCTGTTCGTAGAATTTCGCGAACTCCCCTACTATGACTTTAGGGTTTGAGGAACTCTGGCCTCCGGCTGTCTTAATAGATTGAATGTTAAAATTTGGTTTCCGATTACGGAGTCTGGTGGCTAGCATAGTGTCCGGTTTATTAGCTTTCTCATAGAACTTCCTCTGCGTCCAACTCATGTCTTTCTCCGCCCGGGAAGTAAGGAGGAGGTTTAGCTGAATTCTAACATCCTTCAACTCCTTTAGGGCATCATCTCTACCTGTCCGGTTATGTAGGATAGAGAGCTCATGTAACCTGTGATAAAGCTGTGATAATTTGGCTTCCTTTTTCTTTTTCCTATTTGCAGCTATACCGATTAGTACCCCCCGAATCGTGGCCTTATGAGCCTCCCATAACAGTGAATGGGACTCCACACTGCCACTATTTATCCGGAAATAATCTGATATTTCAGACTTCACTTTGTTTTGAATATCCGGGATTTTAATTATCGATTCATTTAGCTTCCAGTTTGCTCCTGGGCTGGCACTACCAAATTGAATGCATCTCAGCTCTACCGATGCATGGTCCGACCAAGTGATATCATGTATGCTTGTATCGGAAATTTGTGGGACCATTCTGCTCGATACAAAGAAGTGGTCAACCCTACTGTAGCTGTCATGTGGGTTGGAGTAGAAAGAATAACTGCGTTCTCCCTGGTGCTGCTCTCTCCAGATGTCCACCAGGCTAATCTGTTTCAGGCCTTTCAGTAGTGAGATATTCCCTTCTCTCTTATTGTTTTTCTGGGACGTGGACCTATCTACATTTGCATTCATGACTGTGTTAAAGTCGCCACCCAGAATTATTTGTCCCTCGGCCCATAACTGAAGCTTCTGAAAAAATGTGTTGTAAAAGTCTGGTTGACCTTCATTTGGCGCATATATACACGCTAATGTCATTCTGACCTGCTTAAGGAGCCCGATCAGTACTAGGTACCTCCCCTTCGGGTCCCTTTTAACCTTTTCAACCTGGAAGGGGGTGTGATTGTGAAACAGAATAGCTACACATTTCTTTTTCTCCTCCCCTGATGCTAGGAAAAACTTTCTAAAGTTAGAATCGAGGAATTTCGGGTTATTACGCGAGCTGAAGTGAGTCTCTTGGAGGAAGACCACATCAGCCCATCTCCTCTTGAACTCAGTGAAAGCGACTCTTCGCTTATGGGGACTGTTGAGCCCTTTGGCGTTTTGCGAGATAAAAATTACCTCCATTTTATGCAGCAGTGTCTGTGTGGACCTAATATGTAAGCCGATCTGATCTTACCCCAGACCCTGGACATGCTCCGTTGGTGGCATCTGGTGACCCTCCTTCTTACGCCGAGGGGGCCCACTGGAGATTGCTTTTGTTGGTGGAGACTTCCTTGGTGGAGAATCACGCTCCCTCTTGCACCTTCAGGATGAGGATGGGATACATTGAAGGGAGGAAACACTGGGGAAAAGCAGGGAAAACAACCAACATATAAAGAAACATAGAGAACCATAGTGATCCCTCGGGACCCCAGGTTCGGTGCCCGGTTGTGGCTCCGCCGCTCTGGACCCACCTCCCTCCCAGTCCAGTCCCATGGCCTCTCCTGCAGACCATGTATTTCCGGGACTTTTGCAGGAGTGTGGGGGTAACCCACACCCCTGCCGCTGAAACGCATGTCTTCGGGTAGGATTAGTGGTGTTCTCCTATCTACCCGCCGGCATCAAATGTATATTTCAGGAACCTCCACCCCGGAACCCGGTGGCATGAAACTATGGGTATGACTAAATGTGCCTGTCTGGTATCTCCTGTCTTGTGTCTCCTCTGTGGGCACTCTACGTCCTGGGTTGCTTACTGAGGGTTCCCTCACTTTCTAGTTCCTGTCGGGAGCCCTCCCCTATTGCCTCCCTTCCAGGCTACCATTCTGATGACCCTCTTGGGGTCTTGCTGGCCCATCTCCCTCTTTCTGTTCTCCCTGCAGCCCTCCGCCTCTCTAGACTTTCTCGCCTCCATCTCTCCCTGAACTCCCCCTATGTCCCCTCCCTTACTGCATTGCCCCCCTACCCCCTCTCGAATGCCCCCCTACCCCCTCCCGAATGCCCCCCCACACCTCCCCGAACACGCCCCCCCCACACCTCCCCGTACACGCCCCCCCGAACGCGCCCCCACCACGTGTGCTCCACCGGAGGGGGAGAGAGGGCCGCCGCCCGGTGCAGCTGTTAAGGCCACCTCGCCTTGCTCCGGCGGCGGAATTCGCGCACCCCCGCCGGAGGGGTCAGGGCACTTCCTCGTCCGCGTCTCCGGTCTGACGTCACATCCGCCCCTGGATATTCGCCAGACCCCGTGAGCACGGCTGTGTGCGCTGTGGAGTCGCGTCACTCGGAGGCAGGCTGTGGGCGTGGAGGGATGCTTCTGTGGGCGGGCTCGCGCTGCTCCTCACTCCTTCCCGCCAAATGTGCCACCTCCATGGAGATCTTCCCGCCGGCTGTCCTTCTTCTACAGGTGAAACCCCAATCGCCATTTTGGTTCTCAAAAGCAGGGTTTTCTTGATCTTTGTGCAGGGAAGGTAAGGGGCTGTTTCACCGCTGGAGCTCCCGCTCTGCATCGTTTGTGGCCCGGCCAGGACTATAGTTCAGATTATACAGATCAGGCTTTGATTTCAACATAGAACAGAACTTCTTAAACGGTGAGTGAAACTTTTAGGGGTTACTGGGCTTCTGGGTCAGCACTCTCTTTGCGCCTTTCTGCTGATGTGGGCACCGTCTCCCATACCGCGGGACGTGGTGGCCGTGCCTCCGGGCTCCCCGGTTCTGCTACCGCAGCTGCTATGCCCAGTTTTTTTTAGAAAGTTTTTCCCCTCCGTGGGGTGCGAGCGGCCATTCCGCATAACCACGAGGGCGAACGGGAAAGCCCACCTGTAGCGGACTTCCCGGTCTCGCAGCACTTTAGTGACCGGGTGGAGGGCCCTTCGTCGTGCTAGAGTGATAGGGGAGAGGTCTTGGTATATTGCAATAGAGATTCCCTCAAAGGTTACCGTGGGAGTGGACCTCGTGATTTTGCAGATCTCATCCTTGGTTCTATAATAGTGTAACCGGAGGATCACGTCTCTGGGCGGGTTGTTAGGTGTGGGGCGCGACCGCAGGGCACGGTGGCAGCGATCCATGGATAATTCAGCCTCTGTCTTGCCTGGCATGATGGAGGTCATCCACCTGCTGAGCAGCTCCTCTGGGTTCAGGATCTCCTCTGGTATGCCCCTTATCCGCAAATTGTTGCGTCTGTCGCGGTTCTCACTGTCCTCCTGTCTGTCCTCTAGTTCCAGTACCCTGGCTTCCAGGTCTCCCATCCTTTTATTTGTTTCCCCCTGGCATCGTGCACTTTCCTCCATTCTTTCCTCCAATTCATTTGTGCGGGATCCGATTTGCTGGATATCTTTGCGTAGGCTCTCCACCTCTCCCCTAAAAAATGTTTTTAAATCAATGAGAAGCCGGGCGATTTCTTTCTTTATTACCCCTTTTTGCTCTGCTGATGTACCTTCCACCTCTGGGGTAGAATCAGAGTCTGAGGCTGCTGGTATCTCCTCCGGCCTTGCCTTGCTCCCCCCAGTGAAGTAGGAGCGCACGTCCGTTTTGCGCTTGTTTTTCTGTCTGGTCGTCGCCATTGCCCCCTTTATGTGGTATTATCTTAAGCAGTATATGTTCACAGTTTCGATGCTGTGTTTTGGACTCGGGTTGCTGCGCCCAAAATAGCTTTATTTAGCTTATTATTGCCGACGGGTAGTGGAGCCTCTGTCTTACACCTCCTGCACCATCCCCGTCGCGCATGCGCCTCGCGTTTTGATTTTTAATTAAAACATCACTATCATAAAGCTTCTTCCCTCTTTGGTTCACGCTGATCAGGTGGGCTTTGTCCCAGGGAGACAAGCAGCTGATAATATTAGGCGGATTATAGATCTCACGGCATGTGCAGCACAGAAAGGTGAACACACCATGTTACTCAGCCTTGACGCCGAGAAAGCCTTTGATCGTATAGATTGGATAAATATGGAGGAAACATTAAAGGCCTTCGGTTTTTCAGGAATATTCCTTAAAAAAGTAATGGTCCTCTACTCAAATCCCACTGCAATAGTAAAAAGCCAGGGCTTCCCTTCCTCTCCATTCCAGACAAATAGTGGTACAAGACAGGGCTGCCCGCTGTCCCCACATATTTTTGCTCTTTGCATGGAGCCGCTGGCGGCACAAATACGCCGAAACCCTAATATCTCAGGTCTTGAAGTGGGGGATCAGTCCTATAAACTGTCCCTCTTCGTGGACGATATTATTGTAACGATATCTAAACACTTAACAACCCTGCCAAACTTGTTCAACGAACTATCTACTTTCAATAAACTATCGGGCTTTAAGATAAACTATAGTAAGTCGGAGGCACTAAATATCAATCTGAGGCAGGAGACAGTTAAACTAATCAAATTAAATTTTGATTTCAGATGGCAGCAATCCTCACTGAAATATCTGGGAGTCTTTTTAACGAGGGATTACGACTCTCTCTACCAGGCTAATTATCCCCAAATATTGAAGGTATTAAAAGCCGAACTAGCGGTTTTGACTAAATGTAATATATCCTGGATGGGATCAGTGAAGATGAATTTACTGCCCAGATTGCTCTCTCTCTTTCAGACCTTCCCTATACCTATTGTAACATCAGATATAAACAAACTCCAATCTTTGATTTCCAAGTTTATTTGGAATAACAAGACCCAGACTTAACTGCAAATTGCTAACCAGACCAACCGAAGCAAGAGGCCTGGCACTTCCAAGTCTTCTCTCATACTACAGAGCTGCGCAAGCAAGTGACTGGGTAGCATGGCATGCAAATCCCTTACTCAGGAGATGGGTCTCCCTGGAGGCACGCTTGATACGCCCACCCCTATAGAAAACATGTGGCTCTCTAACCGGATAGGCCTTTTGAAGCATCCTATCTTGCCAGCGATAACACACACTGAGGCTGTGGGACAGACTCAAGTTTAAATACAAGCTTAGCAACCTAAACTCCCTGATGACCCCTTTCTTTGGGAACAGGGATTTTCCCCCGGGACTACCCAAACAATCCTTGGCGAAACGGCGGCAAGAAAATATTTGTAGACTCTTCGATTTTAGCCATGATCTCAAAGCGACGCCTTTTGATAAATTGGTCAAAGATAGTGGAGTTCCACAGAGAGAGATCTTTCGTTATCTCCAGTTAAGGGCCTTTTACGCTAAAGTCAGGCCCACTATTTCGCTCTCCCTGTTTGAAAGACCGTGTCTAGGAGCAGACTCTCACGAAAAGGCTGATATTGAAACTACACGGCCAATTTTCCCTGCCAGCCGAAGACCCCCCCAAGTTAAGCTCACTGTACATTTATAGAAAAATGGGAAATAGATTTGGGTGAGGAATTGGAGGATGAGGATTGGGAGACTTTTTTCGAAAGCTGTAGCCCAAAGCTCAATCTGTTCATCTATCTGGGAAAATGCGTACAAAGTTATGACCCGTTGGTAAAACACTCACAAAAAAATAGCTAAATTTGTCCCAGGCTACTCCCCTATGTGTCCTAAAAGGTAGTGGGGGAGTGGCCTCTTTTCTACATATGCGATGGTCAAGCCCTCGTGTGCAGGCCCATTGGAGATCCTGGATCAGCCAGATCATGGGCTCGGACATTCCCCTAGATCCGTGGCTGTTTCTACTAAACAAACCACTTCTAGACCGCACTAGGGCGGAAAACAAGCTATTAACACCTTATCACCGCGGCACGGTGTGCCTTAGCAGGTCTTTGGAAACAAGATAAATTGCCATCAATCCAGCTAATTAGAAACAAGGTATGGTTTTTGTATGTATACAACAAAAGAGACAGGGGTGCCCAATGCTACATCCAATTGAGAAAACATGTAAAGTAATAAGTATAAAGTTTAAATACTTCAATAATAATATTTAGCGTCATAAGCCTGCATACCAAACGTCAAGGTATAACCACAATTAATGCAGGTCCTACACTACAATGTGAACCCTTCCCTTTACCCCTGTATGAGGGAAAAGAACCATAATAGATCCTGTTCTTTGCAGCAAAGTGAAAAGACCTCCCAAGTTAAAAAGGTGATGAATGAGCTCTGGGGGGGGGGGGGGGTGCCAATGAGCTAGCTGGGAATGTGTGTGTTAATGGTTTGTATGTGCAAAAAAAAAAAAAAAAAAACTCACTAGTTTTCTGAATGATACTTGTAAAAATTTCCAGAAGGTGTGGATAATGTTCACAGGCAGCCGAAATGTAGCCTAAGGGCAGGGACCCGCTGCGCCCGGCGGCCACACGAGCGTTCCCCACCAGCAGGGGAATTCTCCCGAGCCGGTCCCGGTCCCCCCTGGCTGCACTGCTCACTACACGCTGTGACGCGTCAGCCGCCAGGGGATTCAAGAGAATTGTAATCCCTAGCGTCGACGCGTCACGTGGTGTGGCTGTGAGCCAATGAGGGGAGGCTTCGGGAGGAGGGGAGGCTTCGGGGAGCGGGGAGGAGTGTGGAGGGAAAGCAGCGTGAGTGCCTGTCTGTGTGTGTATGTGTGTGTCTGAGTGCCTGTCTGTGTTTATGTGTGTGCCTGAGTGCGCGAGTGCCTGTGTGTGTGTACAGTATGTGTGCATGAGTGTCAGCGTGTGAGCCCGCAGCATCTCGCGAGCCTGAGGAGGGGGGGGGTAGCGGGTCCCTCTGCTTAAACCACACCCCCCCTCCCACTCCAGCCCCGGCTCCCTACTGACCGCATATCGCGGTCTGTGTCTGTCAGCGCCCCGCCTGTCTGCTGTGCGGGCGCACTGATTGAGGGAGCGGGGCCTAAGGCCTGGGACACAGCAGGTTCAGCCGCGCTGAGCCGCACTCCTGCTCTGCCTCGCCTGCTCAAAATGGAGTTTTTTCCTGTCCTGGCAGGCGAGGCAGCGTTCGCGCTTTGGGGGCGGGGCGGAGCAGAGGCGTGTCAGGAGGTGGAGCGGGAGGCGGGGCTAATCCCTCGCTCACATTGGATGTTTTTGGTCACGTGACCGCTCACATCGCTTCCCCGAGCGGCAAATTTGAAACTTGCCTGTCTCGGCAAAGTTTCTCAGCCTCCGCACGCATCAGCACGCATGCGGAAGGGGAAACTATAGCCGCGCTGATGACAGATGCAGGGGGTTAGTGCATCTGCTCAGCCCGGCTGAACCTGCTATGTCCCAGGCCTTAATCTATCTCAGCTTGTAGGAACCCATGTTCCTTGCCCACCACCTCGGTTTCCTCAGAGATAGACCCCATAAAGGACAAAGAGGCTGCCCCAGAATCTCCTTGTAAAAAGCAAATTATGATATGTTTATGTAGAGTATTGTTTTTGAAAAACCAAAATGCTGTTTCTCCCCCCCCCTGCCCCTGCCCCTCCCGTTTCTTTTTTTGTATCCAACCTCCCCTGATAACCCACTCAATTATGCTATATTTCTGTAAATCCCTGCTTTGCTACCCAATAAAAAAACATTAAATTGAAAAAAAAAAAAAAAAAATCACCACCATCACAAATACAATTTCTGTGACAAAAGTCAAAGAAGTTTCACTTAAAATGTGCGTGCTTGGCACACACAACGGTTTATATATATATATATATATATGTTATGTGTGTATATATATATATATATATATATATATATATATATATATACACACATTACTGTAGTTTTCCTCTGACCATAGCTGACCCGTCTCACCTTCTGGGCTAATTACAGACCCTGGATGTAGAATCCAAATAATAACACTGTGTAAATATACCCGGCACTGATCCGGAGGGCGCTGTGACTATTAGATAGACTAGTGCCACATAAATACAGCGCTATAAACATTTGACAACATTTTATCTATCTCCTCTGATTGCCACCAGATTGCACAGTGCCTGGGAAAATCACCAGCAAAAAGCTAACTACAGGCATACCCCGCATTAACGTACGCAATGGGACCGGAGCATGTATGTAAAGCGAAAATGTACTTAAAGTGAAGCACTCCCTTTTCCCCACTTATCGATGCATGTACTGTACTGCAATCGTCATATACGAGCATAACTGATGTAAATA
Organism: Ascaphus truei; assembly: GCF_040206685.1. Lineage (NCBI taxonomy): Eukaryota > Metazoa > Chordata > Amphibia > Anura > Ascaphidae > Ascaphus > Ascaphus truei. The sequence goes on from NC_134484.1 coordinate 469,569,060, forward strand.
ACGCATCTGTAACAGGCTCTATAGTCTCCCCGCTTGCGCACAGCTTCGGTACAGGTAGGGAGCCGGTATTGCTGTTCAGGATGTGATGACAGGCGCATGCGTGAGCTGCCGTTTGCCTATTGGGCGATATGTACTTACTCGCGAGTGTACTTAAAGTGAGTGTACTTAAACCGGGGTATGCCTGTATATCTTTTTGATATTAACTATTCCTAATAGTGTATAGTACATCCATGCGACAATCAAACGGCATTATCAGAGCTGCAGCCCTCCCACGCCCCCCACCCCACGCTACCTACGGACCGCCAATAGTGGTCAAGTGCCTCTCCACACACCGCCTGTATGCAGTGCGGGCACGCCGACTGAAGCAGCGGGGCCTCGGCCCAAGTCCGCGCTTATAGTCCTTGCGACAGCGACGCTGATGTCACGCTGCGGTCGCTGAATTTTTTTTAATTTTATTGACTTCCAGCGATTGCGAACACGCCGTCGTGCCGCTCCTTCTATAAGCGCACGCGACGGATTCAATACATTTGTTTTGACGCGACGTTGCGTCGCCATCACTATAAGCCGCGGTCCCAGTCTGCACTGTAGCATGCGCGCCCGGTGGAGTGCTAGTACGTGCCCAGCGATTCACCGCGATCTGCGGAGGCAGATATTGCGACAGGGGGGGGGGGCGTAACCATGAACTCAGCTAGTTCGCCCTTATTGGCTGAACCGCCGGGGGGGGGGCGTGGTCACGCCTCCATCGAAGTTGCAAATACAACAAAATTGTATTTGGAAAAACCCGTTGTAGAGCGCGGTTGCCAGGTGCGCGCCAAGGTACCTAGTGGGCCCAGCCCCACTGAAGGGCGGTACTTGTTCGTACAGCGCACGCCGAGCCGTGCGCTGCAGAACGCACTGGGACCGCAGCCTTAGGCTTGCATGAAACCCACATGTATTCAAGACCGACCACCTCCTTACCATCTCCCACTGAAAGAATGACTACCTGTTAATATCAGGGACAATAGAATACAGAGTGCAGCGTTTGGTCTAGAAGCCGATACCATTAGGAAATAGATTGTCCAGCCATGATGACAAGCCCCTGTGTGAACGCAGAAAGGTCAGGCGTGCGCTCTGCTACATTTTTTACTTACCGTAACCATAAACTGGGAAGATATGGAAGTCAGAGAAGGTAAAATGGGCAGAGATTCTGCACTGTACCGACAAAAAAAGGATGACGTTTTATTTAAAGCTGCAGACCAAGCAATATCCTACATGTTTTTTTTATTTATTTTTAATAAATCAGTTCTGTACTATGAGAAAATACTTGTAGCATTTTTCTTTAAAAAAAACAACATTTTAATGTATTATAACGTAACAAGTATTTGTTGTTTCTATAGCAACCATTTACAAAGTCACACCCCCTTCCTCTTCTGAAACAGGCTCTGGCACAACCCTTTTTGAGCCCTGCACTCTCTCTAGCAGGGCACCTATTGTATCTAGTGACTGCCTGGTCACATGATCTTCCCCACAGAACTTTGCTTCTTTGGTCCTATTCTGCTGCACTGACTGCCATTTAGTGAACCCCGAGCCCAATCTTCCCCGATCGATCACAGGGGAACGGAACGATTGGCTACTTAGCAAATTACTTATCATTGGGGGGATTGCATTAATGCACATATTAAGGGGGGGGGGGGGGGACTGGCAGCTTTTACAGCTGCTTAAGTCATCCTAAATAAGTGTTAAAGTGACTCACACACATCAAGGTGATTTAAATAAAAGGTATATTTCTGTTTGCTTATCTGGTCTGTTTAATAAAATCATTGTTTGCCTGGGTGGTGCAGTCTCTCTCTTAACATGCCTGAATACCGACCTGCAGCCGGCACGCAACGCGGGACAGAATTACGGGCGCCAACGCCACAAGGTGCGGAGGAGATAACACAATGTCCAGGGGTCGCCACAGAAGGTATCATTGTTATTTCCCCTTACTGTTTTTCCGCTATATATATATATATATATATATATATATATATATATATATATATATATATATATATATATATATATATATATATATATATATATATATATATATATATATATATATAACCATAATACTGAGTTAAGTTATGGTGAGTAAAAAAAGTGACAAAAACCCTCCACAGGAAAGCAAATATGCAAATATAGCTGTATGCTCATCTGCATGTCTTAGGCAGGTCTGCAACCCTGCCTTTCCCCATTATCACCCAGCATACAGCACTTCCACTGCAGCAAGGGATTCTGGGAAATGACATGCAAATGAGCACAGAGTGTCACTTTTTGCCTCAATAACCATTTTTAACATGGTTCCCTATAGGCTTGTCACTTTTTTTACTCACCATAACTTAACTCAGTATTATGGTTTAGCCTATCCCATAAGCCTCTCTTGCATTCCCAGTAAAATCAACCCCACACTGATGAGACCCATCAAGGTCGAAACGGCTGTCTGTGGGTGGTTTTCTGGGTATGCACCATAACCCTGGCTGTGCTCAAAGCTGTGACCATGCAGCAAGCTTAAGCCTATAGGGAACCATGTTAAAAATGGTTATTGAGGCAAAAAGTGACACTGTGTGCTTATTTGCATGTCATTTCCCAGAATCCCTTGCTGCAGTGGAAGTGCTGTATGCTGGGTGATAATGGGGAAAGGCGGGGTTGCAGACCTGCCTAAGACATGCAGATGAGCATACAGTTATATTTGCATATATATATATATATATATATATATATATATATATATATATATATATATATATACACATACTGTATACACACACACACACGTATATATATATATATATATATATATATATATATATATATATATATATATATATATATATATATATATGTACCGTTTTAGCTGAGCATAATAATCAAAAACGAACAGACGATACCGTTCTGTGGCTAAACTAAATGCTTATATTTGTGCAAGCTTTCGAAATACACTGATCTTTTCTTCCGGCGATGGTACATTGAATCAAGCAGGCAAGGGTTTAACTTAAAAACAGTGCCTATGGAATGTTATCTGTGACTGAAACCTAACACCCCCCCTGTGTAGTATGCGATTTATGACTACAGGTGTTACATAGTCCCTGCATGTTAGGGATGTAAGAGTGTGTGTGTGTATAAATGTATGTATGTAAATATAAATGAAGGAAGAGCCCACAGTATATACAGCGCTTTACAAAAGGTGTGTGTGGAGTGGGAGTATATATCAATGGTGTGGGTAGGTGTGGAAATGTAAGAGGCTGTTGCATTACTAAAAGTGTGTGTAGATACTATATGGTCCTTATTTGTATATAGGGATGGAATTACATAGAGTATTTGTATGTGTAAGAGACAGCTGTGTTTGCATACATATAACGCAGTATGTATAGACATGGCCTTTAGCTCTCATGGGAAGAGAGTTCTCTCATGTCAGTAGTGACTCATAAAACTTCGGTCTCGGTTTAGGCCACCGCTACGTGTCCTGAACAGTTGCATACTGTAAATTTGTATTCATGCAACCGTCTCTCTTTCGGCATCATTCTTTCAAGTGACTTTCTCTCCACCTGTCACTTGAAGCCCCTTACATACCTTCGGTACATCGATGACATCCTCCTGATTTGGACCTCTGCTGAACAGGAACTCCTACAGTTCCATGAGAACTTCAATACATTCCACCCGACCATCAACCTCAAACTCACCCATTCCCCGGACAAAGTATATTTCCTAGATACCACCATTACTATAAAGACCAACTAACTACAGACTTCTTTATACCGCAAACCAAAAGACAGAGCCAGCTATTTGAGGGACAACAGCTTCTACCCGACGCACACTAAGCATGCAACCATCTACAGTCAAGCCATACGATAGAACCGGATATGCTCCGATACAGCAGACAGCGGATTACAGTCTTAAGATCGGATTTTATAACCAGTGGATATAACCGCAGAATTGAAGACCAGCAAATCCACAAAGCCACCAGAATATCAAGAAGTGATCTCCTTGAATACAGACAGAAAGAGACAAGCAACAGGGTACCTTTGGTGGTCACATATAACCCACACCTAGAAGCCCTGCGCAAGATCACAAGGGAACCCATTCTGCAGGTAGATACAAGACTGCAACAGGTCTTCCCTGAAACACCCTTATTATCATACAGACAACCTCATAATCTCAAGAAAATGATGGTGAGAAGTAAGGTACCCAACAATACAACTGAATGCGGGACCATGCCAAGACGCAATATGCAAAACCTGCGCAATGCTCCACACAGTGGACACAATACACATACCACACAATCTGGAGTACAAAATCAGAGGAAGGTTCACCTGTTCCTCCAGCAATGTCATGTATCTCATCATGTGCATGAAATGCCCAGGGGGCTGCTACTACATAGGTGAGACGGACAGGGGCTACACAAGAGCTTGAATCTGCATTGCTGCAGCATCACACGCGGAAAAAGAGACAGTCCTGTCAGCGAACAATTCTCTGACTATGGCCATAAGATGAACGATCTGAAGGTGGCCATACTCAAAGGTAATCTTAGAACACCGAAAGAGAGACGGTTGCATGAATACAAATTTAGCAACTGTTCGGGACACTTAGCGGTGGCCTAAACCAAGACCGAAGTTTTATGAGTCATTACTGACACAAGTGAACTCTCTTCCCATGAGTGCTAAAGGCCATGTCTATACATACTGTGCTATATGTATGCACACACAGCTGTCTCTTACACGTACAAATACTCTATGTAATTCCATCCCTATATACCAATAGGGACCAAATAGTATCTACACACACTTTTAGTAATGCAACAGCCTCTTACATTTCCACACCTATCCACACCATTGATATACACTCCCACTCCACACACACCTTTTGTAAAGTACTGTATACACTGTGGGCTCTTCATTCATTTATATTTTCTCTCTCTCTCTCTCTCACACATCCCTAACATTCAGGGACTATTTAACACCTGTAGTCATAAATCGCATACTACACAGGGGGGGTGTTAGGTTTCAGTCACAGATAACATTCCTTTATGCCCTGTTTTTAAGTTAAACCCTTGCCTGCTTTATTCAATGTACCATCGCCGGAAGAAGAGATCAGTGTATCTCGAAAGCTCGCACAAATAAAAGCATTTAGTTAGCCACAGAACGGTATCGTTTTTGATTATATATATATACACACACACACACACACACACACAAACATGTGTATATATATATATATATATATATATACAAAAAATATATATACACACACACGTGTATGTATATATCTATATATAGTATGTATATGTGTGTATGTGTGCATGTATATATATATATATATATATATATATATATATATATACATATATATATATATACATATACATATACACACACACAAACATATATATATACACACATACATACATTCTAAAAACATAATAAAACACAATAACAGTTATTTAAATGAATGTGTAATCTGTTAGTGTCGATGAGAGTAATATAAATGACTAGAGACTTCTTGTAGCTGCTATATAACTGGCCTGGACTAGTCTCTTACTCAGTATTCGAGGACACAGATTACCAAGGAGTCGAGATGAAAATGGAAACAAATAACAAAAAAACTGCCAGCCTCCCCAAGGAAAGTAATACACGGTGATATAACTAGGATAATAATAATAAAAAGGTGTTGATCACAATAATGAGGTCACAGCTCTGTGCACTCACGGTATTCAGTCTATTTGCCACCCGGTGCTCAGTAACAGTGGTCCCGTGGTCAAACGGCTACCATCGACACTCCAGAGGTACAAGTACTGGCGCTCGTGGGGTCTTGTGTAAAAGGTATCAAATGTATTTAATGATCGGTTAATTTCACAAGACCACACGAATGCCCCTATTTCTTGTACCTCTGGATCACAATAATGCGCTAGATGTTATAAAAGTCCCAGTAGAAACAGCACAACACAAAGTATAGGAGGTGCTATGTCTAACCCAAAATGAAATTAAAAGACTCCAGGATGAAAGTTTGTTTTCCGAGGGTTCCTCAGCTGATTGTTCACCCCGTCTCTTATTTGTTGCTTTTCTACTCGTCCCAAGATAAAAAAGTATTCGCCCAAGCAGGAAAGGAGCTTGTTCTTCACATTGACTGGGATGGCTCTCTTCTGGTGGGTGCCATTATAGTTGGCCATGTGGCACCACTGGAGATAGGTGGGAAGGGGTACAAGGGAGCGAAACACCAGCCCGGCAAACCTCAGCAAACTGCCCTGTGAGGCCACATAGAGTTTTTCAATCCGCTCGCTGTTGATATGGCACATCTCAATATCGGGCAGGCAGGGTCCATGTCCCCTAGCTAGATAGCTTGCATCCAGTTTGGGCATTTTTGGTGGAGGGGAATGAGATATGATAATGGTGGGTGAAGAAGTCTGTGGCTGGGGAATGGCTGGAGGAGACAGATGTTTGGTGGAACCAGTCAACAATCCATTAGTTAAGGATGGCAATTTGCCAATGGAAGGATGCTGAATCACTGGTGGGTATTTCAGTTTCTTTTCAGCTTTTTTCCGCTTGGCCTTTATCACTCCCTTGCGGATCTTGTGAACTTTCACTGGAACAGTGGATTCCCGCAGTTTGCTGGACGTTGATAAGGTGGCGGAGGTCTTTAGCACTTTCTTAACACTAAATGGTCCCTTTAGCTTTTTCCGTTTCATCAGTTTAACAAATTCTGGGGTGGAATCAGATGTCTTTTCAGATGGAGCTTCCGGACTGTTCGATGATGCAGAGTAAAGCTCCACATCTGACGGTGAATGCGTCTCGGCTGTTGTTCGGCTACCAAGGAGGAAGGCAGAGGTTAAAGTGGGCATTATTATCTGAATTTCTGGTGATATAGAACGAATGTTCGGCAAAGTGGGCATCATTATCTGGAAGTCGGGGGACATAGCAGGGGTGGGCTGAAAAGTAGGCATCATTATCTGAATGTCTGGAGATATAGCAGTGGTGGTCTTCAAAGTAGGTATCATTATCGGATTGTCGGGGGACCTAGAAGTGGTGGTCTGCAAAGTAGGCATCATTATCTGAATGTCTGGAGACATAGCAGTGGTGGTCTTCAAAGTAGGCATCATTATCGGATTGTCAGGGGACCTCGCAGTGGTGGTCTGCAAAGTAGGCATCGTTTTCTGAATGTCTGGAGACATAGCCGTGGTGGTCTTCAAAGTAGGCATCATTATCTGATTGTCGGGGGATCTAACAGTGGTGGTCTGCAAAGTAGGCATTATCCGGATGTCGGGGGACCTAGCAGTGGTGGTCTGCAAAGTAGGCATAATTATCTGAATGTCGGGGGCCATAGCAGTGGCAGTACATACAGGGCTGGATTGCAAATTGGGCAGGTTTACAGTAGGGACCTCCATAGCTTCTGGCTCTTCTGAGAAGACAAGCAAACTCTGAGCACCCAGAGGGCTGGTGCATTCTCGCTCCTTTGTCACGGGTGTATCAGCCTGAAAACTAGGCGTATCATAGCTGGGGATGGAGAGGCAAAAGTCTGGCTCCTCTTTAGGTGAGTAAGGCATCTCTGCAATGTACTCAGGTGGATTTGTGATACTATAATCTATGGGTGCTTCGTAAGGAAATAACCCCTGGCTGATCTCCTCCAGCTTCCCCAGGATGTCCCGATGAGACTGCTCCATGTACGCCCGGATCTTCCGCTGCTCTTTCTTCAGTCCCTGAAGACTCTGAATGATTAGTTGTCTCTCCTTACGATCATCCAGCGAGGTGCGCTGAAGAACGCCCATCCGACGTTGGAGGGCAGCCAGACTCCATCCTTTCATTCCGTTCATCTTCGCCCGGAGCAGCAACTTCTGAAACAAAAACACAAAAAAACAGTGAGCAGGATGGGGGGAAATCATTCTGAATCACATGGTACCGCGATCAACACCAACTACAAATTAATCCTCAAGATGAAGCAATGCCCTTCACTGTTAGTGAGGCCTACAGTAGACTAAAATGTCCATTTTGCTATAAAATGGAACAAGTATCCTATCAGTTTCCCAACACCACGCACACAAAATACAAGTGGATGGTTAATTTTCCCTCATCAGGATAATGACCTCATCAGTATTCCTGACCTCTGATTAATGAAGAAAACAATTAGTCGGACAGCACTCCAACAAAAGAATAAGGTTCGATCAACTGAAATATATACCAGCCTGCCAGCCAGTGGGGGAACAGGGGAGATTACGCATTGGGTGATAGGAGACAGACTGCACTACACTAAAAGAAATACAACATACCTTTCTTCTGCTTCGGGAATGTGGGGAATGGGCTTAAAGAATGGATTTAGGGCTCGAAACGTTGCCCCCTGACTTCCGGAACTATTTATACTTGGATTGCTCCCTACCACTATACATTTTGATTTCTAACACCCCCATGACACATTCAACGTGATCCAGATCAGTTCGGTATACATTTGAATGCAAATGAGTATATCTCGCTACTTGGTTAAAGTGCATATGTGTTACTATTACAATATATTGGCTTTCACTGTGTGTTGATGTTTTCTCTGGCATAACGCCAGTGGTATTATATTTCGTTTTTATACCAATTGAACACGGTCTTTCTTTTTTTTTTGCAATTACCATTTTGGGACTATACAATCATTATTTTGGGCTTTCATTCTTTGTATGGCCCCGATGACAATTTTAAGTTTTGACCTCTAGTTTCAGTTCTTCACTAACCTCCAAGGTGTCCTTGTCATCTGAATAGGCAGAGACGGGGTGTCGAGAGGGCATTGTCTTACTGAAGTAACAGTTCTTACCTTTGACAATGAAGCACCTAAGCCAGACTCCCTTTTTATTCTGGGAACTGCAAGAAAACAGCAAGGGGACAGATAGCATAACAACAGGGAGGCAACACTGAAAAAGCAAGTCACAATATACAAGGAAAAAGGCCTAAAATCTAAATTTCAGTCCAGCTGAATTCGTACAGAACCCCTGCAGCCTACATCTGCGTCACCCCAAAGGCGGGACGTCTGAAAGGGTTCCCCAAGAGATGCTCCCATCTGCACAGAACCAGCATGCTAAGGGTTAACATCTGGGATTGCTTGCTGCTTGTGTGTTTCGTCTGCCCCACCCTCTGCAGCGTTTATGACTCTGGACAAAGGAATGTCAAAGTCCAGCTGAACTCATTCAGAACCCCTTCAGCCCACATCTGCGTCGCCCCAAAGGCAGAGAGCCGAAGGGTGTCAGCCGTCTGCTGCCGATCACTGCTCTTACAGCTGCTCGGATACTGGGGTGCATAAAGTCTCCTAACACAGCACATTGCAGGCCTATCCTACCTCTTCTAACACAGCACATTGCAGGCCTATCCTACCTCTTCTAACACAGCACATTGCAGGCCTATCCTACCTCTTCTAACACAGCACATTGCAGGCCTATCCTACCTCTTCTAACACAGCACATTGCAGGCCTATCCTACCCCTCCTAACACAGCACATTGCAGGCCTATCCTACCTCTTCTAACACAGCACATTGCAGGCCTATCCTACCTCTTCTAACACAGCACATTGCATCCCTATCCTACCTCTTCTAACACAGCACATTGCAGGCCTATCCTACCCCTCCTAACACAGCACATTGCAGGCCTATCCTACCTCTTCTAACACAGCACATTGTAGGCCTATCCTACCTCTTCTAACACAGCACATTGCATCCCTATCCTACCTCTTCTAACACAGCACATTGCAGGCCTATCCTACCCCTCCTAACACAGCACATTGCAGGCCTAGCCTACCTCTTCTAACACAGCACATTGTAGGCCTATCCTACCTCTTCTAACACAGCACATTGCAGGCCTATCCTACCTCTCCTAACACAGCACATTGCAGGCCTATCCTACCTCTTCTAACAAAATGTCAACCTTGTCTTTAACTGTATGCCGTATATCAACCGTCCCCCTGGCTCACCCACACTCATTTTCAATGAGTTCGACTGCTTCCTTTCTTCACTCTCGCCCTCTCCCAACCCCCTTATCCTCGGTGACTTTAACCTCGACAACCCCACCTTTGCTTCTGCCTTCATCCCCCTCATCTCCGCCTTTGGACTCTCTCTCACCAAATCTCGCCCCACCCACATACACGGAGCCACCCTCGATGTCATCCTCACGGCAAGATACCATGCAGAGTCCCCCCTCCACACTTCTTGTCCCACCTGTCGATCACCTCCTCCTCTCCATCATCCTTTGCATCACGTTTCGTGCCCCTCCTCACCACTCATCCCATCCTTCGCAGAAACCTAAAATCCATTGATCCATCCTCCCTTATCTCCTCCACCTCATCACTCCTCACCCCAGTCACACAATTTTCCTCTCTCCCACTGAACTCTACCCTATCCATCCTCAAGCCTGCCTTATCCTCCTCCCTCGACTCAATCACACCACTCCACCCTGTGCATCCCACCACAAAGCCACCTCAACCCTGGCTCACCTGCCAACTCAAAACATTCTGTCTCTCCCTTCACACAGCCAAGAGATCATGGAAATCTTTCCGTTCCTCATCCTCACTTGCCAACTTCCAATCCTTCCACCATCAAATCACAAAATCACAAATATGCGATAGCATCCTTACCACCTCACTTTCACCTCATTCACGCCAACTGTTCTCCACCCTAAACAATCTGCCTGATCCTCTCTCTCGCCAAAGCCCCTCACCTCCTACTTCTCACAAAAAATTAACAACAGCCATGCTTCCTTCCCCACTGCTGCCCTCGCTCCACCCACCCACTCATTTCCCCTCCTTCTGCCCAAACTCTGATGAATATCTCCTCCCAATCAAACGCTCTCATCCCACCAAATCCCCTTCTGACCCCATTCCACACTCCCTCCTCACACTCCTCCTCCCCTATCTCTCCTACGTCTCCCTATCGAGAGGACAATACCCAGACTCCTTCAAACGGTGGTAGTCATCACTCTCCTCAAAAAAAAAACCTCTCAACCATGCCCACCTCTACAACTTTCTCTCTCACTCCTTCCATATTTCTTAAAACTCCGATTGCATCGTTCACAACCAACTCTCCACCTTCATCCACACCCATTCCCTCCCTCCCATTGTCCAGTCTGGCTTCCACCCCTCACACTCTACTAAAACTGCACACTTCACCATCCACAACTTTCTCTCCCAAGCTCGCTACTCCAAACTCTCTTCCATCCTCCTCGACCTCTCATCAGCCTTTGACATCAATCACCTTACTCACCTCCACCCTCATCAACCTTGGCATCACTGACACCACCCTCTCATCCTACCTCTCCCACCGCTCCCACTGTCACCATCAACAATTCATCCTCTCTGTCCACCAGCCTCCAAGTGGGTGTGCTCCAAGGCGCCATCCTTGGTCCTCTCCTCTTTTCCCTCTACACTCCCTCCCCCCCCTCTTTGACCTCATCTCCTCCCATGAATTCAACATCCATTTTTTTGCAGATGACATCCAAATTTATTTCTCCTTCCCACTATTCTCACCTGAACTTTCCACCCATATATCTCTGTCTACCTTTCTGCCATTTCCACCTGGATGTCCTCCCATTTCCTACATATTAACCCAGCTAAGACTTTCTTGCTTCCCGCTCCCTTCCATCCACCCCCAATCCCCCCATCTCCTTTGCCCCCCCTCCCCCTTGGGTTGCAACCTTGGAGTCACCTTTGACCCTTCTCTCCTTTTCGCCCAACACATCACGTATACAACATAAGAAAAATGTGTCCACTCATTTCTCTCTTCTCTCTCCTTGGCCAAACTTCTCATCCACTCCCTCTTCTTCACTCATCTGGACTACAATTCCCTTCTCCTTGGTCTTCCCCTCTACTCTTCCATACCCCTCCAACAAATCCAAAACGCTGAAGCCCATAGACGTCTTAATCACCCCCGCTCTGTCCTTCTCTCACAACTCCACTGGCTACACATCCAACAACTTTCCCTCTTCAAATTCCTCAAGTTTGAGCACTTCTCTCTCGCTACACCCCTTCCCGTCCTCTTCGCTCCGACTGCCACAACCATCACTCCCCCCTCCAGCCCCCTGTGCCTCCTCTCGATTCAGATCCTTTGCCTTACTCGCCCCCCTCCACTTAAAACTAGCTCCCCCACTACCAGTGCTGCACCGAGGGAGTCGCGTGCCCTGGGCAGGTCGCCCCTCCTCCAGTAACGTCAAATGGTGCTGCAACGTCACGTGACGATGCGGTGCCGTGATAACGTGGCGCCACGTGATGTTCCGTTGTCATCGAAACGCACCGCCACGTGACGTCGGACCCTGAAAGAGGAGACGGCAAAAGGAAAGTGCATGTGCGCTCTAACCCCGGTGCCATCTTTAAATGTCCGGCAATGTCGAGGTCGAGGTGTCGCGTCGTAGTGGTAGGCACGGGACTCAGAGCAGCGGCGCAAGCAAAGGACATTAACACGCCACGGACAAGAGCAAATCCAGAGACTTGACCAGAACCAATGCACACTCACCAAGCAAGCTCTCAATGCACCTAACCCATAGCCCGACCATAATGTTCCCGCTGCAGTGACATTTGAACAATTACTGTATCATCTAATCCAGGGGTGCACCAACTGCGGGGCGCGGTGCTTGCAGAGGCCCCACGGTCTTCCCCATAGCATTTAAATCAAACGCCGGGGGAGTGCACAAGGCCTCTGTAATTCCCTTGCCTGATCTCCCGCGGCTTCTGGTGATGCGTTGCCATGGCAGGGGATGTACTGCTGTATTTAGGGGTGCCCTATTACCCACTGAAAATATCATGTACTTGGACATGCGCAATATGCAAATGGGACTTTCTGGGAGAAGGGTCTTTACTGATGTATTAAGTGGGCTACTGATTAAGCCCAATTAAGTATAAAAAACCCGTTAAAGTGTATTAAATTAATCAGAGCCAATGACAAGGTAACGTTTCTGGACAAAGAGTCCCTTTGTTTGGTCTGAAGAAGAGACTCTTTGTGCAGAAACGTTACCTTGTCATTGGCTCTGATTAATTTAATACACTTTGAAGTTTTTTGACTCTACCACCGTCTTTTGTGTGCTCCTTCTATTTCTTGTTTATTGCTATTACGTGGATCCAGCTTTGGGACGCCGAGATCAGCAGGAGGTGAGCACCAAAAGGGAATACACTGCAAATGTATTTTTCTAAACAGTGGTGTGCCATGTATACCTTCTCTTTTCCAAGCCCAATTAAGTAAAATGAAACCGTTTGAGCCCTGCAGTCACTGTCCTGTGACTGTCAGAAAGTACATTTACCCAACCGTGTCACAGGTAACCGCGTGTTAACTCCGGGATTCAGGGTGCATACATTTAAGGCTCATGTAAAAAATATATATTAAATACTCTTATTACCATTAAAAAGCCACTGAGGCTGTGAGAGAGATACAGTATACATAGTGGGACGCCCTCACATAAATATCCATTCTGTAAGCAAGCTTTAAAGTAAAATGGTCCCTCGATGCCGCAAGCCTCGCTACTCACCAACGGGACAGTTCCCGGGGCTGCAATTCTGATTGGTCGTTCCGTGTCCTCCAGGTCTCAGCAGTCTCCACTTCTCCAGAGCAGATATTAAATCAGGTTTATCTGCTGCACAGCCTGAAGAAGACGTACAGAGCACAAAGAAAGAAAGAAAAAAAGTCAATAGGCCTCTGAAGCCACCCACAGCCCCCAACGTAAAACACAACAGTGACCAGAAAGGACTCCAGGTCTACTGGCTATCGACCTCGAATGAATGAAGGAACCTTCAACAAGTTCCTCTGACTCCGTGGGACCTCGGCCACCCATCCTATGTACTTCAAATCTCCTATTCTATGTACTTAAAGTAATATCACTACTACAGGGTGTATTTGTTTTCATTTAACACTTTGTATGCCAGGTGGGCCTTCTGTCAGATATAGGGTAAAATAACATCTCTAAGTTGACGTGTAACATTACCACATAACCCATTGGAATAGCATGTATGGAGTTCTTACGTTTCAAAAAACATAGTGCAACAAAAACAACGATGGTGTCTTTAAAATGTAAAACATTGGCCATTAACCGTTTTTCTCATGAAATCTCGGGCAATGTCCAGCAGAAAACCAAATTTCCAAGTGTACAGTACAATAGCAGGAGGTTAAATTAAAGACGTGGGGGGGATGGGGGGAGGAGATTTTGGATGGATTGGAGAGGGGACAGTCGGATGAGAGGGAATGCCAAACTAGGAGGTTGAATTAGTCGAGGTGAGATATAATGAGTGAATTAAGATTTTGGTTGCTTATCCAGTGAGACAAGGGCGTCTACTAGTGATATCTCGTAGCTGGAGGTGGCAGGACAGGAAGGGATGAACGTGAGGAAGAAAGGAAGGGGATGGTTGGATGTGACCCATTGGCAGCTGGCTTGAGGTGTTGACAAGATTGTGGAGTTATTGATGTTGTGTTGACAAGATTGTGGAGTTGTTTATGTTGAGGGAGAGTTTAGGAGTAGGGGTGCTAGTGGAAAAGAGAGATTGGGAGTTCTGTTTTGGACAAGTTAATCAGTTACCAGTGGAACATCCAGGAAGAGAGCGGAGAGACAGTTGGTGACAGGAGAGAAGGAGGTTAATTTGTGTAGCATCAGCATAGAGATGATGCTGAAAACCAAATGAATGTATTTAGTTGACCAAGAGCAGAGGTAGAGAGTGCAGAGGACCTAGTGGGAAAGTGGGAGTGGAGGAGACACCAGAGAAATAAACACTAGAAGAGCAGTTAAGTAAGTTGGATATGAACCAGCAGAAGGCTGCATGCTGGAGACCAGTAGAGTGGAGAGTGTGCAGGAGAAAGGGATGTCAAAGGTCGCAGAGAGATCCAGGAGAACAATTACGGAGAAGTTACCCATAGATTTAGGTTAGGCCATGGGCTACTTTTGTACTGCTGTCTAATTGGTTTGTAGAGGGCAAAAGCGAGATTGCGGAGAGTTGGAGAGATACAGTAAATCAATCGTTGGTATACAAGCGCTCGAGTAGCTTGGAGGCAACGGGAGAAGAGCGATAGGATGGCAGTTACAGAGAGGTTGGGTCAAGAGAGGGTGTGATGAAAGCATGTTTAAAGATGGGTGGGAATTTGCCAGTGTTAAGATATAGGGGGCTATGCACAAAGCAGTGATAAGGGTTTTTAAGTGAGATAAATGCCTTTATTTCTCAATATTGCGTGCAGCGTGATTCGCAAAGCAGTGATAACACTGCAGTATCGCGCTTAAAAGGCTCTTTATTATCAAAACACCGTCATTGCTAAAAAAAATGCGCCATAAATTGCGCCATAAAGCACTTATCTCCCTTAAAAACACTTATCACTGCTTTGTGCATAACCACCATAGTGTCAGAAAAAGAAGGGAGTTAAGATATAGTGTCAGAGAGAGAGCAGAGAGAGAGAAGTGAGTTAAGATATAGTGCGTCGGAGAGAGAAGTGAGTTAAGATATAGTGTCAGAGAGAGAAGTGAGTTAAGATATAGTGTCAGAGAGAGAACTGCGTTAAGATATAGTGTGTCGGAGAGAGAAGCGAGTTAAGATATAGTGTCAGAGAGAGAAGTGAGTTAAGATATAGTGTGTCGGAGAGAGAAGTGAGTTAAGATATAGTGTCAGAGAGTGAGAAGTGAGTTAAGATATAGTGCGTCGGAGAGAGAAGTGAGTTAAGATATAGTACGTCGGAGAGAGAAGTGAGTTAAGATATAGTGCGTCAGAGAGAGAAGAGAGTTAAGATATAGTGCGTCAGAGAGAGAAGCGCGTTAAGATATAGTGTGTCGGAGAGAGAAGCGCGTTAAGATATAGTGTGTCGGAGAGAGAAGCGCGTTAAGATATAGTGTGTCGGAGAGAGAAGCGCGTTAAGATATAGTGTGTCGGAGAGAGAAACGCGTTAAGATATAGTGTGTCGGAGAGAGAAGCGCGTTAAGATATAGTGTGTCGGACAGAGAAGCGCGTTAAGATATAGTGTGTCGGAGAGAGAAGCGCGTTAAGATATAGTGTGTCGGAGAGAGAAGTGCGTTAAGATATAGTGTGTCGGAGAGAGAAGTGCGTTAAGATATAGTGTGTCGGAGAGAGAAGTGCGTTAAGATATAGTGTGTCGGAGAGGGTGTGAAGATGCTGTAGGAGAATAGGGCCAGGTGATAGCATGAGAGGATGAAAGGAACATGGAGACTTCCTCCTCCTCTGCCCCAGCAGTAGAATGAGGTGTGTGTGTGTGTGTGTCAGTGTGTGTGTGTGTGTGTCAGTGTGTGTGTGTGTGTCCCGACATGAGATGTCATGTCTGACAGTGTCGATTTTATCTTAGAAGTAGATGGCAAGGTCATGGGTCGGGAAGGTGTAGTAGTTGGGCAGAGAAAGGAGTGAAAAGTGGCAAATAGGCAATGAGGGTCAGAGGACAGAGTAGAAATGAGAGAAGAGAAGTATGTTTGCTTGGCATGAGAAAGGCCTGCGATGCAGGGGGAAAGTAGTCATTTGTATTAAAGGAAATCTGCTTTCTTTAGATGGTGATCTCCTTGAGTAACGTTCAGCAGTGCATGAGCTGTATAGAGAGGTGCAAGAGATGTACTGCTGTATAGAGAGGTGCACGAGATGTACTGCTGTATAAAGAGGTGCACGAGATGTACTGCTGTATAGAGAGGTGCAGGGGATGTACTGCTGTATAGAGAAGTGCAGGGGATGTACTGCTGTATAGAGAGGTGCAGGTGGTGTACTGCTGTATAGAGAGGTGCAGGGGATGTACTGCTGTATAGAGAGCTGCAGGGGATGTACTGCTGTATAGAGAAGTGCAGGGGATGTACTGCTGTATAGAGAGGTGCAGGGGATGTACTGCTGTATAGAGAGGTGCAGGGGATGTACTGCTGTATAGAGAAGTGCAGGGGATGTACTGCTGTATAGAGAGGTGCAGGGGATGTACTGCTGTATAGAGAGGTGCAGGGGATGTACTGCTGTATAGAGGTGCAGGGGATGTACTGCTGTATAGAGAGGTGCAGGGGTGTACTGCTGTATAGAGAGGTGCAGGGGATGTACTGCTGTATAGAGGTGCAGGGGATGTACTGCTGTATAGAGGTGCAGGGGATGTACTGCTGTGTAGAGGTGCAGGGGATGTACTGCTGTGTAGAGAGGTGCAGGGGAGGTACTGCTGTATAGAGAGGTGCAGGGGATGTACTGCTGTGTAGAGAGGTGCAGGGGAGGTACTGCTGTGTAGAGAGGTGCAGGGGATGTACTGCTGTGTAGAGGTGCAGGGGATGTACTGCTGTATAGAGAGGTGCAGGGGTGTACTGCTGTATAGAGAGGTGCAGGGGAGGTACTGCTGTATAGAGAGGTGCAGGGGAGGTACTGCTGTATAGAGAGGTGCAGGGGATGTACTGATGTATAGAGAGGTGCAGGGGATGTACTGCTGTATAGAGAGGTGCAGGGGATGTACTGCTGTATAGAGAGGTGCAGGGGAGGTACTGCTGTATAGAGAGGTGTAGGGGATGTACTGCTGTATAGAGAGGTGCAGGGGATGTACTGCTGTGTAGAGAGGTGCAGGGGATGTACTGCTGTATAGAGAGGTGCAGGGGAGGTACTGCTGTATAGAGAGGTGCAGGGGATGTACTGCTGTATAGAGAGGTGCAGGGGAGGTACTGCTGTATAGAGAGGTGCAGGGGATGTACTGCTGTATAGAGAGGTGCAGGGGAGGTACTGCTGTATAGAGAGGTGCAGGGGATGTACTGCTGTATAGAGAGGTGCAGGGGAGGTACTGCTGTATAGAGAGGTGCAGGGGATGTACTGCTGTATAGAGAGGTGCAGGGGAGGTACTGCTGTATAGAGAGGTGCAGGGGAGGTACTGCTGTATAGAGAGGTGCAGGGGATGTACTGCTGTATAGAGAGGTGCAGGGGATGTACTGCTGTATAGAGAGGTGCAGGGGAGGTACTGCTGTATAGAGAGGTGCAGGGGGTGTACTGCTGTATAGAGAGGTGCAGGGGATGTACTGCTGTATAGAGAGGTGCAGGGGAGGTACTGCTGTATAGAGAGGTGCAGGGGATGTACTGCTGTATAGAGAGGTGCAGGGGAGGTAAGGCTGTATAGAGAGGTGCAGGGGATGTACTGCTGTATAGAGAGGTGCAGGGGATGTACTGCTGTATAGAGAGGTGCAGGGGAGGTACTGCTGTATAGAGAGGTGCAGGGGAGGTACTGCTGTATAGAGAGGTGCAGGGGATGTACTGCTGTGTAGAGAGGTGCAGGGGATGTACTGCTGTATAGAGAGGTGCAGGGGATGTACTGCTGTATAGAGAGGTGCAGGGGATGTACTGCTGTATAGAGAGGTGCAGGGGAGGTACTGCTGTATAGAGAGGTGCAGGGGATGTACTTCTGTATAGAGAGGTGCAGGGGATGTACTGCTGTATAGAGAGGTGCAGGGGATGTACTGCTGTGTAGAGAGGTGCAGGGGATGTACTGCTGTATAGAGAGGTGCAGGGGATGTACTGCTGTATAGAGAGGTGCAGGGGATGTACTGCTGTATAGAGAGGTGCAGGGGAGGTACTGCTGTACAGAGAGGTGCAGGGGATGTACTTCTGTATAGAGAGGTGCAGGGGATGTACTGCTGTATAGAGAGGTGCAGGGGATGTACTGCTGTATAGAGAGGTGCAGGGGATGTACTGCTGTATAGAGAGGTGCAGGGGATGTACTGCTGTATAGAGAGGTGCAGGGGATGTACTGCTGTATAGAGAGGTGCAGGGGATGTACTGCTGTATAGAGAGGTGCAGGGGTGTACTGCTGTATAGAGAGGTGCAGGGGATGTACTGCTGTATAGAGAGGTGCAGGGGATGTACTGCTGTATAGAGAGGTGCAGGGGTGTACTGCTGTATAGAGAGGTGCAGGGGATGTACTGCTGTGTAGAGAGGTGCAGGGGATGTACTGCTGTATAGAGAGGTGCAGGGGATGTACTGCTGTATAGAGAGGTGCAGGGGATGTACTGCTGTATAGAGAGGTGCAGGGGATGTACTGCTGTATAGAGAGGTGCAGGGGTGTACTGCTGTATAGAGAGGTGCAGGGGAGGTACTGCTGTATAGAGAGGTGCAGTGGATGTACTGCTGTATAGAGAGGTGCAGGGGAGGTACTGCTGTATAGAGAGGTGCAGGGGATGTACTGCTGTATAGAGAGGTGCAGGGGAGGTACTGCTGTATAGAGAGGTGCAGGGGATGTACTGCTGTATAGAGAGGTGCAGGGGATGTACTGCTGTGTAGAGAGGTGCAGGGGATGTACTGCTGTATAGAGAGGTGCAGGGGATGTACTGCTGTATAGAGAGGTGCAGGGGATGTACTGCTGTATAGAGAGGTGCAGGGGATGTACTGCTGTATAGAGAGGTGCAGGGGATGTACTGCTGTATAGAGAGGTGCAGGGGATGTACTGCTGTATAGAGAGGTGCAGGGGATGTACTGCTGTATAGAATTAGGATATTGGCTGACAGATTACGAGAGAACGAATCGATCAGCAGCGCTCTGTAGGTAATTATTATTTCTTTTTTTGGATCCCCTCTTTAAATGTTTCATCCTCTCCGTTGCCCGTTTTTTCGACCCTCTGCTTGACCCCAACGTAGATGAGGATTACAGGACCGGGCAGGTTTCCTCCTCCCTAATCTGTAAAGTGGCATCTCCACCTCCTTCCTGCAGATAATTTTCTCCCCGTCTAGTCGCCCCCAGTACATGCCTCGTCCCGCCTGAGACTAGACACGCGTTTCGCCGTGAGACTAGACACGCGTTTCGCCGTGAGACTAGACACGCGTTTCGCCGTGAGACTAGACACGCGTTTCGCCGTGAGACTAGACACGCGTTTCGCCGTGAGACTAGACACGCGTTTCGCCGTGAGACTAGACACGCGTTTCGCCGTGAGACTAGACACGCGTTTCGCCGTGAGACTAGACACGCGTTTCGCAGTGAGACTAGACACGCGTTTCGCAGTACAGCGCGGATCCAGACACCAGCACACAACCCGGGCTGCCCTGGTGCGTGGGGCCATTACCTAGGGAATGTAACAGCTCGTAGTTGTCCCTCATCACATCCGCGTACAGCTCTTTCTGCCAGTCCTGTAAGCTGTTCCACTCCTGCTCCGAGAAACGCACAGCGACGTCTTCAAACGTGATCTGCTCCTGGAAAGGACACAATTACTGGCCTTTTTCTCTCGCCCCGGGGTGATGCCAAACACTCCGTGCCGGGTAAGTGGGGCAAAATATGGAACACCCTGCACTCAGCCCTCTTGTATTTGTACAAGGTAAGATGCACTGTGGCAGGAGCGGGCCAACTCCAGTCCTCAAGGGCCACCAACAGGTCAGGCTTACAGGGTATCGCTGCTTCAGCACAGGTGGCTCAGCTAATGGCCGAGCCTCTGAGGCCACTGTGCTGAGGCAAGGAATTGAGCCGTCAGTGCTGAAGCAGGGAATCGAGCCACCTGTGCTGAAGCAGGGGTATCCTTAAAACCTGACCTGTTGGTGGCCCTTGTGGACAGGTGTTGGCTGCCCCTGCACTATTACTTCCGTGCTGATCAAACTCACAATGCTGATTTGCCCCCGAGAAACGCTGGTGCTGCCGGGTATTTTCTGAGACCCGCGGGGTAGCCGGCGCTGTTTTGATGTGAGTAAATGAGAAGCTGGCAATCACGTCAAAAGGATTGCGTCTCTTCTCAATACAAAATGGTGTTACTGTGGCTCACGACTTTGTCAGTTCTCAGAGAACGACGGATTGTTTCGGAGTTTTTTCGGGGCAAGAAGAGCTGCCAGCTCCTGTAACCGTAATTCTGTCATTTCCAGGGAGAAAATGAGAAAATGCCGTCTGCTTCTCATGCAAATCCAGAAAACGCAAACTTTGCAGAGACACCTACCTATCTCCCTGCGCACCCACCTACCTGCCACCCCGTATAACAGCGCAGACACACCTACCCGTCACCCCGTCTAAAAGCGCACACACCTACCTGCCACCCCGTATAACATCGCAGACACACCTACCCGTCACCCCGTCTAACATCGCATGCACACCTACCCATCACCCCGTCTAACAGCGCAGACACACCTACCTGTCACCCCATCTAACAGCGCAGACACACCTACCTGTCACCCCGTCTAACAGCACAGATATACTTACCTATCACCCCATCTAACCGTGCACACACCTACCTGTCACCCCGTCTAACAGCGCAGACACACCTACCTGTTACCACATCTAACAGCCCAGACACACCTACCTGTCACCCCGTCTAACAGCGCAGACACACCTACCTGTTACCACATCTAACAGCCCAGACACACCTACCTGTCACCCCGTCTAACAACGCAGACACACCTACCCCGTCTAAAAGCGCAGACACACCTACCCATCACCACATCTAACAGCGCAGACACACCTACCCGTCACCACATCTAACAGCGCAGACACACCTACCCGTCACCACATCTACCAGCGCAGACACACCTACCTGTCACCACGTCTAACAGCGCAGACACACCTACCTGTCACCACGTCTAACAGCGCAGACACACCTACCTGTCACCCCGTCTAACAGCGCAGACACACCTATCCATCACTCCGTCTAACAGTGCAGACACACCTACCCGTCAACCCATCTAACAGCGCAGACACACCTACCTGTCACCCCATCTAACAGCGCAGACACACATACCCATCACCCATATAACAGCGCAGAGACATCTACCTGTTATGCCGTCACACAGCACAGACACACCTACCCGTCACCCTGTCTAACCGCGCACAGACCTACCCATCACCCTGCCTAACAGCTCAGACACACCTACCCGTCACCCCGTCTAACAACGCATGCACACCTACCCGTCACCCATATAACAGCGCAGACACACCTACCTGTTACCCAGTCTAACAACGCATGCACACCTACCCGTCACCCCATATAACAGCGCTGATACACCGACCTGTCACCCCATCTAACAGCGCACACACCTACCCATCACCCCGTCTAACAGCCCAGACACACCTACCCATCACCCCGTCTAACAGCGCAGACACACCTACCCGTCACCCCATCTAACAGCGCAGACACACCTACCTGTCACCCATTCTAACAGCGCAGACACACCTACCCATCACCCCATCTAACAGCGCAGACACACCAACCTGTCACCCCATCTAACAGCGCAGACACACCTACCCGTCACCCCATCTAACAGCGCAGACACACCTACCTGTCACCCAATCTAACAGCGCAGACACACCTAACTGTCACCCATTCTAACAGCGCAGACACACCTACCCATCACCCCGTCTAACAGCGCACACACCTACCTGTCACCCCGTATAACAGCGCATGCACACCTACCTGCCACCCCATCTAACAGCACAGATATACTTACCTGTCCCCGTCTAACAGCTCAGACACACCAACCCGTCACCCAGTCTAACCGCGCACACACCTACCTGTCACCCCATCTAACAGCGCAGACACCTACCCGTCACCCCATCTAACAACGCATGCACACCTACCCGTCACCCCGTCTAACAGCACAGACACACCTACCTGTCACCCCGTCTAACCGCGCACACACCTACCTGTCACCCCGTCTAACAGCACAGATATACTTACCTGTCACCCAGTCTAACCGCGCACACACCTACCTGTCACCCCATCTAACAGCGCAGATACACCTACCTGTCACCCCATCTAACAGTGCAGACACACCTACCTGTCACCCCGTCTAAAAGCGCAGACACACCTACCCATCACCACATCTACCAGCGCAGACACACCTACCCGTCACCACATCTAACATCGCAGACACACCTACCTGTCACCACGTCCAACAGCGCAGACACACCTACCTGTCACCCCATCTAACAGCGCAGACACACCTACCTGTCACCACGTTTAACAGCGCAGACACACCTACCTGTCACCACGTCTAACAGCGCAGACACACCTACCTGTCACCCCGTCTAACAGCGCAGACACACCTACCTGTCACCCCGTCAAACAGCGCAGACACACCTACCTGTCACCCCGTCTAACAGCGCAGACACACCTACCTGTCACCCCATCTAACAGCGCAGACACACCTACCTGTCACCCCATCTAACAGCGCAGACACACCTACCTGTCACCCCGTCTAACAGCGCAGACACACCTCCTGTCACCCCATCTAACAGTGCAGACACCCCTACCTGTCACCCCGTCTAACAGCGCAGACACACCTACCTGTCACCCCATCTAACAGTGCAGACACACCTACCTGTCACCCCATCTAACAGTGCAGACACACCTACCCATCACCCCATCTAACAGCGCAGACACACCTACCCGTCAACCCATATAACAGCGCAGACACACCTACCTGTCACCCAATCTAACAGCGCAGACACACCGACCTGTCACCCGTCTAAAAGCACAGATACACCTACCTGTCCCCCGTCTAACAATGCAGATACACCTACCCGTCACCCCATCTAACAGCGCATGCACACCTACCCGTCACCCCGTCTAACAGCCCAGACACACCTACTTGTCACCCCGTCTAACAGCGCAGACACACCTACCCATCACCCGTCTAAAAGCACAGATACACCTACCCGTCACCCTATCTAACAACGCATGCACACCTACCCGTCACCCTATCTAACAACGCATGCACACCTACCCGTCACCCCATCTAACAGCGCATGCACACCTACCTGTCACCCAATCTAACAGCGCAGACACATCTACCTGTCACCCATATAACAGCGCAGACACACGGACCTGTCACCCGTCTAAAAGCACAGATACACCTACCTGTCCCCCCGTCTAACAATGCAGATACACCTACCCGTCACCCCATCTAACAGCGCATGCACACGTACCCGTCACCCCGTCTAACAGCCCAGACACACCTACTTGTCACCCCGTCTAACTGCGCAGACACACCTACCCATCACCCGTCTAAAAGCACAGATACACCTACCCGTCACCCTATCTAACAACGCATGCACACCTACCCATCACCCCATCTAACAGCGCATGCACACCTACCCGTCACCCATTCTAACAGCGCAGGCACACCTACCCGTCACTCATATAACAGCGCAGAGACATCTACCTGTTATGCCGTCACACAGCAGAGACACACCTACCCGTCACCCTGTCTAACCGCGCACAGACCTACCCGTCACCCCATCTAACAACGCATGCACACCTACCCGTCACCCCGTCAAACAGCGCACACACCTACCCATCACCCCGTCTAACAGCGCAGACACACCTACCTGTCCCCCCGTCTAACAATGCAGATACACCTACCCGTCACCCTATCTAACAACGCATGCACACCTACCCGTCACCCCGTCTAACAGCGCAGACACACCTACCCGTCACCCCATCTAACAGTGCAGACACACCTACCTGTCACCCATTCTAACAGCGCAGACACACCTATCCGTCACCCATTCTAACAGCGCAGACACACCTACCCATCACCCCATCTAACAGCGCAGACACACCTACCCGTCACCCCATCTAACAGCGCAGACACACCTACCTGTCACCCCGTCTAACAGCGCAGACACACCTACCCATCACCCCATCTAACAGCGCAGACACACCTACCTGTCACCCAATCTAACAGCGCAGACACACCTACCTGTCACCCATTCTAACAGTGCACACACCTACCCATCACCCCGTCTAACAGCACATGCACACCTACCTGCCACCCCATCTAACAGCACAGATATACTTACCTGTCCCCCCGTCTAACAGCTCAGACACACCAACCCGTCATCCAATCTAACCGCGCACACACCTACCTGTCACCCCATCTAATAGCGCAGACACCTACCTGTCACCCCATCTAACAACGCATGCACACATACCCGTCACCCCGTCTAACAGCACAGACACACCTACCCATCACCCCGTCTAACAGCGCAGACACACCTACCCGTCACCCCATCTAACAACGCATGCACACCTACCCGTCACCCCATCTAACAGCGCAGACACACCTACCCGTCACCCCGTCTAACCGCGCACACACCTACCTGTCACCCCATCTAACAGCGCAGATATACTTACCTGTCACCCCGTCTAACCGCGCACAGACCTACCTGTCACCCCATCTAACAGCGCAGACACACCTACCTGTCACCCCGTCTAACCGCGCACACACCTACCCGTCACCCCATCTAACAGCACATATATACTTACCCGTCACCCCGTCTAACCGCGCACACACCTACCTGTCACCCCATCTAACAGCGCAGACACACCTACCCGTCACCCATTCTAACAGCGCAGGCACACCTACCCGTCACTCATATAACAGCGCAGAGACATCTACCTGTTATGCCGTCACACAGCAGAGACACACCTACCCGTCACCCTGTCTAACCGCGCACAGACCTACCCGTCACCCCGTCTAACAACGCATGCACACCTACCCGTCACCCAGCGCACACACCTACCCATCACCCCGTCTAACAGCGCAGACACACCTACCTGTCCCCCCGTCTAACAATGCAGATACACCTACCCGTCACCCTATCTAACAACGCATGCACACCTACCCGTCACCCCGTCTAACAGCGCAGACACACCTACCCGTCACCCCATCTAACAGCGCAGACACACCTACCTGTCACCCATTCTAACAGCGCAGACACACCTACCCGTCACCCATTCTAACAGCGCAGACACACCTACCCATCACCCCATCTAACAGCGCAGACACACCTACCCGTCACCCCATCTAACAGCGCAGACACACCTACCCATCACCCCGTCTAACAGCGCAGACACACCTACCTGTCACCCCATCTAACAGTGCAGACACACCTACCTGTCACCCCGTCTAACAGCGCAGACACACCTACCTGTCACCACGTCTAACAGCGCAGACACACCTACCTGTCACCCCGTCTAACAGCGCAGACACACCTACCCATCACCCGTCTAAAAGCACAGATACACCTACCCGTCACCCTATCTAACAACGCATGCACACCTACCCATCACCCCATCTAACAGCGCATGCACACCTACCCGTCACCCATTCTAACAGCGCAGGCACACCTACCCGTCACTCATATAACAGCGCAGAGACATCTACCTGTTATGCCGTCACACAGCAGAGACACACCTACCCGTCACCCTGTCTAACCGCGCACAGACCTACCCGTCACCCCATCTAACAACGCATGCACACCTACCCGTCACCCCGTCAAACAGCGCACACACCTACCCATCACCCCGTCTAACAGCGCAGACACACCTACCTGTCCCCCCGTCTAACAATGCAGATACACCTACCCGTCACCCTATCTAACAACGCATGCACACCTACCCGTCACCCCGTCTAACAGCGCAGACACACCTACCCGTCACCCCATCTAACAGCGCAGACACACCTATCCGTCACCCATTCTAACAGCGCAGACACACCTACCCATCACCCCATCTAACAGCGCAGACACACCTACCCGTCACCCCATCTAACAGCGCAGACACACCTACCCATCACCCCATCTAACAGCGCAGACACACCTACCCATCACCCCATCTAACAGCGCAGACACACCTACCTGTCACCCAATCTAACAGCGCAGACACACCTACCTGTCACCCATTCTAACAGTGCACACACCTACCCATCACCCCGTCTAACAGCACATGCACACCTACCTGCCACCCCATCTAACAGCACAGATATACTTACCTGTCCCCCCGTCTAACAGCTCAGACACACCAACCCGTCATCCAATCTAACCGCGCACACACCTACCTGTCACCCCATCTAACAGCGCAGACACCTACCTGTCACCCCATCTAACAACGCATGCACACCTACCCGTCACCCCGTCTAACAGCACAGACACACCTACCCATCACCCCGTCTAACAGCGCAGACACACCTACCCGTCACCCCATCTAACAACGCATGCACACCTACCCGTCACCCCATCTAACAGCGCAGACACACCTACCCGTCACCCCGTCTAACCGCGCACACACCTACCTGTCACCCCATCTAACAGCGCAGATATACTTACCTGTCACCCCGTCTAACCGCGCACAGACCTACCTGTCACCCCATCTAACAGCGCAGACACACCTACCTGTCACCCCGTCTAACCGCGCACACACCTACCCGTCACCCCATCTAACAGCACATATATACTTACCCGTCACCCCGTCTAACCGCGCACACACCTGTCACCCCATCTAACAGCGCAGACACACCTACCCGTCACCCATTCTAACAGCGCAGGCACACCTACCCGTCACTCATATAACAGCGCAGAGACATCTACCTGTTATGCCGTCACACAGCAGAGACACACCTACCCGTCACCCTGTCTAACCGCGCACAGACCTACCCGTCACCCCGTCTAACAACGCATGCACACCTACCCGTCACCCAGCGCACACACCTACCCATCACCCCGTCTAACAGCGCAGACACACCTACCTGTCCCCCCGTCTAACAATGCAGATACACCTACCCGTCACCCTATCTAACAACGCATGCACACCTACCCGTCACCCCGTCTAACAGCGCAGACACACCTACCCGTCACACCATCTAACAGCGCAGACACACCTACCTGTCACCCATTCTAACAGCGCAGACACACCTACCCGTCACCCATTCTAACAGCGCAGACACACCTACCCATCACCCCATCTAACAGCGCAGACACACCTACCCGTCACCCCATCTAACAGCGCAGACACACCTACCCATCACCCCGTCTAACAGCGCAGACACACCTACCTGTCACCCCATCTAACAGTGCAGACACACCTACCTGTCACCCCGTCTAACAGCGCAGACACACCTACCTGTCACCCCGTCTAACAGCGCAGGCACACCTACCCATCACCACATCTACCAGCGCAGATACACCTACCCGTCACCCATTCTAACAGCGCAGGCACACCTACCCGTCACTCATATAACAGCGCAGAGACATCTACCTGTTATGCCGTCACACAGCACAGACACACCTACCTGTCACCCTGTCTAACCGCGCACAGACCTACCCGTCACCCTGCCCAACAGCTCAGACACACCTACCCGTCACCCTGTCTAACAACGCATGTACACCTACCCGTCACCCCGTCTAACAGCTCAGACACACCGACCTGTCACCCCGTCTAACAGCGCACACACCTACCTGTCACCCCGTATAACAGCGCAGACACACCTACCTGTCACCCATTCTAACAGCGCAGACACACCTACCTGTCACCCCGTCTAACAGCACACACACCTACCTGTCACCCCGTATAACAGTGCATGCACACCTACCTGCCACCCCATCTAACAGCACAGATATACTTACCTGTCCCCCCGTCTAACAGCTCAGACACACCAACCCGTCATCCAATCTAACCGCGCACACACCTACCTGTCACCCCATCTAACAGCGCAGACACCTACCCGTCACCCCATCTAACAACGCATGCACACCTACCCGTCACCCCGTCTAACAGCGCAGACACACCTACCCGTCACCCCGTCTAACCATGCACACACCTACCTGTCACCCCATCTAACAGCGCAGACACACCTACCCGTCACCCCGTCTAACAGCACAGATATACTTACCTGTCACCCCGTCTAACAGCTCAGACACACCAACCCGTCACCCAGTCTAACCGCGCACACACCTACCTGTCACCCCATCTAACAGCGCAGACACCTACCTGTCACCCCATCTAACAGTGCAGACACACCTACCTTTCACCCCGTCTAACAGCGCGGACACACCTACCCCGTCTAAAAGCGCAGACACACCTACCCATCACCACATCTAACATCGCAGACACACCTACCTGTCACCCCGTCTAACAGCGCAGACACACCTACCTGTCACCCCATCTAACAGCGCAGACACACCTACCTGTCACCCCGTCTAACAGCGCAGACACACCTACCTGTCACCCCATCTAACAGTGCAGACACACCTACCCGTCACCCCGTCTAACAGCGCAGACACACCTACCCGTCACCCCGTCTAACAGCGCAGACACGCCTACCCGTCAACCCATCTAACAGCGCAGACACATCTACCTGTCACCCCATCTAACAGTGCAGACACACCTACCCATCACCCCATCTAACAGCGCAGACACACCTACCCGTCAACCCATATAACAGCGCAGACACACCTACCTGTCACCCAATCTAACAGCGCAGACACACCGACCTGTCACCCGTCTAAAAGCACAGATACACCTACCTGTCCCCCGTCTAACAATGCAGATACACCTACCCGTCACCCCATCTAACAGCGCATGCAAACCTACCCGTCACCCCGTCTAACAGCCCAGACACACCTACTTGTCACCCCGTCTAACAGCGCAGACACACCTACCCATCACCCGTCTAAAAGCACAGATACACCTACCCGTCACCCTATCTAACAACGCATGCACACCTACCCGTCACCCTATCTAACAACGCATGCACACCTACCCGTCACCCCATCTAACAGCGCATGCACACCTACCTGTCACCCAATCTAACAGCGCAGACACATCTACCTGTCACCCATATAACAGCGCAGACACACCGACCTGTCACCCGTCTAAAAGCACAGATACACCTACCTGTCCCCCCGTCTAACAATGCAGATACACCTACCCGTCACCCCATCTAACAGCGCATGCACACCTACCCGTCACCCCGTCTAACAGCCCAGACACACCTACTTGTCACCCCGTCTAACAGCGCAGACACACCTACCCATCACCCGTCTAAAAGCACAGATACACCTACCCGTCACCCTATCTAACAACGCATGCACACCTACCCATCACCCCATCTAACAGCGCATGCACACCTACCCGTCACCCATTCTAACAGCGCAGGCACACCTACCCGTCACTCATATAACAGCGCAGAGACATCTACCTGTTATGCCGTCACACAGCAGAGACACACCTACCCGTCACACTGTCTAACCGCGCACAGACCTACCCGTCACCCCGTCTAACAACGCATGCACACCTACCCGTCACCCATTCTAACAGCGCAGACACACCTACCCATCACCCCATCTAACAGCGCAGACACACCTACCCGTCACCCCATCTAACAGCGCAGACACACCTACCTGTCACCCCGTCTAACAGCGCAGACTCACCTACCTGTCCCCCCATCTAACAGCGCAGACACACCTACCTGTCACCCAATCTAACAGCGCAGACACACCTACCTGTCACCCATTCTAACAGTGCACACACCTACCCATCACCCCGTCTAACAGCACATGCACACCTACCTGCCACCCCATCTAACAGCACAGATATACTTACCTGTCCCCCCGTCTAACAGCTCAGACACACCAACCCATCATCCAATCTAACCGCGCACACACCTACCTGTCACCCCATCTAACAGCGCAGACACCTACCTGTCACCCCATCTAACAACGCATGCACACCTACCCGTCACCCCGTCTAACAGCACAGACACACCTACCCGTCACCCCGTCTAACAGCGCAGACACACCTACCCGTCACCCCGTCTAACAGCGCAGACACACCTACCCGTCACCCCATCTAACAACGCATGCACACCTACCCGTCACCCCGTCTAACAGCGCACACACCTACCTGTCACCCCATCTAACAGCGCAGACACACCTACCCGTCACCCCGTCTAACCGCGCACACACCTACCTGTCACCCCATCTAACAGCGCAGATATACTTACCTGTCACCCCGTCTAACCGCGCACAGACCTACCTGTCACCCCATCTAACAGCGCAGACACACCTACCTGTCACCCCGTATAACAGTGCATGCACACCTACCTGCCACCCCATCTAACAGCACAGATATACTTACCTGTCCCCCCGTCTAACAGCTCAGACACACCAACCCGTCATCCAATCTAACCGCGCACACACCTACCTGTCACCCCATCTAACAGCGCAGACACCTACCCGTCACCCCGTCTAACCATGCACACACCTACCTGTCACCCCATCTAACAGCGCAGACACACCTACCCGTCACCCCGTCTAACAGCACAGATATACTTACCTGTCACCCCGTCTAACAGCTCAGACACACCAACCCGTCACCCAGTCTAACCGCGCACACACCTACCTGTCCCCCCATCTAACAGCGCAGACACCTACCTGTCACCCCATCTAACAGTGCAGACACACCTACCTTTCACCCCGTCTAACAGCGCAGACACACCTACCCCGTCTAAAAGCGCAGACACACCTACCCATCACCACATCTAACATCGCAGACACACCTACCTGTCACCACATCTAACATCGCAGACACACCTACCCGTCAACACATCTAACATCGCAGACACACCTACCCGTCACCACATCTAACAGCGCACACACCTACCTGTCACCACATCTAACAGCGCACACACCTACCTGTCACCCCATCTAACAGCGCAGACACATCTACCTGTCACCCAGTCTAACCGCGCACAGACCTACCCGTCACCCTGCCTAACAGCTCAGACACACCAACCCGTCACCCCATCTAACAGCTCATACACACCTACCTGTCACCCCGTCAAACAGCGCACACACCTACCTGTCACCCATATAACAGCGCAGACACACCTACCCATCACCCGTCTAAAAGCACAGATACACCTACCTGTCCCCCGTCTAACAATGCAGATACACCTACCCGTCACCCCATCTAACAACGCATGCACACCTACCCGTCACCCCGTCTAACAGCGCAGGCACACCTACCCGTCACCCATTCTAACAGCGCAGGCACACCTACCCGTCACTCATATAACAGCGCAGACACACCTACTTGTCACCCCGTCTAACAGCACAGACACACCTACCCATCACCCGTCTAAAAGCACAGATACACCTACCTGTCCCCCCATCTAACAATGCAGATACACCTACCCGTCACCCTAACAGCGCAGACACACCTACCTGTCACCCCGTCTAACAGCGCAGACACACCTACCCGTCACTCATTTAACCGCAGATACACCTACATATATATGATATACATACACACAATGTGCTATATGACAGAGGGGAGGATATCCCCTGTGGGCCCTTCCTGATACTGTCACCCTCCTTTGACTGTAACAGCTGCCCTGAATGTTACACTTCCCATGAAACATGTCCATAGTAATAATAATAATAATAATAATAATAATAATAATAATACACATTTCCCAATGTGAAGATGACAGTGGCAGTATATCGATACACAGATCACAACAAAAAACACAATTCCTAAACACATGCCATGACAACACCATCCTCACACATCTATACAACATACATGCACCTGAACACACACATACATGTGCAGGGACCCTCAGCTGCAGCTCAGCACACACACATTCATCACTGCATCTGGAACAAAGTGTCACTGGATTGCTGAGCTAACTCCTTGTTGCTAATCTGCATTGAGTCCCAGGCTCTGGGGGGGACCGGGGCCCTGCATGGGGACAGTGTTATTGGGAAGGGGGGTGGGGTGTTGGCTCCACACCCCTGGGTCTCATCCCTACCTGCGAGCAGCCTCTTTCCATCCTCCCCCGCCGGCCTGGGCTGCCCTGGACACCCCAGATTGCCCTGCACAGCTCACATTTGCCTGTGGGATCGGTAGCACTTCCTGCAGCCTGTGTGCAGCCCAGGAACTGAGCTCACAGCACAGGGGGGAGGGCACACAGGGGGGAGGGCTGGGGGCAGAGAGGGGCAGGGAGAGGACAGGCACCCATGCACTGTGAGATACTACTGCACTGGGGAGAGAGCTGATGGAAACTAAACAAAGCATTGCAAAGCACAGTCATCTGGCAAGGAGACTCTAAACCCCCCAGTGCATGCTGGGAGTTGTAGTCCAGCTCCTAAGGCTGCAGTCCCAATCATGCAGCATATACATTTGGGTGTTCTGTATGTATGTGTAACGGGTATTCCCCCACCCAATCGCAGATATTGTGTAGATGCAAGGAACATATATTGTTACTCAGGTGTGGTGCATAACCTGTTGGCTCACAGGAGGGCTGAGCTTCCGCCACGGGGAACCTGGGGCAATTACACTAGGGGTGATCACTTACAACGATGCAGCGCCTCCACCTGCGATGGCTCCCACCAGAGGGGGAGTGGTTCCTCGCAGGACAATCACAATAACCAAATACACAGGTGTGAGATAACCAAAGAGCTTTTAGTGAGAACACAATAACACAGATATATCACACTTCATATAACACGTGTCCCTCTCTAGAGGGAACACTAATCACAGCGTATCACACCACTCTACCTCTGCGCCACGGCGGACGCCCAAACATTATGCGCCACGGCGGACGCCAATACCTTATGCGCCACGGCGGACGCTAATACCTTATGCGCCACGGCGGACGCCAATACCTTATGCGCCACGGCGGACGCCAACGATTGTACAGAGAAAACCCTCCCTGTGTTCAGTAACCCCAACCCAATGTCTCGCACTCCCAAGTCATAAACCAGTGTGTGTGTGTGTGACTGCGCAGCCACTATGTCGGTTGATAGGCCTTGTTGGTGCACGTGAGGGTGTGGGTTACCTGCCGAGCACTCCAGTACTCGGACCTGCAACGGACTTCTCAAAGGATCTAGACGAACTCCTTCACGATTTCCGGATCCAACACAGGATGATCCCTCAGGGGCGATCCCACCCTGATAACAGTCCAGCTTGCTCCACAAGACACGCAGTATTCTTTATTCTTACTATCTAATAGCTAATGGGGCTGATCCCTCTCTAGGGCCTGTCCCTACAATACTTCACTAAGATGACTCAGGGCTATCTGGGGCCTAGGGGAATAGCTGGCCTAGTGCAGAGAGTCACTGACTCCTGCACCCTACCTCCTTCCCCTAGCTGCTCCGGTCACCAACTGCCTGTGTGCAAAAACCCCGCGAAAAGTATCCATTCCCTGCAAGCAGGGAGCTCCTCCAGCCCTATTGGCTCCCTGGCGTCACATGGGGTTCCCTAATGCTCCTGGGATCTGTAGTCCCTGGCCAATACCTTCCCTGGTAGGCTAGGGCTTCGCGGGCTTACATCTGCGCATGCGCGAGCTGACTGGAGTCTCCCGCACCTGCTCTAACTGCGCATGCGCGAGCTATCTTTCAATGGCGGCGCCCTGCTCCGTTAGCCCTGCTCCGTTAGCCGCCGCGACTCCATCAATGCGATCGCAGCCTCGGCAACCGGCCCGATCGCGTCCCCGGCAACCGGCCCGACCGCGTCCCTGGCAACCGGCCGCAACTATAGACAACGCTCGGCTCGCATCCTAGAAGGAGGGGGGTGAGTACGCAAGGGGGACCTGGCTACATCCTCCCCCTGGTAAAATCCCCAACGTCCTCGCTTGGGACACCCTGCAATACAACTATATACAAAAGTTATATAATGAAAATTTCAACAACCAACCGTGATTTCGCTATTATCAGCTCTAAATCAGATTATACATTTCACTGAACATCACAATAACTGACTGTACTTTGCTGCGAGCCCGCTGCTGAGCCTCATAATGGGGTGCCCCAACTTGATCATAGGTTACCCGATTTGGAGGGTACCTGACTCTTTGGCTCCTACGGAGTTGTTCTTCCGCGACTCCCTCGGGGGAGTAGTACACATAGTCCTGAGGCTCAGCCTCTTCCCTCGAGGGGATAATGGTCTCTGAACAGTCTCTGTTAGGCACAAAGCACGGGCTCTGTGCATCCAAAGGATGGCCCGTTGGGGCCACCTTAGTAGGCATTGTCCCATGGGGCCCTTTACCCGTAGCTCCTCCGGGAGATGCCCCTTCTGTGGGGAAGTCCCTTTGAGAGGGTCCCTCCATAGGATCTTCAGAAGTTTCAGAGTGGGTCTCGTTATTGACAGTCTCTTGACCCATCTCTGACGACTCGTGCTCACCGTTGAGCGGTGTGGCCAGTATCTCTGTCTCTTCATCTTCTACTTGTGGAAAGGGGAGAAGATGATTACGGTGCCTTACCTTTACCCGGCCATCAGTGTCTTTGATGCGATAAACCGGGAGGCCAGGCATCTGGGATTCTATTTCATACACTCCGTCTCTCCATCGGTCGGCCAATTTGTGCTTTCCCGGGACTCCCAAATTCCGAAGCAATACAGCATCCCCAGGACGAAGTTCCCGATATCTGACCTTATGGTCGTATCGCCTTTTGTTGTCAGCGTTCAACTTAGCTGTAGCCTTCTCAGCTTGTTGATAGGCCTGCTGTAAACTGTCTTTGAGTCTTTGTACGTATTTGAAATGGGTAGCATTGTGTATCCCATCCGTCGAAACTCTAAGACGTATGTCCACTGGCAGTCTTGCCTCTCGCCCAAACATGAGGAAGTAGGGGGAGAATCCCGTTGATTCGTGTCTAGTGCAATTGTACGCATGCACCAGGGCCTCTACGTGTCGGCTCCATTCAGTTTTCTGAGCACTCCGTAGTGTTCCGAGCATATCCAATAAGGTTCGATTAAAGCGCTCCGGCAGTGCATCTCCTTCGGGGTGATACGGGGTTGTTCGCGACTTGGTGATATCCAGCATTTTGAGTAACTCTCTGATCAAAGTACTCTCAAAGTCCCGCCCTTGATCGGAGTGAAGGCGGTTGGGGAGACCGTAGTGCACGAAGTACTTCTCCCATAATATTTTTGCCACGGTGATAGCTTTCTGATCTTTAGTGGGGAAGGCCTGAGCATACCGGGTGTAATGGTCCGTGACGACTAGCACGTTGCATATTCCCCGGCTGTCAGGCTCAATGCACAGAAAGTCCATACACACAAGGTCCATGGGGTCCGAACTTTTTAGATGGCCCATGGGGGCTGCTCGTGTAGGCAGGCTCTTGCGCTGTATACACCTAGTACAGCGGCGACAGTGACGTTCAACGGCCTCGTGTAGAGACTTCAACACCAGATATTGTAAGTTCTTAGGGAGGACTAGTTGTCACCTATCCGGGTGGTTGTGGTATTGCACCACCCGATAGAGTAAGCAATGGTCTATTTCGAATTTGTCCCATTCCCGCATGAGCAAGGCCACCAGGTCATTGGGTGCGCGTTTCAGAAGGGCTGCGTTCTGCTTTTCAACGGCTCGCCTGATAATACTAACGACAGGGTCTCGTATTTGGTAGTCTACTAGATCCTTCCACCGTAATACCTTGTCATGCGGGATGTTCATCCCTTTTGGGTCGCAGTAGGGGGCTGGGACAGCCTGCGACCGGCATCCCAATGAGTCAGCCACTCTTAATTCTGAAAAGGCCACTTGGTTGTTGACGATAGCGGCCATGCTACACATAGCTCGCACTCCTGGTCCTGGGATTTCCTCCCATTCCTCATCATCTGGATTAGCACTTAAACCGGGTCGTCTGGATAGAGCGTCAGCCCCTATATTCAAGGGTCCCGGCTTATACTTCATGGTGAACCGATAGCTGCTTAGAGCGGCCAGCCAGCGGTGTCCAGCGGCGTCTAATTTAGCCGAGGTGTTGACATAAGTGAGGGGATTGTTATCCGTCCTTACTTCGAAGGTAACACCGTACAGGTAGTCGTGGAGCTTCTCGGTGATAGCCCACTTGAGAGCCAGAAATTCCAACTTGTGGACGGGGTATCTCTGTTCACTGGGTGTCAGGCTGCGGCTGATGTAGGCCACAGGCCGAAGGCCCTCAGGGTGCTTTTGATGTAGGACGGCACCCAGTCCATTGAGACTGGCATCCACATGTAGAACGTAAGGTTGTTCGGGGTCAGCATACGCAAGCACCGGTGCCTCGGTTAGACACTTCTTCAATTTCAGGAAGGCCTGCTCGCACTCAGGCGTCCATTTATCACCAAACGGTTGGCGTGCCGATACAGCTTTCCTCCCGGTCTCTGAGGGATATATCTTCAACAGACTGTTCAGGTGTTTAGCTCTACTAGAGTACCCTTCCACGAAGCGACGGTAATACCCACAGAATCCCAGGAAGGATCGCAGCTCCGTGACATTCTCGGGACGAGGCCAGTTCACTACTGCTTCTACCTTGGCGGGGTCGGTGGCGATCCCCTGGGCGGACACGATGTGCCCCACGTAAGTCACTGAGGTATGACAAAACCGGCACTTGTCTAGGGACAATTTCAGCCCTTCATTCCCTAGCCGGTCTATTACTTTAAGTAACCGCTCTTCGTGCTCTTCTAGAGTCCTTCCGAAGACAATGATGTCATCCAGATATACCAGACACTCCCGCGGGTTCATATCCCCGATTGTCTTCTCCATCAACCTTTGGAAGGTAGCAGGCGCCCCACATATACCTTGGGGCATACGTGTGAATTGGTAGAATCCCAAGGGGCAGACGAAAGCTGTCTTCTCCTGATCTTCCTCGTTCATAGGTACCTGATAGTACCCCGATCGCAGGTCGAGCACGCTGAACCATTGACTTCCATTCAGCGCATTCAGGATCTCTTCAATACGCGGAAGGGTGTACTGATCCGGTATCGTACGATTGTTCAGGGTTCGATAATCAACACACAGTCGTACGGATCCGTTCTTTTTACGCACCACCACTATGGGCGACGCATAGGGCCCCCGAGACTCCTTCAAAATCCCGGCCCCTTTCATGTCGTCAAGGGTTTCCCTCACATCGTCCATATCCCGCGGGGCGATGCGGCGAGAGCGTTCTCGGAACGGGGTGGTATCATTCAGTCGGATGGTATGTTGGGCACTGCGACTGCACCCCACATCCATCTCACTTGTGGAGAATACCTGTCGGCGTTGGTTCAACTGAGTGGCTAGCCGCTCCTTCCACTGAGTGGACAGCGTCGACTCCCCGAAGTTGAAGTCCAGCTCGACTAACCGTTCGTCCACGGCCACCGCCTTCACCTGAGGCGTGGTTTCTACAGGGCTGACTGGATATATGCAACCTAACTTCTGGTCGGCATCAAATTCCATCAAGAAGGGGGAGAGATTCTGTACATACACGTGGGTTCGGAGTGGGATCTTAGTTGTCCACTCCCTCACTTCGGGTAGTATCCTATACGCTCTCGGGACTTCTTCGTCTTCAGGCGTATTCTCCAGGGAGAACAGCTGATCACTCTCCTCTCGTTCGGGATAACAACACCAGACGGCCATCTTTTGTACTCCCCCTGGTAATATGGTCGTCAGTCCCCGTTGACAATTGTATAGATCCCCATGACGCTCCAGAGCATATACCCGTTTGCATTCCTCTCGTAGGACTGGATCTAGGAGGGAGGTGGCTAGCGGCAATTCGTTAGTCTCTTTCAAGTACGCTCGGACCACCGCTTGTACTATGTCGGTGTTGGTACCCAGGATGATCGGATACTTGTACTGATCCTGGGGCTCCGGACACACTAGCGCTGTTACAAACATAGAGTGTTGCTTGGACTTGGCCCCAGTGGCTTTAGTCGGATCACTGGTGGAAGGCTCCTTAACCTTGGCGGGAGTATGCAACCGGGCGTAGGCTTCATGTCTCTTTATCTCATCCATTAACTCATCCCAGCAAGGGGGATCACCTCGCATCCGGGAACATTTAATCATGAGGGCGATAGAATTGTCGGGAAGTGCTCCTCTCAGGAATTGATTCCAGCAATACTCATTCACCTGTGTGGACTCAATCTGGTCCCTTTTTCGCATCTCCCATAAGACAGCCCTAATTCGCTGAAGGTAATCAGATAGCTCTTCTCCCAGTTTCTGGCGAAGGTTGAAGTAGCGCGTCATCAGTTGTCCTTCGTCTTCAGTTCGCCCGTAGGCCCGTTCAAGAGTCTCTAACATTTGCTGAGCGGTAACATCCGCATGTTGATCCTTAGCCAGTCGTATTGTGGTGGAAGCGGGTGGCCGCAGGCATTCCATTAGGCGTTGTCGTTTTGCTAACTCAGGGCACGTCCACTCTTCTACAACCTGGGAAGTGTACTCTATCCACACTTCAAACGCTTCTTCACCCGCCGGGGTTGGTT
This sequence comes from Ascaphus truei, assembly GCF_040206685.1. Lineage (NCBI taxonomy): Eukaryota > Metazoa > Chordata > Amphibia > Anura > Ascaphidae > Ascaphus > Ascaphus truei. The sequence goes on from NC_134484.1 coordinate 469,607,938, forward strand.
TTGTCCCTGAAAAGATTTTTAGTTTGTGATACTGCTGTTGGATCGACGCTTCGGCCTTGGCCCCTCCCAGCTTGGCAATAATCTGAGCTAGCATTCGGATGTCATTTCCCTCGGTAGCAGAGGGCTGGGCAATACTTAGTGGTGGACTGCAGTCGGCGGCGGTACCTAAATTAGACTCGCAATAACTCTCAGGGGGGGAAGGTGATGTACACATATCCACCTCTTCCAAGTTCGTGTGGGAACTGCGGGGCTCAGATTTGATGGGTCGCTCCGGGTACACCACCGTACAATCAACATCAGCCGAGCCTTCGAACCACAAGCTGGACGGACCGTGGCTTTCATTTATATTTCGCCCGATACTCACTAACACGGAGCAATACCCCTTGTCTTCCAAGTGTTGATCAACCACGACTATGGGGGCAGTCCCCCGGAGATGAGGGTTTTGCCTCAATGCCGCTCGTATCTCTGATGAGGGAATATCTACAGGGACGTGGCACACCGCCAGCGCATGGGCCGGCGGCACTCCCAACTTCAGGGCCCAGTCGTGGACCTCGTGTCCGGACTTTACAACCATGATAAAAACATAGGAATTGGACAATTTGGAAAAATAAGATAGGGCACCCCAGGTCTCTCGATCTCAGCAGCGCCTCCAAATGTAACGGGTATTCCCCCACCCAATCGCAGATATTGTGTAGATGCAAGGAACATATATTGTTACTCAGGTGTGGTGCATAACCTGTTGGCTCACAGGAGGGCTGAGCTTCCGCCACGGGGAACCTGGGGCAATTACACTAGGGGTGATCACTTACAACGATGCAGCGCCTCCACCTGCGATGGCTCCCACCAGAGGGGGAGTGGTTCCTCGCAGGACAATCACAATAACCAAATACACAGGTGTGAGATAACCAAAGAGCTTTTAGTGAGAACACAATAACACAGATATATCACACTTCATATAACACGTGTCCCTCTCTAGAGGGAACACTAATCACAGCGTATCACACCCCTCTACCTCTGCGCCACGGCGGACGCCCAAACATTATGCGCCACGGCGGACGCCAATACCTTATGCGCCACGGCGAACGCTAATACCTTATGCGCCACGGCGGACGCCAACGATTGTACAGAGAAACCCCTCCCTGTGTTCAGTAACCCCAACCCAATGTCTTGCACTCCCAAGTCATAAACCAGTGTGTGTGTGTGTGACTGCGCAGCCACTATGTCGGTTGATAGGCCTTGTTGGTGCACGTGAGGGTGTGGGTTACCTGCCGAGCACTCCAGTACTCGGACCTGCAACGGACTTCTCAAAGGATCTAGACGAACTCCTTCACGATTTCCGGATCCAACACAGGATGATCCCTCAGGGGCGATCCCACCCTGATAACAGTCCAGCTTGCTCCGCAAGACACGCAGTATTCTTTATTCTTACTATCTAATAGCTAATGGGGCTGATCCCTCTCTAGGGCCTGTCCCTACAATACTTCACTAAGATGACTCAGGGCTATCTGGGGCCTAGGGGAATAGCTGGCCTAGTGCAGAGAGTCACTGACTCCTGCACCCTACCTCCTTCCCCTAGCTGCTCCGGTCACCAACTGCCTGTGTGCAAAAACCCCGCGAAAAGTATCCATTCCCTGCAAGCAGGGAGCTCCTCCAGCCCTATTGGCTCCCTGGCGTCACATGGGGTTCCCTAATGCTCCTGGGATCTGTAGTCCCTGGCCAATACCTTCCCTGGTAGGCTAGGGCTTCGCGGGCTTACATCTGCGCATGCGCGAGCTGACTGGAGTCTCCCGCACCTGCTCTAACTGCGCATGCGCAAGCTATCTTTCAATGGCGGCGCCCTGCTCCGTTAGCCGCCGCGACTCCATCAACGCGATCGCAGCCTCGGCAACCGGCCCGATCGCGTCCCCGGCAACCGGCCCGACTGCGTCCCTGGCAACCGGCCGCAACTATAGACAACGCGCGGCTCGCATCCCAGAAGGAGGGGGGTGAGTACGCAAGGGGGACCTGGCTACATATGTATATCTTTATTCATATAGCGCCATCCAGGTACATAGCGCGTCCCCGCAGTGACGTAATAATATAACACATAATGGGAATAAGCGCTTCAGACATGGCTGTAACAATAGGAAAGGGGGGTCCCTGCCCCGAAGAGCTTGCGATCTAAGGCCGCCTCCATAGTCCCCGCGCCGCAATCAAAAGGCCGTAACTCAATGAGGATGTTCATAGAGCTGCCGCGCGTCCACAAGAGCGACGGCGCTCGCGATTTCAGAGGAGACAAAATCATTCGATCCTGACGCGCGACGGTCGGGTGACGCGAGCCAATGAGGGCGAACCAGCCCAGTGACGTCACGGACCTGCCTCCACGTCGTGCGCGTGATAGACATTTTACAGGCCACAGATGGCGCGGGTGACGCCGTGCGTTCCATCACGCACCTCTATCCGAGGCCGCAGTGTTATTGCTTCGCAGAGATATTGCACGAGACATCATACAGGGGAGAATAAAATACAAATACTGCAGAATACAGCGGCCCCTTACTCCTTTGCTGTGAGAAAGCGCGCGAAAAAACGTCGGCACATAGCGTTATTGCGGATGACATCCTAGTGCGCGTTAATGAGGAAGTGGTCTGTGTCACCACGTATAGGGCTTAGCCTAGATGCGCATACTCTGAGCACTGATCTGTACCTGCTGTACGAGCGCATACTCTGAGCACTGATCTGTGCCTGCTGTACGAGCGCACACTCTGAGCACTGATCTGTACCTGCTGTACGAGCGCATACTCTGAGCACTGATCTGTACCTGCTGTACGAGCGCACACTCTGAGCACTGATCTGTACCTGCTGTACGAGCGCACACTCTGAGCACTGATCTGTACCTGCTGTACGAGCGCACACTCTGAGCACTGATCTGTACCTGCTGCACGAGCGCATACTCTGAGCACTGATCTGTGCCTGCTGTACGAGCGCACACTCTGAGCACTGATCTGTACCTGCTGTACGAGCGCACACTCTGAGCACTGATCTGTACTTGCTGTACGAGCGCATACTCTGAGCACTGATCTGTGCCTGCTGTACGAGCGCACACTCTGAGCACTGATCTGTACCTGCTGTACGAGCGCACACTCTGAGCACTGATCTGTACCTGCTGTATGAGCGCATATTCTGAGCACTGATCTGTACCAGCTGTACGAGCGCATACTCTGAGCACTGATCTGTACCTGCTGTACGAGCGCACACTCTGAGCACTGATCTCTACCTGCTGTACGAGCGCATACTCTGAGTACTGATCTGTACCTGCTGTATGAGCGCACACTCTGAGCACTGATCTGTGCCTGCTGTACGAGCGCACACTCTGAGCACTGATCTGTACCTGCTGTACGAGCGCATACTCTGAGCACTGATCTGTACCTGCTGTACGAGCGCACACTCTGAGCACTGATCTGTACCTGCTGTACGAGCACATACTCTGAGTACTGATCTGTACCTGCTGTATGAGCGCATATTCTGAGCACTGATCTGTACCAGCTGTACGAGCGCATACTCTGAGCACTGATCTGTACCTGCTGTACGAGCGCACACTCTGGGCACTGATCTGTACCTGCTGCACGAGCGCACACTCTGAGCACTGATCTGTACCTGCTGTACGAGCGCACACTCTGAGCACTGATCTGTACCTGCTGTACGAGCGCACACTCTGAGCACTGATCTGTACCTGCTACACGAGCGCATACTCTGAGCACTGATCTGTACCTGCTGTACGAGCGCATACTCTGAGCACTGATCTGTACCTGCTGTACGAGCGCACACTCTGAGCACTGATCTGTACCTGCTGTACGAGCGCATACTCTGAGTACTGATCTGTACCTGCTGTATGAGCGCATATTCTGAGCACTGATCTGTACCAGCTGTACGAGCGCATACTCTGAGCACTGATCTGTACCTGCTGTACGAGCGCACACTCTGAGCACTGATCTGTACCTGCTGTACGAGCGCACACTCTGAGCACTGATCTGTACTTGCTGTACGAGCGCACACTCTGAGCACTGATCTGTACCTGCTGCACGAGCGCACACTCTGAGCACTGATCTGTACCTGCTGTACGAGCGCATACTCTGAGCACTGATCTGTGCCTTCTGTACGAGCGCACACTGAGCACTGATCTGTACTTGCTGTACGAGCGCATACTCTGAGCACTGATCTGTACCTGCTGTACGAGCGCACACTCTGAGCACTGATCTGTACCTGCTGTACGAGCGCATACTCTGAGCACTGATCTGTACCTGCTGCACGAGCGCATACTCTGAGCACTGATCTGTACCTGCTGTACGAGCGCATACTCTGAGCACTGATCTGTACCTGCTGTACGAGCGCATACTCTGAGCACTGATCTGTACCTGCTGTACGAGTGCATACTCTGAGTACTGATCTGTACCTGCTGTACGAGTGCATACTCTGAGTACTGATCTGTACCTGCTGTACGAGCGCATACTCTGAGCACTGATCTGTACCTGCTGTACGAGCGCATACTCTGAGCACTGATCTGTACCTGCTGCACGAGCGCATACTCTGAGCACTGATCTGTACCTGCTGTACGAGCGCATACTCTGAGCACTGATCTGTACCTGCTGTACGAGCGCATACTCTGAGCACTGATCTGTACTTGCTGTAGGAGCGCACACTCTGAGCACTGATCTGTACCTGCTGTACGAGCGCATACTCTGAGCACTGATCTGTACTTGCTGTATGAGCGCACACTCTGAGCACTGATCTGTACCTGCTGTACGAGGGCATACTCTGAGCACTGATCTGTGCCTGCTGTACGAGCGCATACTCTGAGCACTGATCTGTACCTGCTGTACGAGCGCATACTCTGAGCACTGATCTGTACCTGCTGTACGAGCGCACACTCTGAGCACTGATCTGTACCTGCTGTACGAGCGCATACTCTGAGCACTGATCTGTACCTGCTGTACGAGCGCATACTCTGAGCACTGATCTGTGCCTGCTGTACGAGCGCACACTCTGAGCACTGATCTGTACCTGCTGTACGAGCGCACACTCTGAGCACTGATCTGTACTTGCTGTACGAGCGCATACTCTGAGCACTGATCTGTGCCTGCTGTACGAGCGCACACTCTGAGCACTGATCTGTACCTGCTGTACGAGCGCACACTCTGAGCACTGATCTGTACCTGCTGTACGAGCGCACACTCTGAGCACTGATCTGTACCTGCTGTACGAGCGCACACTCTGAGCACTGATCTGTACCTGCTGTACGAGCGCACACTCTGAGCACTGATCTGTACCTGCTGTACGAGCGCACACTCTGAGCACTGATCTGTACCTGCTGCACGAGCGCATACTCTGAGCACTGATCTGTACCTGCTGTACGAGCGCATACTCTGAGCACTGATCTGTACCTGCTGTACGAGCGCACACTCTGAGCACTGATCTGTACCTGCTGTACGAGCGCATACTCTGAGTACTGATCTGTACCTGCTGTATGAGCGCATATTCTGAGCACTGATCTGTACCAGCTGTACGAGCGCATACTCTGAGCACTGATCTGTACCTGCTGTACGAGCGCACACTCTGAGCACTGATCTGTACCTGCTGTACGAGCGCACACTCTGAGCACTGATCTGTACTTGCTGTACGAGCGCACACTCTGAGCACTGATCTGTACCTGCTGCACGAGCGCACACTCTGAGCACTGATCTGTACCTGCTGTACGAGCGCATACTCTGAGCACTGATCTGTGCCTTCTGTACGAGCGCACACTGAGCACTGATCTGTACTTGCTGTACGAGCGCATACTCTGAGCACTGATCTGTACCTGCTGTACGAGCGCACACTCTGAGCACTGATCTGTACCTGCTGTACGAGCGCATACTCTGAGCACTGATCTGTACCTGCTGCACGAGCGCATACTCTGAGCACTGATCTGTACCTGCTGTACGAGCGCATACTCTGAGCACTGATCTGTACCTGCTGTACGAGCGCATACTCTGAGCACTGATCTGTACCTGCTGTACGAGTGCATACTCTGAGTACTGATCTGTACCTGCTGTACGAGTGCATACTCTGAGTACTGATCTGTACCTGCTGTACGAGCGCATACTCTGAGCACTGATCTGTACCTGCTGTACGAGCGCATACTCTGAGCACTGATCTGTACCTGCTGCACGAGCGCATACTCTGAGCACTGATCTGTACCTGCTGTACGAGCGCATACTCTGAGCACTGATCTGTACCTGCTGTACGAGCGCATACTCTGAGCACTGATCTGTACTTGCTGTAGGAGCGCACACTCTGAGCACTGATCTGTACCTGCTGTACGAGCGCATACTCTGAGCACTGATCTGTACTTGCTGTATGAGCGCACACTCTGAGCACTGATCTGTACCTGCTGTACGAGGGCATACTCTGAGCACTGATCTGTGCCTGCTGTACGAGCGCATACTCTGAGCACTGATCTGTACCTGCTGTACGAGCGCATACTCTGAGCACTGATCTGTACCTGCTGTACGAGCGCACACTCTGAGCACTGATCTGTACCTGCTGTACGAGCGCATACTCTGAGCACTGATCTGTACCTGCTGTACGAGCGCATACTCTGAGCACTGATCTGTGCCTGCTGTACGAGCGCACACTCTGAGCACTGATCTGTACCTGCTGTACGAGCGCACACTCTGAGCACTGATCTGTACTTGCTGTACGAGCGCATACTCTGAGCACTGATCTGTGCCTGCTGTACGAGCGCACACTCTGAGCACTGATCTGTACCTGCTGTACGAGCGCACACTCTGAGCACTGATCTGTACCTGCTGTATGAGCGCATATTCTGAGCACTGATCTGTACCAGCTGTACGAGCGCATACTCTGAGCACTGATCTGTACCTGCTGTACGAGCGCACACTCTGAGCACTGATCTCTACCTGCTGTACGAGCGCATACTCTGAGTACTGATCTGTACCTGCTGTATGAGCGCACACTCTGAGCACTGATCTGTGCCTGCTGTACGAGCGCACACTCTGAGCACTGATCTGTACCTGCTGTACGAGCGCATACTCTGAGCACTGATCTGTACCTGCTGTACGAGCGCACACTCTGAGCACTGATCTGTACCTGCTGTACGAGCGCATACTCTGAGTACTGATCTGTACCTGCTGTATGAGCGCATATTCTGAGCACTGATCTGTACCAGCTGTACGAGCGCATACTCTGAGCACTGATCTGTACCTGCTGTACGAGCGCACACTCTGGGCACTGATCTGTACCTGCTGCACGAGCGCACACTCTGAGCACTGATCTGTACCTGCTGTACGAGCGCACACTCTGAGCACTGATCTGTACCTGCTGTACGAGCGCACACTCTGAGCACTGATCTGTACCTGCTGCACGAGCGCATACTCTGAGCACTGATCTGTACCTGCTGTACGAGCGCATACTCTGAGCACTGATCTGTACCTGCTGTACGAGCGCACACTCTGAGCACTGATCTGTACCTGCTGTACGAGCGCATACTCTGAGTACTGATCTGTACCTGCTGTATGAGCGCATATTCTGAGCACTGATCTGTACCAGCTGTACGAGCGCATACTCTGAGCACTGATCTGTACCTGCTGTACGAGCGCACACTCTGAGCACTGATCTGTACCTGCTGTACGAGCGCACACTCTGAGCACTGATCTGTACTTGCTGTACGAGCGCACACTCTGAGCACTGATCTGTACCTGCTGCACGAGCGCACACTCTGAGCACTGATCTGTACCTGCTGTACGAGCGCATACTCTGAGCACTGATCTGTGCCTTCTGTACGAGCGCACACTGAGCACTGATCTGTACTTGCTGTACGAGCGCATACTCTGAGCACTGATCTGTACCTGCTGTACGAGCGCACACTCTGAGCACTGATCTGTACCTGCTGTACGAGCGCATACTCTGAGCACTGATCTGTACCTGCTGCACGAGCGCATACTCTGAGCACTGATCTGTACCTGCTGTACGAGCGCATACTCTGAGCACTGATCTGTACCTGCTGTACGAGCGCATACTCTGAGCACTGATCTGTACCTGCTGTACGAGTGCATACTCTGAGTACTGATCTGTACCTGCTGTACGAGTGCATACTCTGAGTACTGATCTGTACCTGCTGTACGAGCGCATACTCTGAGCACTGATCTGTACCTGCTGTACGAGCGCATACTCTGAGCACTGATCTGTACCTGCTGCACGAGCGCATACTCTGAGCACTGATCTGTACCTGCTGTACGAGCGCATACTCTGAGCACTGATCTGTACCTGCTGTACGAGCGCATACTCTGAGCACTGATCTGTACTTGCTGTAGGAGCGCACACTCTGAGCACTGATCTGTACCTGCTGTACGAGCGCATACTCTGAGCACTGATCTGTACTTGCTGTATGAGCGCACACTCTGAGCACTGATCTGTACCTGCTGTACGAGGGCATACTCTGAGCACTGATCTGTGCCTGCTGTACGAGCGCATACTCTGAGCACTGATCTGTACCTGCTGTACGAGCGCATACTCTGAGCACTGATCTGTACCTGCTGTACGAGCGCACACTCTGAGCACTGATCTGTACCTGCTGTACGAGCGCATACTCTGAGCACTGATCTGTACCTGCTGTACGAGCGCATACTCTGAGCACTGATCTGTGCCTGCTGTACGAGCGCACACTCTGAGCACTGATCTGTACCTGCTGTACGAGCGCACACTCTGAGCACTGATCTGTACTTGCTGTACGAGCGCATACTCTGAGCACTGATCTGTGCCTGCTGTACGAGCGCACACTCTGAGCACTGATCTGTACCTGCTGTACGAGCGCACACTCTGAGCACTGATCTGTACCTGCTGTATGAGCGCATATTCTGAGCACTGATCTGTACCAGCTGTACGAGCGCATACTCTGAGCACTGATCTGTACCTGCTGTACGAGCGCACACTCTGAGCACTGATCTCTACCTGCTGTACGAGCGCATACTCTGAGTACTGATCTGTACCTGCTGTATGAGCGCACACTCTGAGCACTGATCTGTGCCTGCTGTACGAGCGCACACTCTGAGCACTGATCTGTACCTGCTGTACGAGCGCATACTCTGAGCACTGATCTGTACCTGCTGTACGAGCGCACACTCTGAGCACTGATCTGTACCTGCTGTACGAGCGCATACTCTGAGTACTGATCTGTACCTGCTGTATGAGCGCATATTCTGAGCACTGATCTGTACCAGCTGTACGAGCGCATACTCTGAGCACTGATCTGTACCTGCTGTACGAGCGCACACTCTGGGCACTGATCTGTACCTGCTGCACGAGCGCACACTCTGAGCACTGATCTGTACCTGCTGTACGAGCGCACACTCTGAGCACTGATCTGTACCTGCTGTACGAGCGCACACTCTGAGCACTGATCTGTACCTGCTGCACGAGCGCATACTCTGAGCACTGATCTGTACCTGCTGTACGAGCGCATACTCTGAGCACTGATCTGTACCTGCTGTACGAGCGCACACTCTGAGCACTGATCTGTACCTGCTGTACGAGCGCATACTCTGAGTACTGATCTGTACCTGCTGTATGAGCGCATATTCTGAGCACTGATCTGTACCAGCTGTACGAGCGCATACTCTGAGCACTGATCTGTACCTGCTGTACGAGCGCACACTCTGAGCACTGATCTGTACCTGCTGTACGAGCGCACACTCTGAGCACTGATCTGTACTTGCTGTACGAGCGCACACTCTGAGCACTGATCTGTACCTGCTGCACGAGCGCACACTCTGAGCACTGATCTGTACCTGCTGTACGAGCGCATACTCTGAGCACTGATCTGTGCCTTCTGTACGAGCGCACACTGAGCACTGATCTGTACTTGCTGTACGAGCGCATACTCTGAGCACTGATCTGTACCTGCTGTACGAGCGCACACTCTGAGCACTGATCTGTACCTGCTGTACGAGCGCATACTCTGAGCACTGATCTGTACCTGCTGCACGAGCGCATACTCTGAGCACTGATCTGTACCTGCTGTACGAGCGCATACTCTGAGCACTGATCTGTACCTGCTGTACGAGCGCATACTCTGAGCACTGATCTGTACCTGCTGTACGAGTGCATACTCTGAGTACTGATCTGTACCTGCTGTACGAGTGCATACTCTGAGTACTGATCTGTACCTGCTGTACGAGCGCATACTCTGAGCACTGATCTGTACCTGCTGTACGAGCGCATACTCTGAGCACTGATCTGTACCTGCTGCACGAGCGCATACTCTGAGCACTGATCTGTACCTGCTGTACGAGCGCATACTCTGAGCACTGATCTGTACCTGCTGTACGAGCGCATACTCTGAGCACTGATCTGTACTTGCTGTAGGAGCGCACACTCTGAGCACTGATCTGTACCTGCTGTACGAGCGCATACTCTGAGCACTGATCTGTACTTGCTGTATGAGCGCACACTCTGAGCACTGATCTGTACCTGCTGTACGAGGGCATACTCTGAGCACTGATCTGTGCCTGCTGTACGAGCGCATACTCTGAGCACTGATCTGTACCTGCTGTACGAGCGCATACTCTGAGCACTGATCTGTACCTGCTGTACGAGCGCACACTCTGAGCACTGATCTGTACCTGCTGTACGAGCGCATACTCTGAGCACTGATCTGTACCTGCTGCACGAGCGCATACTCTGAGCACTGATCTGTACCTGCTGTACGAGCGCATACTCTGAGTACTGATCTGTACCTGCTGTGAGCACTGATCTGTACCTGCTGTACGAGCGCATACTCTGAGCACTGATCTGTACTTGCTGTACGAGCGCACACTCTGAGCACTGATCTGTACCTGCTGCACGAGCGCATACTCTGAGCACTGATCTGTACCTGCTGTACGAGTGCATACTCTGAGTACTTATCTGTACCTGCTGTACGAGCACATACTCTGAGTACTGATCTGTACCTGCTGTATGAGCGCATACTCTGAGCACTGATCTGTACCTGCTGTACGAGCGCATACTCTGAGCACTGATCTGTACCTGCTGTACGAGCGCATACTTTGAGCACTGATCTGTACCTGCTGTACGATCGCATACTCTGAGCACTGATCTGTTCCTGCTGTACGAGTGCACACTCTGAGCACTGATCTCTACCTGCTGCACGAGCGCATACTCTGAGCACTGATCTGTACCTGCTGTACGAGCGCATACTCTGAGTTCTGATCTGTACCTGCTGTACGAGTGCATACTCTGAGTACTGATCTGTACCTGCTGTACGAGCGCATACTCTGAGCACTGATCTGTACTTGCTGTACGAGCGCACACTCTGAGCACTGATCTGTACCTGCTGTACGAGCGCATACTCTGAGCACTGATCTGTACTTGCTGTACGAGCGCACACTCTGAGCACTGATCTGTACCTGCTGCACGAGTGCACACTCTGAGCACTGATCTGTACCTGCTGTACGAGCGCCTACTCTGAGCACTGATCTGTTCCTGCTGTACGAGTGCACATTCTGAGCACTAATCTGTACCTGCTGCACGAGCGCATACTCTGAGCACTGATCTGTACCTGCTGTACGAGCGCATACTCTGAGCACTGATCTGTACCTGCTGTACGAGCGCATACTCTGAGCACTGATCTGTACCTGCTGTACGAGCGCACACTCTGAGCACTGATCTGTACCTGCTGCACGAGCGCATACTCTGAGCACTGATCTGTACCTGCTGTACGAGCGCATACTCTGAGCACTGATCTGTACCTGCTGTACGAGCGCATACTCTGAGCACTGATCTGTACCTGCTGTACGAGCGCATACTCTGAGCACTGATCTGTACCTGCTGTACGAGCGCATACTCTGAGTACTGATCTGTACCTGCTGTATGAGCGCATACTCTGAGCACTGATCTGTACCTGCTGTACGAGCGCACACTCTGAGCACTGATCTGTGCCTGCTGTATGAGCGCACACTCTGAGCACTGATCTGTACCTGCTGTACGAGCGCATACTCTGAGTACTGATCTGTACCTGCTGTACGAGCGCATACTCTGAGCACTGATCTGTACCTGCTGTACGAGCGCATACTCTGAGCACTGATCTGTACCTGCTGCACGAGCGCATAATCTGAGCACTGATCTGTACCTCCTGTACGAGCGCATACTCTGAGCACTGATCTGTACCTGCTGTACGAGCGCATACTCTGAGCACTGATCTGTACCAGCTGTATGAGCGCTTACTCTGAGCACTGATCTGTACCTGCTGTACGAGAGCGTACTCTGAGCACTGATCTGTGCTTGCTGTATGAGCGCGTACTCTGAGCACTGATCTGTACCTGCTGTACGAGCGCACACTCTGAGCACTGATCTGTACTTGCTGTATGAGCGCATACTCTGAGCACTGATCTGTACCTGCTGTACGAGCGCACACTCTGAGCACTGATCTGTACCTGCTGTACGAGCGCACACTCTGAGCACTGATCTGTACCTGCTGCACGAGTGCGTACTCTGAGCACTGATCTGTACCTGCTGTACGAGCGCACACTCTGAGCACTGATCTGTACCTGCTGTACGAGCGCACACTCTGAGCACTGATCTGTACCAGCTGTACGAGCGCACACTCTGAGCACTGATCTGTACCTGCTGTACGAGCGCACACTCTGAGCACTGATCTGTTCCTGCTGCACGAGCGCATAATCTGAGCACTGATCTGTACCTGCTGTACGAGCGCACACTCTGAGCACTGATCTGTACCTGCTGTACGAGCGCACACTCTGAGCACTGATCTGTACCTGCTGCATGAGTGCATACTCTGAGTACTGATCTGTACCTGCTGTACGATCGCATACTCTGAGCACTGATCTGTTCCTGCTGTACGAGTGCACACTCTGAGCACTGATCTGTACCTGCTGTACGAGCGCACACTCTGAGCACTGATCTGTACCTGCTGTACGAGCGCACACTCTGAGCACTGATCTGTACCTGCTGCATGAGTGCACACTCTGAGCACTGATCTGTACCTGCTGCATGAGTGCATACTCTGAGCACTGATCTGTACCTGCTGCATGAGCGCATAATCTGAGCACTGATCTGTACCTGCTGTACGAGCGCACACTCTGAGCACTGATCTGTACCTGCTGTACGAGCGCATACTCTGAGCACTGATCTGTACCTGCTGTACGAGCGCATACTCTGAGTACTGATCTGTACCTGCTGTATGAGCGCACACTCTGAGCACTGATCTGTACCTGCTGTACGAGTGCATACTCTGAGTACTGATCTGTACCTGCTGTACGAGCGCATACTCTGAGCACTGATCTGTACCTGCTGTACGAGTGCATACTCTGAGTACTGATCTGTACCTGCTGTACGAGCGCACACTCTGAGCACTGATCTGTACCTGCTGTACGAGCGCACACTCTGAGCACTGATCTGTACCTGCTGTACGAGCGCACACTCTGAGCACTGATCTGTACTTGCTGTATGAGCGCATACTCTGAGCACTGATCTGTACCTGCTGTACGAGCGCACACTCTGAGCACTGATCTGTACCTGCTGTACGAGCGCACACTCTGAGCACTGATCTGTACCTGTTGGACGAGCGCGTACTCTGAGCACTGATCTGTACCTGCTGTACGAGCGCACACTCTGAGCACTGATCTGTACCTGCTGAACGAGCGCACACTCTGAGCACTGATCTGTACCAGCTGTACGAGCGCACACTCTGAGCACTGATCTGTACCTGCTGTACGAGAGCACACTCTGAGCACTGATCTGTTCCTGCTGCACGAGCGCATAATCTGAGCACTGATCTGTACCTGCTGTACGAGCGCATACTCTGAGTACTGATCTGCACCTGCTGTATGAGCGCATACTCTGAGCACTGATCTGTACCTGCTGTACGAGTGCATACTCTGAGTACTGATCTGTACCTGCTGTACGAGCGCATACTCTGAGCACTGATCTGTACCTGCTGTACGAGCGCACACTCTGAGCACTGATCTGTACCTGCTGTACGAGTGCATACTCTGAGTACTGATCTGTACCTGCTGTACGAGCGCACACTCTGAGTACTGATCTGTACATGCTGTATGAGCGCATACTCTGAGCACTGATCTGTACCTGCTGTACGAGCGCATACTCTGAGCACTGATCTGTACCTGCTGTACGAGCGCATACTCTGAGCACTGATCTGTACCAGCTGTACGAGCGCACACTCTGAGCACTGATCTGTACCTGCTGTACGAGAGCACACTCTGAGCACTGATCTGTTCCTGCTGCACGAGCGCATAATCTGAGCACTGATCTGTACCTGCTGTACGAGCGCACACTCTGAGCACTGATCTGTACCTGCTGTACGAGCGCACACTCTGAGCACTGATCTGTACCTGCTGCATGAGTGCATACTCTGAGTACTGATCTGTACCTGCTGTACGATCGCATACTCTGAGCACTGATCTGTTCCTGCTGTACGAGTGCACACTCTGAGCACTGATCTGTACCTGCTGTACGAGCGCACACTCTGAGCACTGATCTGTACCTGCTGTACGAGCGCACACTCTGAGCACTGATCTGTACCTGCTGCATGAGTGCACACTCTGAGCACTGATCTGTACCTGCTGCATGAGTGCATACTCTGAGCACTGATCTGTACCTGCTGCATGAGCGCATAATCTGAGCACTGATCTGTACCTGCTGTACGAGCGCACACTCTGAGCACTGATCTGTACCTGCTGTACGAACGCATACTCTGAGCACTGATCTGTACCTGCTGTACGAGCGCATACTCTGAGCACTGATCTGTACCTGCTGTACGAGCGCATACTCTGAGTACTGATCTGTACCTGCTGTATGAGCGCACACTCTGAGCACTGATCTGTACCTGCTGTACGAGTGCATACTCTGAGTACTGATCTGTACCTGCTGTACGAGCGCATACTCTGAGCACTGATCTGTACCTGCTGTACGAGTGCATACTCTGAGTACTGATCTGTACCTGCTGTACGAGCGCACACTCTGAGCACTGATCTGTACCTGCTGTACGAGCGCACACTCTGAGCACTGATCTGTACCTGCTGTACGAGCGCACACTCTGAGCACTGATCTGTACTTGCTGTATGAGCGCATACTCTGAGCACTGATCTGTACCTGCTGTACGAGCGCACACTCTGAGCACTGATCTGTACCTGCTGTACGAGCGCACACTCTGAGCACTGATCTGTACCTGTTGGACGAGCGCGTACTCTGAGCACTGATCTGTACCTGCTGTACGAGCGCATACTCTGAGCACTGATCTGTACGAGCGCATACTCTGAGCACTGATCTGTACTTGCTGTACGAGCGCATACTCTGAGCACTGATCTGTACTTGCTGTACGAGCGCACACTCTGAGCACTGATCTGTACCTGCTGCACGAGCGCACACTCTGAGCACTGATCTGTACCTGCTGTACGAGCGCATACTCTGAGCACTGATCTGTACCTGCTGTACGAGCGCACACTCTGAGCACTGATCTCTACCTGCTGTACGAGCGCACACTCTGAGCACTGATCTGTACCAGCTGTACGAGCGCACACTCTGAGCACTGATCTGTACCTGCTGTACGAGCGCACACTCTGAGCACTGATCTGTTCCTGCTGCACGAGCGCATAATCTGAGCACTGATCTGTACCAGCTGTACGAGCGCACACTCTGAGCACTGATCTGTACCTGCTGTACGGGCGCATACTCTGAGCACTGATCTTTACCTGCTGCACGAGCGCATACTCTGAGCACTGATCTGTACCTGCTGTACGAGCGCGCACACTGAGCACTCATCTGTACCTGCTGTACGAGCGCACACTCTGAGCACTGATCTGTACCTGCTGTACGAGCGCACACTCTGAGCACTGATCTGTACCTGCTGCACGAGCGCATAATCTGAGCACTGATCTGTACCTGCTGTACGAGCGTACACTCTGAGCACTGATCTGTACCTGCTGTACGAGCGCATACTCTGAGCACTGATCTGTACTTGCTGTACGAGCGCATACTCTGAGCACTGATCTGTACCTGCTTTACGAGCGCATACTCTGAGCACTGATCTGTACATGCTGTACGAGCGCATACTCTGAGCACTGATCTGTACCTGCTGTACGAGCGCATACTCTGAGCACTGATCTGTACTTGCTGTACGAGCGCACACTCTGAACACTGATCTGTACCTGCTGCACGAGCGCATACTCTGAGCACTGATCTGTGCCTGCTGTACGAGGGCATACTCTAAGCACTGATCTGTGCCTGCTGTACGAGGGCATACTCTGAGCACTGATCTGTGCCTGCTGTACGAGCGCATACTCTGAGCACTGATCTGTGCCTGCTGTACGAGCACATACTCTGAGCACTGATCTGTACCTGCTGTACGAGCGCACACTCTGAGCACTGATCTGTGCCTGCTGTACGAGGGCACACTCTGAGCACTGATCTGTGCCTGCTGTACGAGCGCATACTCTGAGCACTGATCTGTACCTGCTGTACGAGCGCACACTCTGAGCACTGATCTGTACATGCTGCACGAGCGCACACTCTGAGCACTGATCTGTACCTGCTGTACGAGCGCATACTCTGAGCACTGATCTGTACGAGCGCATACTCTGAGCACTGATCTGTACTTGCTGTACGAGCGCATACTCTGAGCACTGATCTGTACTTGCTGTACGAGCGCACACTCTGAGCACTGATCTGTACCTGCTGCACGAGCGCACACTCTGAGCACTGATCTGTACCTGCTGTACGAGCGCATACTCTGAGCACTGATCTGTACCTGCTGTACGAGCGCACACTCTGAGCACTGATCTGTACCTGCTGTACGAGCGCACACTCTGAGCACTGATCTGTTCCTGCTGCACGAGCGCATAATCTGAGCACTGATCTGTACCTGCTGTACGAGCGCACACTCTGAGCACTGATCTGTACCTGCTGTACGAGCGCACACACTGAGCACTCATCTGTACCTGCTGTACGAGCGCACACTCTGACCACTGATCTGTACCTGCTGTACGAGCGCACACTCTGAGCACTGATCTGTACCTGCTGCACGAGCGCATAATCTGAGCACTGATCTGTACCTGCTGTACGAGCGCACACTCTGAGCACTGATCTGTACCTGCTGTACGAGCGCATACTCTGAGCACTGATCTGTACCTGCTGTACGAGCGCATACTCTGAGTACTGATCTGTACCTGCTGTATGAGCGCATACTCTGAGCACTGATCTGTACCTGCTGTACGAGTGCATACTCTGAGTACTGATCTGTACCTGCTGTACGAGCGCATACTCTGAGTACTGATCTGTACCTGCTGTACGAGCGCATACTCTGAGCACTGATCTGTACCTGCTGTACGAGCGCATACTCTGAGTACTGATCTGTACCTGCTGTACGAGCGCATACTCTGAACACTGATCTGTACCAGCTGTACGAGCGCACACTCTGAGCACTGATCTGTACCTGCTGTACGAGCGCATACTCTGAGCACTGATCTGTACTTGCTGTACGAGCGCATACTCTGAGCACTGATCTGTACCTGCTTTACGAGCGCATACTCTGAGCACTGATCTGTACATGCTGTACGAGCGCATACTCTGAGCACTGATCTGTACCTGCTGTACGAGCGCATACTCTGAGCACTGATCTGTACTTGCTGTACGAGCGCATACTCTGAGCACTGATCTGTACCTGCTGCACGAGCGCATACTCTGAGCACTGATCTGTGCCTGCTGTACGAGGGCATACTCTAAGCACTGATCTGTGCCTGCTGTACGAGGGCATACTCTGAGCACTGATCTGTGCCTGCTGTACGAGCGCATACTCTGAGCACTGATCTGTGCCTGCTGTACGAGCACATACTCTGAGCACTGATCTGTACCTGCTGTACGAGCGCACACTCTGAGCACTGATCTGTACCTGCTGTACGAGGGCACACTCTGAGCACTGATCTGTGCCTGCTGTACGAGGGCACACTCTGAGCACTGATCTGTGCCTGCTGTACGAGCGCATACTCTGAGCACTGATCTGTACCTGCTGTACGAGCGCACACTCTGAGCACTGATCTGTACCTGCTGCAAGAGCGCACACTCTGAGCACTGATCTGTACCTGCTGTACGAGCGCATACTCTGAGCACTGATCTGTACCTGCTGTACGAGCGCATACTCTGAGCACTGATCTGTACTTGCTGTACGAGCGCACACTCTGAGCACTGATCTGTACCTGCTGCACGAGCGCACACTCTGAGCACTGATCTGTACCTGCTGTACGAGCGCACACTCTGAGCACTGATCTGTACCTGCTGCACGAGCGCATACTCTGAGCACTGATCTGTACCTGCTGTACGAGCGCATACTCTGAGCACTGATCTGTGCCTGCTGTACGAGCGCATACTCTGAGCACTGATCTGTACCTGCTGCACGAGCGCATACTCTGAGCACAGATCTGTACCTGCTGTACGAGCGCATACTCTGAGTACTGATCTGTACCTGCTGTATGAGCGCATACTCTGAGCACAGATCTGTACCTGCTGTACGAGCGCATACTCTGAGTACTGATCTGTACCTGCTGTATGAGCGCATACTCTGAGTACTGATCTGTACCTGCTGTACGAGCGCACACTCTGAGCACTGATCTGTACCTGCTGTACGAGCGCACACTCTGAGCACTGATCTGTACCTGCTGTACGAGCGCACACTCTGAGCACTGATCTGTACCTGCTGCACGAGCGCACACTCTGAGCACTGATCTGTACCTGCTGTACGAGCGCACACTCTGAGCACTGATCTGTACCAGCTGTACGAGCGCACACTCTGAGCACTGATCTGTACCTGCTGTACGAGAGCATACTCTGAGCACTGATCTGTACCTGCTGTACGAGCGCATACTCTGAGCACTGATCTGTACCTGCTGTACGAGCGCACACTCTGAGCACTGATCTGTACCTGCTGTACGAGCGCCCACTCTGAGCACTGATCTGTACCTGCTGTACGAGCGCACACTCTGAGCACTGATCTGTACCTGCTGTACGAGCGCACACTCTGAGCACTGATCTGTACCTGCTGTACGAGCGCACACTCTGAGCACTGATCTGTACCTGCTGTACGAGCGCATACTCTGAGCACTTATCTGTACCTGCTGTACGAGAGCATACTCTGAGCATTGATCTGTACCTGCTGTACGAGCGCATACTCTGAGCACTGATCTGTACCTGCTGTACGAGCGCACACTCTGAGTACTGATCTGTACCTGCTGTACGAGCGCACACTCTGAGCACTGATCTGTACCTGCTGTACGAGCGCACACTCTGAGCACTGATCTGTACCTGCTGTACGAGCGCACACTCTGAGCACTGATCTGTACCTGCTGTACGAGCGCATACTCTGAGCACTGATCTGTACCTGCTGTACGAGCGCATACTCTGAGCACTGATCTGTACCTGCTGTACGAGCGCATACTCTGAGCACTGATCTGTACCTGCTGTACGAGCGCACACTCTGAGCACTGATCTGTACCAGCTGTACGAGCGCACACTCTGAGCACTGATCTGTACCTGCTGTACGAGCGCATACTCTGAGCACTGATCTGTACCTGCTGTACGAGCGCACACTCTGAGCACTGATCTGTACCTGCTGTACGAGGGCACACTCTGAGCACTGATCTGTGCCTGCTGTACGAGGGCACACTCTGAGCACTGATCTGTGCCTGCTGTACGAGCGCATACTCTGAGCACTGATCTGTACCTGCTGTACGAGCGCACACTCTGAGCACTGATCTGTACCTGCTGCAAGAGCGCACACTCTGAGCACTGATCTGTACCTGCTGTACGAGCGCATACTCTGAGCACTGATCTGTACCTGCTGTACGAGCGCATACTCTGAGCACTGATCTGTACTTGCTGTACGAGCGCACACTCTGAGCACTGATCTGTACCTGCTGCACGAGCGCACACTCTGAGCACTGATCTGTACCTGCTGTACGAGCGCACACTCTGAGCACTGATCTGTACCTGCTGCACGAGCGCATACTCTGAGCACTGATCTGTACCTGCTGTACGAGCGCATACTCTGAGCACTGATCTGTGCCTGCTGTACGAGCGCATACTCTGAGCACTGATCTGTACCTGCTGCACGAGCGCATACTCTGAGCACAGATCTGTACCTGCTGTACGAGCGCATACTCTGAGTACTGATCTGTACCTGCTGTATGAGCGCATACTCTGAGCACAGATCTGTACCTGCTGTACGAGCGCATACTCTGAGTACTGATCTGTACCTGCTGTATGAGCGCATACTCTGAGTACTGATCTGTACCTGCTGTACGAGCGCACACTCTGAGCACTGATCTGTACCTGCTGTACGAGCGCACACTCTGAGCACTGATCTGTACCTGCTGTACGAGCGCACACTCTGAGCACTGATCTGTACCTGCTGTACGAGCGCACACTCTGAGCACTGATCTGTACCTGCTGTACGAGCGCACACTCTGAGCACTGATCTGTACCAGCTGTACGAGCGCACACTCTGAGCACTGATCTGTACCTGCTGTACGAGAGCATACTCTGAGCACTGATCTGTACCTGCTGTACGAGCGCATACTCTGAGCACTGATCTGTACCTGCTGTACGAGCGCACACTCTGAGCACTGATCTGTACCTGCTGTACGAGCGCCCACTCTGAGCACTGATCTGTACCTGCTGTACGAGCGCACACTCTGAGCACTGATCTGTACCTGCTGTACGAGCGCACACTCTGAGCACTGATCTGTACCTGCTGTACGAGCGCACACTCTGAGCACTGATCTGTACCTGCTGTACGAGCGCATACTCTGAGCACTTATCTGTACCTGCTGTACGAGAGCATACTCTGAGCATTGATCTGTACCTGCTGTACGAGCGCATACTCTGAGCACTGATCTGTACCTGCTGTATGAGCGCATACTCTGAGCACTGATCTGTACCTGCTGTACGAGCGCACACTCTGAGCACTGATCTGTACTTGCTGTACGAGCGCATACTCTGAGCACTGATCTGTACCTCCTGCACGAGCGCATACTCTGAGCATTGATCTGTACCTGCTGTACGAGCGCACACTCTGAGCACTGATCTGTACCTGCTGTACGAGCGCATACTCTGAGCACTGATCTGTACCTGCTGTACGAGCGCATACTCTGAGCACTGATCTGTACCTGCTGTATGAGCGCATACTCTGAGCACTGATCTGTACTTGCTGTACGAGCGCATACTCTGAGCACTGATCTGTACCTGCTGTACGAGCGCACACTCTGAGTACTGATCTGTACCTGCTGTACGAGCGCACACTCTGAGCACTGATCTGTACCTGCTGTACGAGCGCACACTCTGAGCACTGATCTGTACCTGCTGTACGAGCGCACACTCTGAGCACTGATCTGTACCTGCTGTACGAGCGCATACTCTGAGCACTGATCTGTACCTGCTGTACGAGCGCATACTCTGAGCACTGATCTGTACCTGCTGTACGAGCGCATACTCTGAGCACTGATCTGTACCTGCTGTACGAGCGCACACTCTGAGCACTGATCTGTACCAGCTGTACGAGCGCACACTCTGAGCACTGATCTGTACCTGCTGTACGAGCGCATACTCTGAGCACTGATCTGTACCTGCTGTACGAGCGCACACTCTGAGCACTGATCTGTACCTGCTGTACGAGTGCATACTCTGAGCACTGATCTGTACCTGCTGTACGAGCGCATACTCTGAGCACTGATCTGTACCTGCTGTACGAGCGCATACTCTGAGCACTGATCTGTACTTGCTGTACGAGCGCACACTCTGAGCACTGATCTGTACCAGCTGTACGAGCGCATACTCTGAGCACTGATCTGTACCTGCTGTACGAGCGCACATTCTGAGCACTGATCTGTACCTGCTGTACGAGCGCACACTCTGAGCACTGATCTATACCTGCTGTACGAGCGCACACTCTGAGCACTGATCTGTACCTGCTGTACGAGCGCACACTCTGAGCACTGATCTGTACCTGCTGTACGAGCGCATACTCTGAGCACTGATCTGTACCTGCTGTACGAGCGCACACTCTGAGCACTGATCTGTACCTGCTGTACGAGCGCCCACTCTGAGCACTGATCTGTACCTGCTGTACGAGCGCATACTCTGAGCACTGATCTGTACCTGCTGTAAGAGAGCATACTCTGAGCACTGATCTGTACCTGCTGTACGAGCGCATACTCTGAGCACTGATCTGTACTTGCTGTACGAGCGCATACTCTGAGCACTGATCTGTACCTGCTGCACGAGCGCACACTCTGAGCACTGATCTGTACCTGCTGTACGAGCGCATACTCTGAGAACTGATCTGTGCCTGCTGTACGAGCGCATACTCTGAGCACTAATCTGTACCTGCTGCACGAGCGCATACTCCGAGCACTGATCTGTACCTGCTGTACGAGCGCATACTCTGAGCACTGATCTGTACCTGCTGCACGAGCGCACACTCTGAGCACTGATCTGTACCTGCTGTACGAGCGCACACTCTGAGCACTGATCTGTACCTGCTGTACGAGCGCATACTCTGAGCACTGATCTGTGCCTGCTGTACGAGCGCACACTCTGAGCACTGATCTGTACCTGCTGTACGAGCGCACACTCTGAGCACTGATCTGTGCCTGCTGTACGAGCGCATACTCTGAGCACTGATTTGTACCTGCTGCACAAGCGCATACTCTGAGCACTGATCTGTACCTGCTGTACGAGCGCATACTCTGAGCACTGATCTGTACCAGCTGTACGAGCGCACACTCTGAGCACTGATCTGTACCTGCTGTACGAGCGCACACTCTGAGCACTGATCTCTACCTGCTGCACGAGCGCATACTCTGAGCACTGATCTGTACCTGCTGTACGAGCGCATACTCTGAGCACTGATCTGTGCCTGCTGTACGAGCGCATACTCTGAGCACTGATCTGTACCTGCTGCACGAGCGCATACTCTGAGCACTGATCTGTACCTGCTGTACGAGGGCATACTCTGAGCACTGATCTGTACCTGCTGCACGAGCGCATACTCTGAGCACTGATCTGTACCTGCTGTACGAGCGCATACTCTGAGTACTGATCTGTACCTGCTGTATGAGCGCATACTCTGAGCACAGATCTGTACCTGCTGTACGAGCGCATACTCTGAGTACTGATCTGTACCTGCTGTACGAGCGCATACTCTGAGTACTGATCTGTACCTGCTGTACGAGCGCATACTCTGAGTACTGATCTGTACCTGCTGTACGAGCGCATACTCTGAGCACTGATCTGTACCAGCTGTACGAGCGCACACTCTGAGCACTGATCTGTACCTGCTGTACGAGCGCATACTCTGAGCACTGATCTGTACTTGCTGTACGAGCGCATACTCTGAGCACTGATCTGTACCTGCTTTACGAGCGCATACTCTGAGCACTGATCTGTACATGCTGTACGAGCGCATACTCTGAGCACTGATCTGTACCTGCTGTACGAGCGCATACTCTGAGCACTGATCTGTACTTGCTGTACGAGCGCATACTCTGAGCACTGATCTGTACCTGCTGCACGAGCGCATACTCTGAGCACTGATCTGTGCCTGCTGTACGAGGGCATACTCTAAGCACTGATCTGTGCCTGCTGTACGAGGGCATACTCTGAGCACTGATCTGTGCCTGCTGTACGAGCGCATACTCTGAGCACTGATCTGTGCCTGCTGTACGAGCACATACTCTGAGCACTGATCTGTACCTGCTGTACGAGCGCACACTCTGAGCACTGATCTGTACCTGCTGTACGAGGGCACACTCTGAGCACTGATCTGTGCCTGCTGTACGAGGGCACACTCTGAGCACTGATCTGTGCCTGCTGTACGAGCGCATACTCTGAGCACTGATCTGTACCTGCTGTACGAGCGCACACTCTGAGCACTGATCTGTACCTGCTGCACGAGCGCACACTCTGAGCACTGATCTGTACCTGCTGTACGAGCGCACACTCTGAGCACTGATCTGTACCTGCTGTACGAGCGCATACTCTGAGCACTGATCTGTACTTGCTGTACGAGCGCACACTCTGAGCACTGATCTGTACCTGCTGCATGAGCGCACACTCTGAGCACTGATCTGTACCTGCTGTACGAGCGCACACTCTGAGCACTGATCTGTACCTGCTGCACGAGCGCATACTCTGAGCACTGATCTGTGCCTGCTGTACGAGCGCATACTCTGAGCACTGATCTGTACCTGCTGTACGAGCGCACACTCTGAGCACTGATCTGTACCTGCTGTACGAGCGCATACTCTGAGCACTGATCTGTACCTGCTGCACGAGCGCATACTCTGAGCACAGATCTGTACCTGCTGTACGAGCGCATACTCTGAGTACTGATCTGTACCTGCTGTATGAGCGCATACTCTGAGCACAGATCTGTACCTGCTGTACGAGCGCATACTCTGAGTACTGATCTGTACCTGCTGTATGAGCGCATACTCTGAGTACTGATCTGTACCTGCTGTACGAGCGCACACTCTGAGCACTGATCTGTACCTGCTGTACGAGCGCACACTCTGAGCACTGATCTGTACCTGCTGTACGAGCGCACACTCTGAGCACTGATCTGTACCTGCTGTACGAGCGCACACTCTGAGCACTGATCTGTACCAGCTGTACGAGCGCACACTCTGAGCACTGATCTGTACCTGCTGTACGAGAGCATACTCTGAGCACTGATCTGTACCTGCTGTACGAGCGCATACTCTGAGCACTGATCTGTACCTGCTGTACGAGCGCACACTCTGAGCACTGATCTGTACCTGCTGTACGAGCGCCCACTCTGAGCACTGATCTGTACCTGCTGTACGAGCGCACACTCTGAGCACTGATCTGTACCTGCTGTACGAGCGCACACTCTGAGCACTGATCTGTACCTGCTGTACGAGCGCACACTCTGAGCACTGATCTGTACCTGCTGTACGAGCGCATACTCTGAGCACTTATCTGTACCTGCTGTACGAGAGCATACTCTGAGCATTGATCTGTACCTGCTGTACGAGCGCATACTCTGAGCACTGATCTGTACCTACTGTATGAGCGCATACTCTGAGCACTGATCTGTACCTGCTGTACGAGCGCACATTCTGAGCACTGATCTGTACTTGCTGTACGAGCGCATACTCTGAGCACTGATCTGTACCTCCTGCACGAGCGCATACTCTGAGCATTGATCTGTACCTGCTGTACGAGCGCACACTCTGAGCACTGATCTGTACCTGCTGTACGAGCGCATACTCTGAGCACTGATCTGTACCTGCTGTACGAGCGCATACTCTGAGCACTGATCTGTACCTGCTGTATGAGCGCATACTCTGAGCACTGATCTGTACTTGCTGTACGAGCGCATACTCTGAGCACTGATCTGTACCTGCTGTACGAGCGCACATTCTGAGCACTGATCTGTACCTGCTGTACGAGCGCACACTCTGAGCACTGATCTATACCTGCTGTACGAGCGC
This sequence comes from Ascaphus truei, assembly GCF_040206685.1. Lineage (NCBI taxonomy): Eukaryota > Metazoa > Chordata > Amphibia > Anura > Ascaphidae > Ascaphus > Ascaphus truei. Next base: position 469,633,509 of record NC_134484.1, read on the forward strand.
ACACTCTGAGCACTGATCTGTACCTGCTGTACGAGCGCACACTCTGAGCACTGATCTGTACCTGCTGTACGAGCGCATACTCTGAGCACTGATCTGTACCTGCTGTACGAGCGCACACTCTGAGCACTGATCTGTACCTGCTGTACGAGCGCCCACTCTGAGCACTGATCTGTACCTGCTGTACGAGCGCATACTCTGAGCACTGATCTGTACCTGCTGTAAGAGAGCATACTCTGAGCACTGATCTGTACCTGCTGTACGAGCGCATACTCTGAGCACTGATCTGTACTTGCTGTACGAGCGCATACTCTGAGCACTGATCTGTACCTGCTGCACGAGCGCACACTCTGAGCACTGATCTGTACCTGCTGTACGAGCGCATACTCTGAGCACTGATCTGTGCCTGCTGTACGAGCGCATACTCTGAGACCTGATCTGTGCCTGCTGTACGAGCGCATACTCTGAGCACTGATCTGTACCTGCTGCACGAGCGCATACTCTGAGCACTGATCTGTACCTGCTGTAAGAGCGCATACTCTGAGCACTGATCTGTACCTGCTGCACGAGCGCACACTCTGAGCACTGATCTGTACCTGCTGTACGAGCGCACACTCTGAGCACTGATCTGTACCTGCTGTACGAGCGCATACTCTGAGCACTGATCTGTGCCTGCTGTACGAGCGCACACTCTGAGCACTGATCTGTACCTGCTGTACGAGCGCACACTCTGAGCACTGATCTGTGCCTGCTGTACGAGCGCATACTCTGAGCACTGATTTGTACCTGCTGCACAAGCGCATACTCTGAGCACTGATCTGTACCTGCTGTACGAGCGCATACTCTGAGCACTGATCTGTACCAGCTGTACGAGCGCACACTCTGAGCACTGATCTGTACCTGCTGTACGAGCGCACACTCTGAGCACTGATCTCTACCTGCTGGACGAGCGCATACTCTGAGCACTGATCTGTACCTGCTGTACGAGCGCATACTCTGAGCACTGATCTGTGCCTGCTGTACGAGCGCATACTCTGAGCACTGATCTGTACCTGCTGCACGAGCGCATACTCTGAGCACTGATCTGTACCTGCTGTACGAGGGCATACTCTGAGCACTGATCTGTACCTGCTGCACGAGCGCATACTCTGAGCACTGATCTGTACCTGCTGTACGAGCGCATACTCTGAGTACTGATCTGTACCTGCTGTATGAGCGCATACTCTGAGCACAGATCTGTACCTGCTGTACGAGCGCATACTCTGAGCACAGATCTGTACCTGCTGTACGAGCGCATACTCTGAGTACTGATCTGTACCTGCTGTATGAGCGCATACTCTGAGTACTGATCTGTACCTGCTGTACGAGCGCATACTCTGAGTACTGATCTGTACCTGCTGTACGAGCGCATACTCTGAGCACTGATCTGTACCAGCTGTACGAGCGCACACTCTGAGCACTGATCTGTACCTGCTGTACGAGCGCATACTCTGAGCACTGATCTGTACTTGCTGTACGAGCGCATACTCTGAGCACTGATCTGTACCTGCTTTACGAGCTCATACTCTGAGCACTGATCTGTACATGCTGTACGAGCGCATACTCTGAGCACTGATCTGTACCTGCTGTACGAGCGCATACTCTGAGCACTGATCTGTACTTGCTGTACGAGCGCATACTCTGAGCACTGATCTGTACCTGCTGCACGAGCGCATACTCTGAGCACTGATCTGTGCCTGCTGTACGAGGGCATACTCTAAGCACTGATCTGTGCCTGCTGTACGAGGGCATACTCTGAGCACTGATCTGTACCTGCTGTACGAGCGCATACTCTGAGCACTGATTTGTGCCTTCTGTACGAGCGCACACTCTGAGCACTGATCTGTACCTTCTGCATGAGCGCATACTCTGAGCACTGATCTGTGCCTGCTGTACGAGCGCATACTCTGAGCACTGACCTGTACCTGCTGTACGAGCGCATACTCTGAGCACTGATCTGTACCTGCTGTACGAGCGCATACTCTGAGCACTGATCTGTACCTGCTGTACGAGCGCATACTCTGAGCACTGATCTGTACTTGCTGTACGAGCGCATACTCTGAGCACTGATCTGTACTTGCTGTACGAGCGCATACTCTGAGCACTGATCTGTACCTGCTGTACGAGCGCATACTCTGAGCACTGATCTGTACCTGCTGTACGAGCGCACACTCTGAGCACTGATCTGTACCTGCTGTACGAGCGCTTACTCTGAGCACTGATCTGTACCTCCTGTACGAGGGCATACTCTGAGCACTGATCTGTACCTCCTGTACGAGGGCATACTCTGAGCACTGATCTGTACCTGCTGTACGAGCGCACACTCTGAGCACTGATCTGTTCCTGCTGTACGAGCGCACACTCTGAGCACTGATCTGTACCTCCTGTACGAGGGCATACTCTGAGCACTGATCTGTACCTGCTGTACGAGCGCACACTCTGAGCACTGATCTGTACCTGCTGTACGAGCGCACACTCTGAGCACTGATCTGTACCTGCTGCACGAGCGCATACTCTGAGCACTGATCTGTACCTGCTGTACGAGCGCATACTCTGAGCACTGATCTGTGCCTTCTGTACGAGCGCACACTCTGAGCACTGATCTGTACCTGCTGTACGAGCGCACACTCTGAGCACTGATCTGTACTTGCTGTACGAGCGCACACTCTGAGCACTGATCTGTACCTGCTGCACGAGCGCATACTGTGAGCACTGATCTGTACCAGCTGTACGAGCGCATACTCTGAGCACTGATCTGTACCTGCTGTACGAGCGCATACTCTGAGCACTGATCTGTACTTGCTGTACGAGCGCATACTCTGAGCACTGATCTGTACCTGCTGTACGAGCGCATACTCTGAGCACTGATCTGTACTTGCTGTACGAGCGCATACTCTGAGCACTGATCTGTACTTGCTGTACGAGCGCATACTCTGAGCACTGATCTGTACCTGCTGTACGAGCGCACACTCTGAGCACTGATCTGTACCTGCTGTACGAGCGCATACTCTAAGCACTGATCTGTACCTGCTGCACGAGCGCACACTCTGAGCACTGATCTGTACTTGCTGTACGAGCGCATACTCTGAGCACTGATCTGTACCTGCTGTACGAGCGCATACTCTGAGCACTGATCTGTACCTGCTGTACGAGCGCATACTCTGAGCACTGATCTGTACCTGCTGTACGAGCGCATACTCTGAGCACTGATCTGTACTTGCTGTACGAGCGCACACTCTGAGCACTGATCTGTACCTGCTGCACGAGCGCATACTGTGAGCACTGATCTGTACCTGCTGTTCGAGCGCATACTCTGAGCACTGATCTGTACCTGCTGTACGAGCGCATACTCTGAGCACTGATCTGTACCTGCTGTACGAGCGCATACTCTGAGCACTGATCTGTACCTGCTGTACGAGCGCACACTCTGAGCACTGATCTGTACCTGCTGTACGAGCGCTTACTCTGAGCACTGATCTGTACCTCCTGTACGAGGGCATACTCTGAGCACTGATCTGTACCTCCTGTACGAGGGCATACTCTGAGCACTGATCTGTACCTGCTGTACGAGCGCACACTCTGAGCACTGATCTGTTCCTGCTGTACGAGCGTACACTCTGAGCACTGATCTGTACCTCCTGTACGAGGGCATACTCTGAGCACTGATCTGTACCTGCTGTACGAGCGCACACTCTGAGCACTGATCTGTACCTGCTGTACGAGCGCACACTCTGAGCACTGATCTGTACCTGCTGCACGAGCGCATACTCTGAGCACTGATCTGTACCTGCTGTACGAGCGCATACTCTGAGCACTGATCTGTGCCTTCTGTACGAGCGCACACTCTGAGCACTGATCTGTACCTGCTGTACGAGCGCACACTCTGAGCACTGATCTGTACTTGCTGTACGAGCGCACACTCTGAGCACTGATCTGTACCTGCTGCACGAGCGCATACTGTGAGCACTGATCTGTACCAGCTGTACGAGCGCATACTCTGAGCACTGATCTGTACCTGCTGTACGAGCGCATACTCTGAGCACTGATCTGTACTTGCTGTACGAGCGCATACTCTGAGCACTGATCTGTACCTGCTGTACGAGCGCATACTCTGAGCACTGATCTGTACTTGCTGTACGAGCGCATACTCTGAGCACTGATCTGTACTTGCTGTACGAGCGCATACTCTGAGCACTGATCTGTACCTGCTGTACGAGCGCACACTCTGAGCACTGATCTGTACCTGCTGTACGAGCGCATACTCTAAGCACTGATCTGTACCTGCTGCACGAGCGCACACTCTGAGCACTGATCTGTACTTGCTGTACGAGCGCATACTCTGAGCACTGATCTGTACCTGCTGTACGAGCGCATACTCTGAACACTGATCTGTACCTGCTGTACGAGCGCATACTCTGAGCACTGATCTGTACCTGCTGTACGAGCGCATACTCTGAGCACTGATCTGTACTTGCTGTACGAGCGCACACTCTGAGCACTGATCTGTACCTGCTGCACGAGCGCATACTGTGAGCACTGATCTGTACCTGCTGTACGAGCGCATACTCTGAGCACTGATCTGTACCTGCTGTACGAGCGCATACTCTGAGCACTGATCTGTACCTGCTGTACGAGCGCATACTCTGAGCACTGATCTGTACCTGCTGTACGAGCGCATACTCTGAGCACTGATCTGTACCTGCTGTACGAGCGCACACTCTGAGCACTGATCTGTACCTGCTGTACGAGCGCATACTCTGAGCACTGATCTGTACCTGCTGTACGAGCGCATACTCTGAGCACTGATCTGTACCTGCTGTACGAGCGCACACTCTGAGCACTGATCTGTACCTGCTGTACGAGCGCACACTCTGAGCACTGATCTGTTCCTGCTGTACGAGCGCATACTCTGAGCACTGATCTGTACCTGCTGTAAGAGCGCATACTCTGAGCACTGATCTGAACCTGCTGCATGAGCGCATACTCTGAGCACTGATCTGTACCTGCTGCACGAGCGCACACTCTGAGCACTGATCTGTACTTGCTGTACGAGCGCATACTCTGAGCACTGATCTGTACTTGCTGTACGAGCGCATACTCTGAGCACTGATCTGTACTTGCTGTACGAGCGCATACTCTGAGCACTGATCTGTACCTACTGTACGAGCGCACACTCTGAGCACTGATCTGTACCTGCTGTACGAGCGCATACTCTAAGCACTGATCTGTACCTGCTGCACGAGCGCACACTCTGAGCACTGATCTGTACTTGCTGTACGAGCGCATACTCTGAGCACTGATCTGTACCTGCTGTACGAGCGCATACTCTGAGCACTGATCTGTACCTGCTGTACGAGCGCATACTCTGAGCACTGATCTGTACCTGCTGTACGAGCGCATACTCTGAGCACTGATCTGTACTTGCTGTACGAGCGCACACTCTGAGCACTGATCTGTACCTGCTGCACGAGCGCATACTGTGAGCACTGATCTGTACCTGCTGTACGAGCGCATACTCTGAGCACTGATCTGTACCTGCTGTACGAGCGCATACTCTGAGCACTGATCTGTACCTGCTGTACGAGCGCATACTCTGAGCACTGATCTGTACCTGCTGTACGAGCGCATACTCTGAGCACTGATCTGTACCTGCTGTACGAGCGCACACTCTGAGCACTGATCTGTACCTGCTGTACGAGCGCATACTCTGAGCACTGATCTGTACCTGCTGTACGAGCGCATACTCTGAGCACTGATCTGTACCTGCTGTACGAGCGCACACTCTGAGCACTGATCTGTACCTGCTGTACGAGCGCATACTCTGAGCACTGATCTGTACCTGCTGTACGAGCGCACACTCTGAGCACTGATCTGTACCTGCTGTACGAGCGCACACTCTGAGCACTGATCTGTTCCTGCTGTACGAGCGCATACTCTGAGCACTGATCTGTACCTGCTGTAAGAGCGCATACTCTGAGCACTGATCTGTACCTGCTGCATGAGCGCATACTCTGAGCACTGATCTGTACCTGCTGCACGAGCGCACACTCTGAGCACTGATCTGTACTTGCTGTACGAGCGCATACTCTGAGCACTGATCTGTACCTGCTGTACGAGCGCATACTCTGAGCACTGATCTGTACCTGCTGTACGAGCGCATACTCTGAGCACTGATCTGTACCTGCTGTACGAGCGCATACTCTGAGCACTGATCTGTACTTGCTGTACGAGCGCACACTCTGAGCACTGATCTGTACCTGCTGCACGAGCGCATACTGTGAGCACTGATCTGTACCTGCTGTACGAGCGCATACTCTGAGCACTGATCTGTACCTGCTGTACGAGCGCATACTCTGAGCACTGATCTGTACCTGCTGTACGAGCGCATACTCTGAGCACTGATCTGTACCTGCTGTACGAGCGCATACTCTGAGCACTGATCTGTACCTGCTGTACGAGCGCACACTCTGAGCACTGATCTGTACCTGCTGTACGAGCGCATACTCTGAGCACTGATCTGTACCTGCTGTACGAGCGCATACTCTGAGCACTGATCTGTACCTGCTGTACGAGCGCACACTCTGAGCACTGATCTGTACCTGCTGTACGAGCGCATACTCTGAGCACTGATCTGTACCTGCTGTACGAGCGCACACTCTGAGCACTGATCTGTACCTGCTGTACGAGCGCACACTCTGAGCACTGATCTGTTCCTGCTGTACGAGCGCATACTCTGAGCACTGATCTGTACCTGCTGTAAGAGCGCATACTCTGAGCACTGATCTGTACCTGCTGCATGAGCGCATACTCTGAGCACTGATCTGTACCTGCTGCACGAGCGCACACTCTGAGCACTGATCTGTACTTGCTGTACGAGCGCATACTCTGAGCACTGATCTGTACCTGCTGTACGAGCGCATACTCTGAGCACTGATCTGTACCTGCTGTACGAGCGCATACTCTGAGCACTGATCTGTACCTGCTGTACGAGCGCATACTCTGAGCACTGATCTGTACTTGCTGTACGAGCGCACACTCTGAGCACTGATCTGTACCTGCTGCACGAGCGCATACTGTGAGCACTGATCTGTACCTGCTGTACGAGCGCATACTCTGAGCACTGATCTGTACCTGCTGTACGAGCGCATACTCTGAGCACTGATCTGTACCTGCTGTACGAGCGCATACTCTGAGCACTGATCTGTACCTGCTGTACGAGCGCATACTCTGAGCACTGATCTGTACCTGCTGTACGAGCGCATACTCTGAGCACTGATCTGTACCTGCTGTACGAGCGCACACTCTGAGCACTGATCTGTACCTGCTGTACGAGCGCATACTCTGAGCACTGATCTGTACCTGCTGTACGAGCGCATACTCTGAGCACTGATCTGTACCTGCTGTACGAGCGCACACTCTGAGCACTGATCTGTACCTGCTGTACGAGCGCACACTCTGAGCACTGATCTGTTCCTGCTGTACGAGCGCATACTCTGAGCACTGATCTGTACCTGCTGTAAGAGCGCATACTCTGAGCACTGATCTGAACCTGCTGCATGAGCGCATACTCTGAGCACTGATCTGTACCTGCTGCACGAGCGCACACTCTGAGCACTGATCTGTACTTGCTGTACGAGCGCATACTCTGAGCACTGATCTGTACTTGCTGTACGAGCGCATACTCTGAGCACTGATCTGTACTTGCTGTACGAGCGCATACTCTGAGCACTGATCTGTACCTGCTTTACGAGCGCACACTCTGAGCACTTATCTGTACCTGCTGTACGAGCGCATACTCTAAGCACTGATCTGTACCTGCTGCACGAGCGCACACTCTGAGCACTGATCTGTACTTGCTGTACGAGCGCATACTCTGAGCACTGATCTGTACCTGCTGTACGAGCGCATACTCTGAGCACTGATCTGTACCTGCTGTACGAGCGCATACTCTGAGCACTGATCTGTACCTGCTGTACGAGCGCATACTCTGAGCACTGATCTGTACTTGCTGTACGAGCGCACACTCTGAGCACTGATCTGTACCTGCTGCACGAGCGCATACTGTGAGCACTGATCTGTACCTGCTGTACGAGCGCATACTCTGAGCACTGATCTGTACCTGCTGTACGAGCGCATACTCTGAGCACTGATCTGTACCTGCTGTACGAGCGCATACTCTGAGCACTGATCTGTACCTGCTGTACGAGCGCATACTCTGAGCACTGATCTGTACCTGCTGTACGAGCGCACACTCTGAGCACTGATCTGTACCTGCTGTACGAGCGCATACTCTGAGCACTGATCTGTACCTGCTGTACGAGCGCATACTCTGAGCACTGATCTGTACCTGCTGTACGAGCGCACACTCTGAGCACTGATCTGTACCTGCTGTACGAGCGCATACTCTGAGCACTGATCTGTACCTGCTGTACGAGCGCACACTCTGAGCACTGATCTGTACCTGCTGTACGAGCGCACACTCTGAGCACTGATCTGTTCCTGCTGTACGAGCGCATACTCTGAGCACTGATCTGTACCTGCTGTAAGAGCGCATACTCTGAGCACTGATCTGTACCTGCTGCATGAGCGCATACTCTGAGCACTGATCTGTACCTGCTGCACGAGCGCACACTCTGAGCACTGATCTGTACTTGCTGTACGAGCGCATACTCTGAGCACTGATCTGTACCTGCTGTACGAGCGCATACTCTGAGCACTGATCTGTACCTGCTGTACGAGCGCATACTCTGAGCACTGATCTGTACCTGCTGTACGAGCGCATACTCTGAGCACTGATCTGTACTTGCTGTACGAGCGCACACTCTGAGCACTGATCTGTACCTGCTGCACGAGCGCATACTGTGAGCACTGATCTGTACCTGCTGTACGAGCGCATACTCTGAGCACTGATCTGTACCTGCTGTACGAGCGCATACTCTGAGCACTGATCTGTACCTGCTGTACGAGCGCATACTCTGAGCACTGATCTGTACCTGCTGTACGAGCGCATACTCTGAGCACTGATCTGTACCTGCTGTACGAGCGCACACTCTGAGCACTGATCTGTACCTGCTGTACGAGCGCATACTCTGAGCACTGATCTGTACCTGTTGTACGAGCGCATACTCTGAGCACTGATCTGTACCTGCAGTACGAGCGCACACTCTGAGCACTGATCTGTACCTGCTGTACGAGCGCACACTCTGAGCACTGATCTGTTCCTGCTGTACGAGCGCATACTCTGAGCACTGATCTGTTCCTGCTGTAAGAGCGCATACTCTGAGCACTGATCTGTACCTGCTGTACGAGCGCATACTCTGAGCACTGATCTGTTCCTGCTGTACGAGTGCACACTCTGAGCACTGATCTGTACCTGCTGTAAGAGCGCATACTCTGAGCACTGATCTGTACCTGCTGCATGAGCGCATACTCTGAGCACTGATCTGTACCTGCTGTACGAGCGCACACTCTGAGCACTGATCTGTTCCTGCTGTACGAGCGCATACTCTGAGCACTGATATGTTCCTGCTGTACGAGCGCATACTCTGAGCACTGATCTGTACCTGCTGTACGAGCGCATACTCTGAGCACTGATCTGTACCTGCTGTACGAGCGCATACTCTGAGCACTGAACTGTACCTGCTGTACGAGCGCATACTCTGAGCACTGATCTGTACCTGCTGTACGAGCGCATACTCTGAGCACTGATCTGTACTTGCTGTACGAGCGCATACTCTGAGCACTGATCTGTACCTGCTGTACGAGCGCACACTCTGAGCACTGATCTGTACCTGCTGTACGAGCGCATACTCTGAGCACTGATCTGTACCTGCTGTACGAGCGCATACTCTGAGCACTGATCTGTACCTGCTGTACGAGCGCATACTCTGAGCACTGATCTGTACTTGCTGTACGAGCGCATACTCTGAGCACTGATCTGTACCTGCTGTACGAGCGCACACTCTGAGCACTGATCTGTACCTGCTGTACGAGCGCACACTCTGAGCACTGATCTGTACCTGCTGCACGAGCGCATACTCTGAGCACTGATCTGCACCTGCTGTACGAGCGCATACTCTGAGCACTGATCTGTTCCTGCTGTACGAGCGCACACTCTGAGCACTGATCTGTACCTGCTGTACGAGCGCATACTCTGAGCACTGATCTGTACCTGCTGCACGAGTGCATACTCTGAGCACTGATCTGTACCTGCTGTACGAGCGCACACTCTGAGCACTGATCTGTACCTGCTGTACGAGCGCATAGTCTGAGCACTGATCTGTACCTGCTGTACGAGCGCTTACTCTGAGCACTGATCTGTACCTGCTGTATGAGCGCATACTCTGAGCACTGATCTGTACCTGCTGTACGAGCGCACACTCTGAGCACTGATCTGTACCTGCTGTACGAGTGCATACTCTGAGCACTGATCTGTACCTGCTGTACGAGCGCACACTCTGAGCACTGATCTGTACCTGCTGTACGAGCGCATAGTCTGAGCACTGATCTGTACCTGCTGTACGAGCGCACACTCTGAGCACTGATCTGTACCTGCTGCACGAGCGCATACTCTGAGCACTGATCTGTACCTGCTGTATGAGTGCATACTCTGAGCACTGATCTGTACCTTCTGTACGAGCGCATACTCTGAGTACTGATCTGTACCTGCTGTACGAGCGCACACTCTGAGCACTGATCTGTACCTGCTGTACGAGCGCACACTCTGAGCACTGATCTGTACCTGCTGTACGAGCGCATACTCTGAGCACTGATCTGTACCTGCTTTACGAGCGCATACTCTGAGCACTGATCTGTACCTGCTGTACGAGCGCGTACTCTGAGCACTGATCTGTACTTGCTGTACGAGCGCACACTCTGAGAACTGATCTGTACCTGCTGTACGAGTGCATACTCTGAGCACTGATCTGTACCTGCTGTACGAGCGCATACTCTGAGCACTGATCTGTTCCTGCTGTACGAGTGCACACTCTGAGCACTGATCTGTACCTGCTGTAAGAGCGCATACTCTGAGCACTGATCTGTACCTGCTGCATGAGCGCATACTCTGAGCACTGATCTGTACCTGCTGTACGAGCGCACACTCTGAGCACTGATCTGTTCCTGCTGTACGAGCGCATACTCTGAGCACTGATATGTTCCTGCTGTACGAGCGCATACTCTGAGCACTGATCTGTACCTTCTGTACGAGCGCACACTCTGAGCACTGATCTGTACCTGCTGTACGAGCGCATACTCTGAGCACTGATCTGTACCTGCTGTACGAGCGCATACTCTGAGCACTGATCTGTACTTGCAGTACGAGCGCATACTCTGAGCACTGATCTGTACCTGCTGTACGAGCGCACACTCTGAGCACTGATCTGTACCTGCTGTACGAGCGCATACTCTGAGCACTGATCTGTACCTGCTGTACAAGCGCACACTCTGAGCACTGATCTGTACTTGCTGTACGAGCGCATACTCTGAGCACTGATCTGTACCTGCTGTACGAGCGCACACTCTGAGCACTGATCTGTACCTGCTGTACGAGCGCACACTCTGAGCACTGATCTGTACCTGCTGCACGAGCGCATACTCTGAGCACTGATCTGCACCTGCTGTACGAGCGCATACTCTGAGCACTGATCTGTTCCTGCTGTACGAGCGCACATTCTGAGCACTGATCTGCACCTGCTGTACGAGCGCATACTCTGAGCACTGATCTGTACCTGCTGCACGAGTGCATACTCTGAGCACTGATCTGTACCTGCTGTACGAGCGCACACTCTGAGCACTGATCTGTACCTGCTGTACGAGCGCATACTCTGAGCACTGATCTGTACCTGCTGCACGAGCGCATACTCTGAGCACTGATCTGTACCTGCTGTATGAGTGCATACTCTGAGCACTGATCTGTACCTGCTGTACGAGCGCACACTCTGAGCACTGATCTGTACCTGCTGTACGAGCGCATACTCTGAGCACTGATCTGTACCTGCTGTACGAGCGCATACTCTGAGTACTGATCTGTACCTGCTGTACGAGCGCACACTCTGAGCACTGATCTGTACCTGCTGTACGAGCGCACACTCTGAGCACTGATCTGTACCTGCTGTACGAGGGCATACTCTGAGCACTGATCTGTGCCTGCTGTACGAGCGCATACTCTGAGCACTGATCTGTACCTGCTTTACGAGCGCATACTCTGAGCACTGATCTGTACCTGCTGTACGAGCGCGTACTCTGAGCACTGATCTGTACTTGCTGTACGAGCGCACACTCTGAGCACTGATCTGTACCTGCTGTACGAGTGCATACTCTGATCACTGATCTGTACCTGCTGCACGAGTGCACACTCTGAGCACTGATCTGTACCTGCTGTACGAGCGCATACTCTGAGCACTGATCTGTACCTGCTGTACGAGCGCATACTCAGAGCACTGATCTGTACTTGCTGTACGAGCGCACACTCTGAGCACTGATCTGTACCTGCTGCACGAGCGCACACTCTGAGCACTGATCTGTACCTGCTGTACGAGCGCATACTCTGAGCACTGATCTGTTCCTGCTGTACGAGTGCACACTCTGAGCACTGATCTGTACCTGCTGCATGAGCGCATACTCTGAGCACTGATCTGTACCTGCTGTACGAGCGCACACTCTGAGCACTGATCTGTTCCTGCTGTACGAGCGCATACTCTGAGCACTGATCTGTACCTGCTGTACGAGCGCATACTCTGAGCACTGATCTGTACTTGCTGTACGAGCGCATACTCTGAGCACTGATCTGTACTTGCTGTACGAGCGCATACTCTGAGCACTGATCTGTACCTGCTGTACGAGCGCATACTCTGAGCACTGATCTGTACCTGCTGCACGAGTGCACACTCTGAGCACTGATCTGTACCTGCTGCACGAGCGCATACTCTGAGCACTGATCTGTACCTGCTGCACGAGCGCATACTCTGAGTACTGATCTGTTCCTGCTGTACGAGCGCACACTCTGAGCACTGATCTGTTCCTGCTGTACGAGTGCACACTTTGAGCACTGATCTGTACCTGCTGCATGAGCGCATACTCTGAGCACTGATCTGTACCTGCTGTACGAGCGCATACTCTGAGCACTGATCTGTTCCTGCTGTACGAGCGCATACTCTGAGCACTGATCTGTACCTGCTGCACGAGCGCATACTCTGAGCACTGATCTGTACCTGCTGTACGAGCGCATACTCTGAGCACTGATCTGTTCCTGCTGTACGAGTGCACACTCTGAGCACTGATCTGTACCTGCTGTACGAGCGCATACTCTGAGCACTGATCTGTACTTGCTGTACGAGCGCACACTCTGAGCACTGATCTGTACCTGCTGCACGAGCGCATACTGTGAGCACTGATCTGTACCTGCTGTACGAGCGCATACTCTGAGCACTGATCTGTACCTGCTGTACGAGCGCATACTCTGAGCACTGATCTGTACCTGCTGTACGAGCGCATACTCTGAGCACTGATCTGTACCTGCTGTACGAGCGCATACTCTGAGCACTGATCTGTACCTGCTGTACGAGCGCACACTCTGAGCACTGATCTGTACCTGCTGTACGAGCGCATACTCTGAGCACTGATCTGTACCTGCTGTACGAGCGCACACTCTGAGCACTGATCTGTACCTGCTGTACGAGCGCATACTCTGAGCACTGATCTGTACCTGCTGTACGAGCGCACACTCTGAGCACTGATCTGTACCTGCTGTACGAGCGCACACTCTGAGCACTGATCTGTTCCTGCTGTACGAGCGCATACTCTGAGCACTGATCTGTACCTGCTGTAAGAGCGCATACTCTGAGCACTGATCTGTACCTGCTGCATGAGCGCATACTCTGAGCACTGATCTGTACCTGCTGCACGAGCGCACACTCTGAGCACTGATCTGTACTTGCTGTACGAGCGCATACTCTGAGCACTGATCTGTACCTGCTGTACGAGCGCATACTCTGAGCACTGATCTGTACCTGCTGTACGAGCGCATACTCTGAGCACTGATCTGTACCTGCTGTACGAGCGCATACTCTGAGCACTGATCTGTACTTGCTGTACGAGCGCACACTCTGAGCACTGATCTGTACCTGCTGCACGAGCGCATACTGTGAGCACTGATCTGTACCTGCTGTACGAGCGCATACTCTGAGCACTGATCTGTACCTGCTGTACGAGCGCATACTCTGAGCACTGATCTGTACCTGCTGTACGAGCGCATACTCTGAGCACTGATCTGTACCTGCTGTACGAGCGCATACTCTGAGCACTGATCTGTACCTGCTGTACGAGCGCACACTCTGAGCACTGATCTGTACCTGCTGTACGAGCGCATACTCTGAGCACTGATCTGTACCTGTTGTACGAGCGCATACTCTGAGCACTGATCTGTACCTGCAGTACGAGCGCACACTCTGAGCACTGATCTGTACCTGCTGTACGAGCGCACACTCTGAGCACTGATCTGTTCCTGCTGTACGAGCGCATACTCTGAGCACTGATCTGTTCCTGCTGTAAGAGCGCATACTCTGAGCACTGATCTGTACCTGCTGTACGAGCGCATACTCTGAGCACTGATCTGTTCCTGCTGTACGAGTGCACACTCTGAGCACTGATCTGTACCTGCTGTAAGAGCGCATACTCTGAGCACTGATCTGTACCTGCTGCATGAGCGCATACTCTGAGCACTGATCTGTACCTGCTGTACGAGCGCACACTCTGAGCACTGATCTGTTCCTGCTGTACGAGCGCATACTCTGAGCACTGATATGTTCCTGCTGTACGAGCGCATACTCTGAGCACTGATCTGTACCTGCTGTACGAGCGCATACTCTGAGCACTGATCTGTACCTGCTGTACGAGCGCATACTCTGAGCACTGAACTGTACCTGCTGTACGAGCGCATACTCTGAGCACTGATCTGTACCTGCTGTACGAGCGCATACTCTGAGCACTGATCTGTACTTGCTGTACGAGCGCATACTCTGAGCACTGATCTGTACCTGCTGTACGAGCGCACACTCTGAGCACTGATCTGTACCTGCTGTACGAGCGCATACTCTGAGCACTGATCTGTACCTGCTGTACGAGCGCATACTCTGAGCACTGATCTGTACCTGCTGTACGAGCGCATACTCTGAGCACTGATCTGTACTTGCTGTACGAGCGCATACTCTGAGCACTGATCTGTACCTGCTGTACGAGCGCACACTCTGAGCACTGATCTGTACCTGCTGTACGAGCGCACACTCTGAGCACTGATCTGTACCTGCTGCACGAGCGCATACTCTGAGCACTGATCTGCACCTGCTGTACGAGCGCATACTCTGAGCACTGATCTGTTCCTGCTGTACGAGCGCACACTCTGAGCACTGATCTGTACCTGCTGTACGAGCGCATACTCTGAGCACTGATCTGTACCTGCTGCACGAGTGCATACTCTGAGCACTGATCTGTACCTGCTGTACGAGCGCACACTCTGAGCACTGATCTGTACCTGCTGTACGAGCGCATAGTCTGAGCACTGATCTGTACCTGCTGTACGAGCGCTTACTCTGAGCACTGATCTGTACCTGCTGTATGAGCGCATACTCTGAGCACTGATCTGTACCTGCTGTACGAGCGCACACTCTGAGCACTGATCTGTACCTGCTGTACGAGTGCATACTCTGAGCACTGATCTGTACCTGCTGTACGAGCGCACACTCTGAGCACTGATCTGTACCTGCTGTACGAGCGCATAGTCTGAGCACTGATCTGTACCTGCTGTACGAGCGCACACTCTGAGCACTGATCTGTACCTGCTGCACGAGCGCATACTCTGAGCACTGATCTGTACCTGCTGTATGAGTGCATACTCTGAGCACTGATCTGTACCTGCTGTACGAGCGCATACTCTGAGTACTGATCTGTACCTGCTGTACGAGCGCACACTCTGAGCACTGATCTGTACCTGCTGTACGAGCGCACACTCTGAGCACTGATCTGTACCTGCTGTACGAGCGCATACTCTGAGCACTGATCTGTACCTGCTTTACGAGCGCATACTCTGAGCACTGATCTGTACCTGCTGTACGAGCGCGTACTCTGAGCACTGATCTGTACTTGCTGTACGAGCGCACACTCTGAGAACTGATCTGTACCTGCTGTACGAGTGCATACTCTGAGCACTGATCTGTACCTGCTGTACGAGCGCATACTCTGAGCACTGATCTGTTCCTGCTGTACGAGTGCACACTCTGAGCACTGATCTGTACCTGCTGTAAGAGCGCATACTCTGAGCACTGATCTGTACCTGCTGCATGAGCGCATACTCTGAGCACTGATCTGTACCTGCTGTACGAGCGCACACTCTGAGCACTGATCTGTTCCTGCTGTACGAGCGCATACTCTGAGCACTGATATGTTCCTGCTGTACGAGCGCATACTCTGAGCACTGATCTGTACCTTCTGTACGAGCGCACACTCTGAGCACTGATCTGTACCTGCTGTACGAGCGCATACTCTGAGCACTGATCTGTACCTGCTGTACGAGCGCATACTCTGAGCACTGATCTGTACTTGCAGTACGAGCGCATACTCTGAGCACTGATCTGTACCTGCTGTACGAGCGCACACTCTGAGCACTGATCTGTACCTGCTGTACGAGCGCATACTCTGAGTACTGATCTGTACCTGCTGTACAAGCGCACACTCTGAGCACTGATCTGTACTTGCTGTACGAGCGCATACTCTGAGCACTGATCTGTACCTGCTGTACGAGCGCACACTCTGAGCACTGATCTGTACCTGCTGTACGAGCGCACACTCTGAGCACTGATCTGTACCTGCTGCACGAGCGCATACTCTGAGCACTGATCTGCACCTGCTGTACGAGCGCATACTCTGAGCACTGATCTGTTCCTGCTGTACGAGCGCACATTCTGAGCACTGATCTGCACCTGCTGTACGAGCGCATACTCTGAGCACTGATCTGTACCTGCTGCACGAGTGCATACTCTGAGCACTGATCTGTACCTGCTGTACGAGCGCACACTCTGAGCACTGATCTGTACCTGCTGTACGAGCGCATAGTCTGAGCACTGATCTGTACCTGCTGTACGAGCGCATACTCTGAGCACTGATCTGTACCTGCTGCACGAGCGCATACTCTGAGCACTGATCTGTACCTGCTGTACGAGCGCATACTCTGAGCACTGATCTGTACCTGCTGTACGAGCGCATACTCTGAGCACTGATCTGTACCTGCTGTACGAGCGCATACTCTGAGTACTGATCTGTACCTGCTGTACGAGCGCACACTCTGAGCACTGATCTGTACCTGCTGTACGAGCGCACACTCTGAGCACTGATCTGTACCTGCTGTACGAGGGCATACTCTGAGCACTGATCTGTGCCTGCTGTACGAGCGCATACTCTGAGCACTGATCTGTACCTGCTTTACGAGCGCATACTCTGAGCACTGATCTGTACCTGCTGTACGAGCGCGTACTCTGAGCACTGATCTGTACTTGCTGTACGAGCGCACACTCTGAGCACTGATCTGTACCTGCTGTACGAGTGCATACTCTGATCACTGATCTGTACCTGCTGCACGAGTGCACACTCTGAGCACTGATCTGTACCTGCTGTACGAGCGCATACTCTGAGCACTGATCTGTACCTGCTGTACGAGCGCATACTCAGAGCACTGATCTGTACTTGCTGTACGAGCGCACACTCTGAGCACTGATCTGTACCTGCTGCACGAGCGCACACTCTGAGCACTGATCTGTACCTGCTGTACGAGCGCATACTCTGAGCACTGATCTGTTCCTGCTGTACGAGTGCACACTCTGAGCACTGATCTGTACCTGCTGCATGAGCGCATACTCTGAGCACTGATCTGTACCTGCTGTACGAGCGCACACTCTGAGCACTGATCTGTTCCTGCTGTACGAGCGCATACTCTGAGCACTGATCTGTACCTGCTGTACGAGCGCATACTCTGAGCACTGATCTGTACTTGCTGTACGAGCGCATACTCTGAGCACTGATCTGTACTTGCTGTACGAGCGCATACTCTGAGCACTGATCTGTACCTGCTGTACGAGCGCATACTCTGAGCACTGATCTGTACCTGCTGCACGAGTGCACACTCTGAGCACTGATCTGTACCTGCTGCACGAGCGCATACTCTGAGCACTGATCTGTACCTGCTGCACGAGCGCATACTCTGAGTACTGATCTGTTCCTGCTGTACGAGCGCACACTCTGAGCACTGATCTGTTCCTGCTGTACGAGTGCACACTTTGAGCACTGATCTGTACCTGCTGCATGAGCGCATACTCTGAGCACTGATCTGTACCTGCTGTACGAGCGCATACTCTGAGCACTGATCTGTTCCTGCTGTACGAGCGCATACTCTGAGCACTGATCTGTACCTGCTGCACGAGCGCATACTCTGAGCACTGATCTGTACCTGCTGTACGAGCGCATACTCTGAGCACTGATCTGTTCCTGCTGTACGAGTGCACACTCTGAGCACTGATCTGTACCTGCTGCATGAGCGCATACTCTGAGCACTGATCTGTACCTGCTGTACGAGCGCACACTCTGAGCACTGATCTGTACCTGCTGTATGAGCCCATACTCTGAGCACTGATCTGCACCTGCTGTACGAGCGCATACTCTGAGCACTGATCTGTACCTGCTGTATGAGTGCATACTCTGAGCACTGATCTGTACCTGCTGTACGAGCGCATACTCTGAGTACTGATCTGTACCTGCTGTACGAGCGCACACTCTGAGCACTGATCTGTACCTGCTGTACGAGCGCACACTCTGAGCACTGATCTGTACCTGCTGTACGAGGGCATACTCTGAGCACTGATCTGTGCCTGCTGTACGAGCGCATACTCTGAGCACTGATCTGTACCTGCTTTACGAGCGCATACTCTGAGCACTGATCTGTACCTGCTGTACGAGCGCGTACTCTGAGCACTGATCTGTACTTGCTGTACGAGCGCACACTCTGAGCACTGATCTGTACCTGCTGTACGAGTGCATACTCTGAGCACTGATCTGTACCTGCTGTACGAGCGCATACTCTGAGCACTGATCTTTTCCTGCTGTACGAGTGCACACTCTGAGCACTGATCTGTACCTGCTGTAAGAGCGCATACTCTGAGCACTGATCTGTACCTGCTGCATGAGCGCATACTCTGAGCACTGATCTGTACCTGCTGTACGAGCGCACACTCTGAGCACTGATCTGTTCCTGCTGTACGAGCGCATACTCTGAGCACTGATATGTTCCTGCTGTACGAGCGCATACTCTGAGCACTGATCTGTACCTGCTGTACGCGCGCACACTCTGAGCACTGATCTGTACCTGCTGTACGAGCGCATACTCTGAGCACTGATCTGTACCTGCTGTACGAGCGCATACTCTGAGCACTGATCTGTACTTGCTGTACGAGCGCATACTCTGAGCACTGATCTGTACCTGCTGTACGAGCGCACACTCTGAGCACTGATCTGTACCTGCTGTAAGAGCGCATACTCTGAGCACTGATCTGTACCTGCTGTACGAGCGCATACTCTGAGCACTGATCTGTACTTGCTGTACGAGCGCATACTCTGAGCACTGATCTGTACCTGCTGTACGAGCGCACACTCTGAGCACTGATCTGTACCTGCTGTACGAGCGCATACTCTGAGCACTGATCTGTTCCTGCTGTACGAGCGCATACTCTGAGCACTGATCTGTACCTGCTGTATGAGTGCATACTCTGAGCACTGATCTGTACCTGCTGCACGAGCGCATACTCTGAGCACTGATCTGCACCTGCTGTACGAGCGCATACTCTGAGCACTGATCTGTACCTGCTGTATGAGTGCATACTCTGAGCACTGATCTGTACCTGCTGCACGAGCGCATACTCTGAGCACTGATCTGCACCTGCTGTACGAGCGCATACTCTGAGCACTGATCTGTTCCTGCTGTACGAGCGCACACTCTGAGCACTGATCTGCACCTGCTGTACGAGCGCATACTCTGAGCACTGATCTGTACCTGCTGCACGAGTGCATACTCTGAGCACTGATCTGTACCTGCTGTACGAGCGCACACTCTGAGCACTGATCTGTACCTGCTGTACGAGCGCATAGTCTGAGCACTGATCTGTACCTGCTGTACGAGCGCATACTCTGAGCACTGATCTGTACCTGCTGCACGAGCGCATACTCTGAGCACTGATCTGTACCTGCTGTATGAGTGCATACTCTGAGCACTGATCTGTACCTGCTGTACGAGCGCATACTCTGAGTACTGATCTGTACCTGCTGTACGAGCGCACACTCTGAGCACTGATCTGTACCTGCTGTACGAGCGCACACTCTGAGCACTGATCTGTACCTGCTGTACGAGGGCATACTCTGAGCACTGATCTGTGCCTGCTGTACGAGCGCATACTCTGAGCACTAATCTGTACCTGCTGTACGAGCGCATACTCTGAGCACTGATCTGTACCTGCTGAACGAGCGCGTACTCTGAGCACTGATCTGTACTTGCTGTACGAGCGCACACTCTGAGCACTGATCTGTACCTGCTGTACGAGTGCATACTCTGAGCACTGATCTGTACCTGCTGTACGAGCGCATACTCTGATCACTGATCTGTACCTGCTGCACGAGCGCACACTCTGAGCACTGATCTGTACCTGCTGTACGAGCGCATACTCTGAGCACTGATCTGTACCTGCTGTACGAGCGCATACTCAGAGCACTGATCTGTACTTGCAGTACGAGCGCACACTCTGAGAACTGATCTGTACCTGCTGCACGAGCGCACACTCTGAGCACTGATCTGTACCTGCTGTACGAGCGCATACTCTGAGCACTGATCTGTTCCTGCTGTACGAGTGCACACTCTGAGCACTGATCTGTACCTGCTGCATGAGCGCATACTCTGAGCACTGATCTGTACCTGCTGTACGAGCGCACACTCTGAGCACTGATCTGTTCCTGCTGTACGAGCGCATACTCTGAGCACTGATCTGTACCTGCTGTACGAGCGCATACTCTGAGCACTGATCTGTACCTGCTGTACGAGCGCATACTCTGAGCACTGATCTGTACTTGCTGTACGAGCGCATACTCTGAGCACTGATCTGTACCTGCTGTACGAGCGCATACTCTGAGCACTGATCTGTACCTGCTGCACGAGTGCACACTCTGAGCACTGATCTGTACCTGCTGCACGAGCGCATACTCTGAGCACTGATCTGTTCCTGCTGGACGAGTGCACACTTTGAGCACTGATCTGTACCTGCTGCATGAGCGCATACTCTGAGCACTGATCTGTACCTGCTGTACGAGCGCATACTCTGAGCACTGATCTGTTCCTGCTGTACGAGCGCATACTCTGAGCACTGATCTGTACCTGCTGTACGAGCGCATACTCTGAGCACTGATCTGTACCTGCTGTACGAGCGCATACTCTGAGCACTGATCTGTACCTGCTGCACGAGCGCATACTCTGAGCACTGATCTGTACCTGCTGTACGAGCGCATACTCTGAGCACTGATCTGTTCCTGCTGTACGAGTGCACACTCTGAGCACTGATCTGTACCTGCTGCATGAGCGCACACTCTGAGCACTGATCTGTACCTGCTGGATGAGCCCATACTCTGAGCACTGATCTGCACCTGCTGTACGAGCGCATACTCTGAGCACGGATCTGTACCTGCTGCATGAGCGCATACTCTGAGTACTGATCTGTACCTGCTGTACGAGCGCATACTCTGAGCACTGATCTGTACCTGCTGTACGAGCGCATACTCTGAGCACTGATCTGTTCCTGCTGTACGAGCGCATACTCTGAGCACTGATCTGTACCTGCTGTACGAGCGCATACTCTGAGCACTGATCTGTTCCTGCTGTACGAGCGCATACTCTGAGCACTGATCTGTACCTGCTGTACGAGCGCATACTCTGAGCACTGATCTGTACCTGCTGTACGAGTGCACACTCTGAGCACTGATCTGTACCTGCTGTACGAGTGCATACTCTGAGCACTGATCTGTACTTGCTGTACGAGCGCACACTCTGAGCACTTATCTGTACTTGCTGTACGAGTGCATACTCTGAGCACTGATCTGTACTTGCTGTACGAGCGCATACTCTGAGCACTGATCTGTACTTGCTGTACGAGCGCATACTCTGAGCACTGATCTGTTCCTGCTGTACGAGTGCATACTCTGAGCACTGATGTGTACCTGCTGTACGAGGGCATACTCTGAGCACTGATCTGTACCTGCTGTACGAGCGCATACTCTGAGCTCTGATTTGTGCCTTCTGTACGAGCGCATACTCTGAGCACTGATCTGTACCTTCTGCATGAGCGCACACTCTGAGCACTGATCTGTACCTGCTGTACGAGCGCACACTCTGAGCACTGATCTGTACTTGCTGTACGAGCGCACACTCTGAGCACTGATCTGTACCTGCTGCACGAGCGCATACTCTGAGCACTGATCTGTACTTGCTGTACGAGCGCATACTCTGAGCACTGATCTGTACCTGCTGTACGAGCGCATACTCTGAGCACTGATCTGTACTTGCTGTACGAGCGCATACTCTGAGCACTCATCTGTACTTGCTGTACGAGCGCATACTGTGAGCACTGATCTGTACCTGCTGTACGAGCGCACACTCTGAGCACTGATCTGTACCTGCTGTACGAGCGCATACTCTAAGCACTGATCTGTACCTGCTGCACGAGCGCACACTCTGAGCACTGATCTGTACCTGCTGCACGAGCGCATACTGTGAGCACTGATCTGTACCTGCTGTACGAGCGCATACTCTGAGCACTGATCTGTACCTGCTGTACGAGCGCATACTCTGAGCACTGATCTGTACCTGCTGTACGAGCGCATACTCTGAGCACTGATCTGTACCTGCTGTACGAGCGCATACTCTGAGCACTGATCTGTACCTGCTGTACGAGCGCATACTCTGAGCACTGATCTGTACCTGCTGTACGAGCGCACACTCTGAGCACTGATCTGTACCTGCTGTACGAGCGCATACTCTGAGCACTGATCTGTACCTGCTGTACGAGCGCATACTCTGAGCACTGATCTGTACCTGCTGTACGAGCGCACACTCTGAGCACTGATCTGTACCTGCTGTACGAGCGCATACTCTGAGCACTGATCTGTACCTGCTGTACGAGCGCATACTCTGAGCACTGATCTGTACTTGCTGTACGAGCGCATACTCTGAGCACTGATCTGTACCTGCTGTACGAGCGCATACTCTGAGCACTGATCTGTACCTGCTGTACGAGCGCACACTCTGAGCACTGATCTGTACCTGCTGTACGAGCGCATACTCTAAGCACTGATCTGTACTTGCTGTACGAGCGCACACTCTGAGCACTGATCTGTACCTGCTGTACGAGTGCATACTCTGAGCACTGATCTGTGCCTGCTGTACGAGCGCATACTCTGAGCACTGATCTGTACCTGCTGCACGAGCGCATACTCTGAGCACTGATCTGTGCCTGCTGTACGAGCGCATACTCTGAGCACTGATCTGTACCTGCTGCACGAGCGCATACTCTGAGCACTGATCTGTACCTGCTGTATGAGCGCATACTCTGAGCACTGATCTGTACCTGCTGTACGAGCGCATACTCTGAGCACTGATCTGTTCCTGCTGTACGAGTGCACACTCTGAACACTGATCTGTACCTGCTGTACGAGTGCATACTCTGAGTACTGATCTGTACCTGCTGGACGAGCGCATACTCTGAGCACTGATCTGTACCTGCTGTACGAGCGCATACTCTGAGCACTGATCTGTTCCTGCTGTACGAGCGCATACTCTGAGCACTGATCTGTACCTGCTGTACGAGCGCATACTCTGAGCACTGATCTGTACCTGCTGTACGAGCGCATACTCTGAGCACTGATCTGTACCTGCTGCACGAGCGCATACTCTGAGCACTGATCTGTACCTGCTGTACGAGCGCATACTCTGAGCACTGATCTGTTCCTGCTGTACGAGTGCACACTCTGAGCACTGATCTGTACCTGCTGCATGAGCGCACACTCTGAGCACTGATCTGTACCTGCTGGATGAGCCCATACTCTGAGCACTGATCTGCACCTGCTGTACGAGCGCATACTCTGAGCACGGATCTGTACCTGCTGCATGAGCGCATACTCTGAGTACTGATCTGTACCTGCTGTACGAGCGCATACTCTGAGCACTGATCTGTACCTGCTGTACGAGCGCATACTCTGAGCACTGATCTGTTCCTGCTGTACGAGCGCATACTCTGAGCACTGATCTGTACCTGCTGTACGAGCGCATACTCTGAGCACTGATCTGTTCCTGCTGTACGAGCGCATACTCTGAGCACTGATCTGTACCTGCTGTACGAGCGCATACTCTGAGCACTGATCTGTACCTGCTGTACGAGTGCACACTCTGAGCACTGATCTGTACCTGCTGTACGAGTGCATACTCTGAGCACTGATCTGTACTTGCTGTACGAGCGCACACTCTGAGCACTTATCTGTACTTGCTGTACGAGTGCAT
Organism: Ascaphus truei; assembly: GCF_040206685.1. Classification (NCBI taxonomy): domain Eukaryota; kingdom Metazoa; phylum Chordata; class Amphibia; order Anura; family Ascaphidae; genus Ascaphus; species Ascaphus truei. The sequence goes on from NC_134484.1 coordinate 469,658,173, forward strand.
ACTCTGAGCACTGATCTGTACTTGCTGTACGAGCGCATACTCTGAGCACTGATCTGTACTTGCTGTATGAGCGCATACTCTGAGCACTGATCTGTTCCTGCTGTACGAGTGCATACTCTGAGCACTGATGTGTACCTGCTGTACGAGGGCATACTCTGAGCACTGATCTGTACCTGCTGTACGAGCGCATACTCTGAGCTCTGATTTGTGCCTTCTGTACGAGCGCATACTCTGAGCACTGATCTGTACCTTCTGCATGAGCGCACACTCTGAGCACTGATCTGTACCTGCTGTACGAGCGCACACTCTGAGCACTGATCTGTACTTGCTGTACGAGCGCACACTCTGAGCACTGATCTGTACCTGCTGCACGAGCGCATACTCTGAGCACTGATCTGTACTTGCTGTACGAGCGCATACTCTGAGCACTGATCTGTACCTGCTGTACGAGCGCATACTCTGAGCACTGATCTGTACTTGCTGTACGAGCGCATACTCTGAGCACTCATCTGTACTTGCTGTACGAGCGCATACTGTGAGCACTGATCTGTACCTGCTGTACGAGCGCACACTCTGAGCACTGATCTGTACCTGCTGTACGAGCGCATACTCTAAGCACTGATCTGTACCTGCTGCACGAGCGCACACTCTGAGCACTGATCTGTACCTGCTGCACGAGCGCATACTGTGAGCACTGATCTGTACCTGCTGTACGAGCGCATACTCTGAGCACTGATCTGTACCTGCTGTACGAGCGCATACTCTGAGCACTGATCTGTACCTGCTGTACGAGCGCATACTCTGAGCACTGATCTGTACCTGCTGTACGAGCGCATACTCTGAGCACTGATCTGTACCTGCTGTACGAGCGCATACTCTGAGCACTGATCTGTACCTGCTGTACGAGCGCACACTCTGAGCACTGATCTGTACCTGCTGTACGAGCGCATACTCTGAGCACTGATCTGTACCTGCTGTACGAGCGCATACTCTGAGCACTGATCTGTACCTGCTGTACGAGCGCACACTCTGAGCACTGATCTGTACCTGCTGTACGAGCGCATACTCTGAGCACTGATCTGTACCTGCTGTACGAGCGCATACTCTGAGCACTGATCTGTACTTGCTGTACGAGCGCATACTCTGAGCACTGATCTGTACCTGCTGTACGAGCGCATACTCTGAGCACTGATCTGTACCTGCTGTACGAGCGCACACTCTGAGCACTGATCTGTACCTGCTGTACGAGCGCATACTCTAAGCACTGATCTGTACTTGCTGTACGAGCGCACACTCTGAGCACTGATCTGTACCTGCTGTACGAGTGCATACTCTGAGCACTGATCTGTGCCTGCTGTACGAGCGCATACTCTGAGCACTGATCTGTACCTGCTGCACGAGCGCATACTCTGAGCACTGATCTGTGCCTGCTGTACGAGCGCATACTCTGAGCACTGATCTGTACCTGCTGCACGAGCGCATACTCTGAGCACTGATCTGTACCTGCTGTATGAGCGCATACTCTGAGCACTGATCTGTACCTGCTGTACGAGCGCATACTCTGAGCACTGATCTGTTCCTGCTGTACGAGTGCACACTCTGAACACTGATCTGTACCTGCTGTACGAGTGCATACTCTGAGTACTGATCTGTACCTGCTGGACGAGCGCATACTCTGAGCACTGATCTGTACCTGCTGTACGAGCGCATACTCTGAGCACTGATCTGTACCTGCTGTACGAGTGCATACTCTGAGCACTGATCTGTACCTGCTGTACGAGCGCACACTCTGAGCACTGATCTGTACCTGCTGCACGAGCGCACACTCTGAGCACTGATCTGTACCTGCTGCACGAGCGCATACTGTGAGCACTGATCTGTACCTGCTGTACGAGCGCATACTCTGAGCACTGATCTGTACCTGCTGTACGAGCGCATACTCTGAGCACTGATCTGTACCTGCTGTACGAGCGCACACTCTGAGCACTGATCTGTACCTGCTGTACGAGCGCATAGTCTGAGCACTGATCTGTACCTGCTGCACGAGTGCACACTCTGAGCACTGATCTGTACCTGCTGCACGAGCGCATACTCTGAGCACTGATCTGTACCTGCTGTACGAGCGCACACTCTGAGCACTGATCTGTACCTGCTGTACGAGCGCATACTCTGAGCACTGATCTGTACCTGCTGTACGAGCGCATACTCTGAGCACTGATCTGTACCTGCTGTACGAGCGCACACTCTGAGCACTGATCTGTACCTGCTGTACGAGCGCATACTCTGAGCACTGATCTGTACCTGCTGTACGAGCGCATACTCTGAGCACTGATCTGTACTTGCTGTACGAGCGCATACTCTGAGCACTGATCTGTACCTGCTGTACGAGCGCATACTCTGAGCACTGATCTGTACCTGCTGTACGAGCGCACACTCTGAGCACTGATCTGTACCTGCTGTACGAGCGCATACTCTAAGCACTGATCTGTACTTGCTGTACGAGCGCACACTCTGAGCACTGATCTGTACCTGCTGTACGAGTGCATACTCTGAGCACTGATCTGTGCCTGCTGTACGAGCGCATACTCTGAGCACTGATCTGTACCTGCTGCACGAGCGCATACTCTGAGCACTGATCTGTGCCTGCTGTACGAGCGCATACTCTGAGCACTGATCTGTACCTGCTGCACGAGCGCATACTCTGAGCACTGATCTGTTCCTGCTGTACGAGTGCACACTCTGAACACTGATCTGTACCTGCTGTACGAGTGCATACTCTGAGTACTGATCTGTACCTGCTGGACGAGCGCATACTCTGAGCACTGATCTGTACCTGCTGTACGAGCGCATACTCTGAGCACTGATCTGTACCTGCTGTACGAGTGCATACTCTGAGCACTGATCTGTACCTGCTGTACGAGCGCACACTCTGAGCACTGATCTGTACCTGCTGCACGAGCGCACACTCTGAGCACTGATCTGTACCTGCTGCACGAGCGCATACTGTGAGCACTGATCTGTACCTGCTGTACGAGCGCATACTCTGAGCACTGATCTGTACCTGCTGTACGAGCGCATACTCTGAGCACTGATCTGTACCTGCTGTACGAGCGCACACTCTGAGCACTGATCTGTACCTGCTGTACGAGCGCATAGTCTGAGCACTGATCTGTACCTGCTGCACGAGCGCACACTCTGAGCACTGATCTGTACCTGCTGCACGAGCGCATACTGTGAGCACTGATCTGTACCTGCTGTACGAGCGCACACTCTGAGCACTGATCTGTACCTGCTGTATGAGCGCATACTCTGAGCACTGATCTGTACCTGCTGTACGAGCGCATACTCTGAGCACTGATCTGTTCCTGCTGTACGAGTGCACACTCTGAGCACTGATCTGTACCTGCTGTACGAGTGCATACTCTGAGTACTGATCTGTACCTGCTGCACAAGCGCATACTCTGAGCACTGATCTGTACCTGCTGTACGAGCGCATACTCTGAGCACTGATCTGTACCTGCTGTACGAGCGCACACTCTGAGCACTGATCTGTACCTGCTGCATGAGCGCACACTCTGAGCACTGATCTGTACCTGCTGTACGAGCGCATACTCTGAGCACTGATCTGTTCCTGCTGTACGAGTGCACACTCTGAGCACTGATCTGTACCTGCTGCACGAGCGCATACTCTGAGCACTGATCTGTACCTGCTGTACGAGCGCATACTCTGAGCACTGATCTGTACCTACTGTACGAGCGCACACTCTGAGCACTGATCTGTTCCTGCTGTATGAGCGCATACTCTGAGCACTGATCTGTACCTGCTGTACGAGCGCATAGTCTGAGCACTGATCTGTACCTGCTGCACGAGCGCACACTCTGAGCACTGATCTGTACCTGCTGTACGAGCGCACACTCTGAGCACTGATCTGTACCTGCTGTACGAGCGCATACTCTGAGCACTGATCTGTTCCTGCTGTACGAGCGCATACTCTGAGCACTGATCTGTACCTGCTGTACGAGCGAATACTCTGAGCACTGATCTGTACCTGCTATACGAGCGCATACTCTGAGCACTGATCTGTACCTGCTGTACGAGCGCACACTCTGAGCACTGATCTGTTCCTGCTGTATGAGCGCACACTCTGAGCACTGATCTGTTCCTGCTGTACGAGCGCATACTCTGAGCACTGATCTGTACCTGCTGTACGAGCGCACACTCTGAGCACTGATCTGTACCTGCTGTACGAGCGCATACTCTGAGCACTGATCTGTACCTGCTGTACGAGCGCACACTCTGAGCACTGATCTGTACCTGCTGTACGAGCGCATACTCTGAGCACTGATCTGTACCTGCTGTACGAGCGCACACTCTTAGCACTGATCTGTACTTGCTGTACGAGCGCATACTCTGAGCACTGATCTGTACTTGCTGTACGAGCGCATACTCTGAGCACTGATCTGTACCTGCTGTACGAGCGCACACTCTGAGCACTGATCTGTACCTGCTGCACGAGCGCATACTGTGAGCACTGATCTGTACCTGCTGTACGAGCGCACACTCTGAGCACTGATCTGTACCTGCTGTATGAGCGCATACTCTGAGCACTGATCTGTACCTGCTGTACGAGCGCATACTCTGAGCACTGATCTGTTCCTGCTGTACGAGTGCACACTCTGAGCACTGATCTGTACCTGCTGTACGAGTGCATACTCTGAGTACTGACCTGTACCTGCTGCACGAGCGCATACTCTGAGCACTGATCTGTACCTGCTGTACGAGCGCATACTCTGAGCACTGATCTGTACCTGCTGTACGAGCGCACACTCTGAGCACTGATCTGTACCTGCTGCACGAGCGCACACTCTGAGCACTGATCTGTACCTGCTGTACGAGCGCATACTCTGAGCACTGATCTGTTCCTGCTGTACGAGTGCACACTCTGAGCACTGATCTGTACCTGCTGCACGAGCGCATACTCTGAGCACTGATCTGTACCTGCTGTACGAGCGCATACTCTGAGTTCTGATCTGTACCTGCTGTATGAGCGCATACTCTGAGCACTGATCTGTACCTGCTGTACGAGTGCATACTCTTAGTACTGATCTGTACCTGCTGTATGAGCGCATACTCTGAGCACTGATCTGTACCTGCTGCACGTGCGCACACTCTGAGCACTGATCTGTACTTGCTGTACGAGCGCACGCTCTGAGCACTGATCTGTACCTGCTGCACGAGAGCACACTCTGAGCACTGATCTGTACCTGCTGCACGAGCGCATACTCTGAGCACTGATCTGTTCCTGCTGTACGAGCGCACACTCTGAGCACTGATCTGTACCTGCTGCACGAGCGCACACTCTGAGCACTGATCTGTACCTGCTGTACGAGCGCACACTCTGAGCACTGATCTGTACCTGCTGTACGAACGCACACTCTGAGCACTGATCTGTACCTGCTGTACGAGCGCACACTCTGAGCACTGATCTGTACCTGCTGTACGAGCGCATACTCTGAGCACTGATCTGTACCTGCTGCATGAGCGCACACTCTGAGCACTGATCTGTACCTGCTGCATGAGCGCATACTCTGAGCACTGATCCGTACCTGCTGTACGAGCGCATACTCTGAGCACTGATCTGTGCCTGCTGTACGAGCGCATACTCTGAGCACTGATCTGTACCTGCTGCACGAGCGCATACTCTGAGCACTGATCTGTACCTGCTGTACGAGCGCACACTCTGAGCACTGATCTGTACCTGCTGCATGAGCGCATACTCTGAGCACTGATCTGTACCTGCTGTACGAGCGCACACTCTGAGCACTGATCTGTTCCTGCTGTACGAGCGCATAGTCTGAGCACTGATCTGTACCTGCTGCACGAGCGCACACTCTGAGCACTGATCTGTACCTGCTGTACGAGCGCACACTCTGAGCACTGATCTGTACCTGCTGTACGAGCGCATACTCTGAGCACTGATCTGTACCTGCTGTACGAGCGCATACTCTGAGCACTGATCTGTTCCTGCTGTACGAGCGCATACTCTGAGCACTGATCTGTACCTGCGGCACGAGCGCATACTCTGAGCACTGATCTGTACCTGCTGCACGAGCGCATACTCTGAGCACTGATCTGTACCTGCTGTACGAGCGCATACTCTGAGCACTGATCTGTACCTGCTGTACGAGCGCACACTCTGAGCACTGATCTGTACCTGCTGTACGAGCGCACACTTTGAGCACTGATCTGTACCAGCTGTACGAGCGCATACTCTGAGCACTGATCTGTACCTGCTGTACGAGCGCATACTCTGAGCACTGATCTGTACCTGCTGTATGAGCGCACACTCTGAGCACTGATCTGTTCCTGCTGTACGAGCGCATACTCTGAGCACTGATCTGTACCTGCTGTACGAGCGCATACTCTGAGCACTGATCTGTACTTGCTGTACGAGCGCATACTCTGAGCACTGATCTGTACTTGCTGTACGAGCGCATACTCTGAGCACTGATCTGTTCCTGCTGTACGAGCGCATACTCTGAGCACTGATCTGTACCTGCTGTACGAGCGCATACTCTGAGCACTGATCTGTACCTGCTGTACGAGCGCATACTCTGAGCACTGATCTGTACCTGCTGCACGAGCGCATACTCTGAGCACTGATCTGTACCTGCTGTACGAGCGCATACTCTGAGCACTGATCTGTACCTGCTGCACGAGCGCATACTCTGAGCACTGATCTGTACCTGCTGTACGAGCGCATACTCTGAGCACTGATCTGTACCTGCTGTACGAGCGCATACTCTGAGCACTGATCTGTACCTGCTGCACGAGCGCATACTCTGAGCACTGATCTGTTCCTGCTGTACGAGCGCATACTCTGAGCACTGATCTGTACCTGCTGTACGAGCGCATACTCTGAGCACTGATCTGTACCTGCTGCACGAGCGCATACTCTGAGCACTGATCTGTACCTGCTGTACGAGCGCATACTCTGAGCACTGATCTGTACCTGCTGTACGAGCGCATACTCTGAGCACTGATCTGTACCTGCTGCACGAGCGCATACTCTGAGCACTGATCTGTTCCTGCTGTACGAGCGCATACTCTGAGCACTGATCTGTACCTGCTGCACGAGCGCATACTCTGAGCACTGATCTGTTCCTGCTGTACGAGCGCATACTCTGAGCACTGATCTGTACCTGCTGTACGAGCGCACACTCTGAGCACTGATCTGTACCTGCTGTACGAGCGCATACTCTGAGCACTGATCTGTACCTGCTGTACGAGCGCACACTCTGAGCACTGATCTGTACCTGCTGCACGAGCGCATACTCTGAGCACTGATCTGTACCTGCTGTACGGGCGCATACTCTGAGCACTGATCTGTGCCTGCTGTACGAGAGCATACTCTGAGCACTGATCTGTACCTGCTGTACGAGCGCATACTCTGAGTACTGATCTGTACCTGCTGTACGAGCGCATACTCTGAGCACTGATCTGTACCTGCTGTACGAGCGCACACTCTGAGCACTGATCTGTACTTGCTGTACGAGCGCATACTCTGAGCACTGATCTGTACCTGCTGCACGAGCGCACACTCTGAGCACTGATCTGTACCTGCTGTACGAGCGCATACTGTGAGCACTGATCTGTGCCTGCTGTACGAGAGCATACTCTGAGCACTGATCTGTGCCTGCTGTACGAGCGCACACTCTGAGCACTGATCTGTACCTGCTGTACGAGCGCATACTGTGAACACTGATCTGTACCTGCTGTACGAGGGCATACTCTGAGCACTGATCTGAACCTCCTGTACGAGCGCATACTCTGAGCACTGATCTGTGCCTGCTGTACGAGCGCATACTCTGAGCACTGATCTGTACCTGCTGTACGAGCGCATACTCTGAGCACTGATCTGTACCTGCTGTACGAGCGCACACTCTGAGCACTGATCTGTACCTCCTGTACGAGGGCACACTCTGAGCACTGATCTGTACCTGCTGCACGAGCGCACACTCTGAGCACTGATCTGTACCTGCTGTACGAGCGCACACTCTGAGCACTGATCTGTTCCTGCTGTACGAGCGCACACTCTGAGCACTGATCTGTACCTGCTGTACGAGCGCACACTCTGAGCACTGATCTGTACCTGCTGTACGAGCGCACACTCTGAGCACTGATCTGTACCTGCTGTACGAGCGCATACTCTGAGCACTGATCTGTACCTGCTGTACGAGCGCACACTCTGAGCACTGATCTGTGCCTTCTGTACGAGCGCACACTCTGAGCACTGATCTGTACCTGCTGTACGAGCGCATACTCTGAGCACTGATCTGTACCTGCTGTACGAGCGCATACTCTGAGCACTGATCTGTACTTGCTGTACGAGCGCATACTCTGAGCACTGATCTGTACCTGCTGTACGAGCGCATACTCTGAGCACTGATCTGTACCTGCTGTACGAGCGCATACTCTGAGCACTGATCTGTACCTGCTGTACGAGCGCACACTCTGAGCACTGATCTGTACCTGCTGCACGAGCGCATACTCTGAGCACTGATCTGTACCTGCTGTACGAGCGCATACTCTGAGCACTGATCTGTACCTGCTGTACGAGCGCACACTCTGAGCACTGATCTGTGCCTTCTGTACGAGCGCACACTCTGAGCACTGATCTGTACCTGCTGTACGAGCGCATACTCTGAGCACTGATCTGTACCTGCTGTACGAGCGCATACTCTGAGCACTGATCTGTACCTGCTGCACGAGCGCACACTCTGAGCACTGATCTGTGCCTTCTGTACGAGCGCATACTGTGAGCACTGATCTGTACTTGCTGTACGAGCGCACACTCTGAGCACTGATCTGTACCTGCTGTACGAGAGCATACTCTGAGCACTGATCTGTACCTGCTGTACGAGCGCATACTCTGAGCACTGATCTGTACTTGCTGTACGAGCGCATACTGTGAGCACTGATCTGTACCTGCTGTACGAGCGCACACTCTGAGCACTGATCTGTACCTGCTGTACGAGCGCACACTCTGAGCACTGATCTGTACCTGCTGTACGAGCGCACACTCTGAGCACTGATCTGTACCTGCTGCACGAGCGCACACTCTGAGCACTGATCTGTACCTGCTGTACGAGCGCACACTCTGAGCACTGATCTGTACCTGCTGCACGAGCGCACACTCTGAGCACTGATCTGTACCTGCTGTACGAGCGCATACTCTGAGCACTGATCTGTACCTGCTGCACGAGCGCACACTCTGAGCACTGATCTGTACCTGCTGTACGAGCGCACACTCTGAGCACTGATCTGTACTTGCTGTACGAGCGCATACTCTGAGCACTGATCTGTACCTGCTGTACGAGCGCACACTCTGAGCACTGATCTGTACCTGCTGCACGAGCGCACACTCTGAGCACTGATCTGTACCTGCTGTACGAGCGCATACTCTGAGCACTGATCTGTACCTGCTGCACGAGCGCACACTCTGAGCACTGATCTGTACCTGCTGTACGAGCGCATACTCTGAGCACTGATCTGTACCTGCTGTATGAGCGCATACTCTGAGCACTGATCTGTACCTGCTGTACGAGAGCATACTCTGAGCACTGATCTGTACCTGCTGTACGAGCGCACACTCTGAGCACTGATCTGTACCTGCTGTATGAGCGCTTACTCTGAGCACTGATCTGTACCTGCTGTACGAGCGCACACTCTGAGCACTGATCTGTACCAGCTGTACGAGCGCATACTCTGAGCACTGATCTGTACCTGCTGTACGAGCGCACACTCTGAGCACTGATCTGTACCTCCTGTACGAGCGCACACTCTGAGCACTGATCTGTACCTGCTGTACGAGCGCACACTCTGAGCACTGATCTGTACCTGCTGTACGAGCGCATACTCTGAGTACTGATCTGTACCTGCTGCACGAGCGCACACTCTGAGCACTGATCTGTACCTGCTGTACGAGCGCACACTCTGAGCACTGATCTGTACCTGCTGTACGAGCGCACACTCTGAGCACTGATCTGTACCTGCTGTACGAGCGCACAGTCTGAGCACTGATCTGTACCTGCTGTACGAGCGCACACTCTGAGCACTGATCTGTACTTGCTGTACGAGCGCACACTCTGAGCACTGATCTGTTCCTGCTGTACGAGGGCATACTCTGAGCACTGATCTGTGCCTGCTGTACGAGCGCATACTCTGAGCACTGATCTGTACCTGCTGTACGAGCGCATACTCTGAGCACTGATCTGTACCTGCTGTACGAGCGCACACTCTGAGCACTGATCTGTACCTGCTGTACGAGCGCATACTCTGAGCACTGATCTGTACCTGCTGTACGAGCGCATACTCTGAGCACTGATCTGTACCTGCTGTACGAGCGCACACTCTGAGCACTGATCTGTACCTGCTGCACGAGCGCATACTCTGAGCACTGATCTGTACCTGCTGTACGAGCGCATACTCTGAGCACTGATCTGTACCTGCTGTACGAGCGCACACTCTGAGCACTGATCTGTGCCTTCTGTACGAGCGCACACTCTGAGCACTGATCTGTACCTGCTGTACGAGCGCATACTCTGAGCACTGATCTGTACCTGCTGCACGAGCGCACACTCTGAGCACTGATCTGTGCCTTCTGTACGAGCGCATACTGTGAGCACTGATCTGTACTTGCTGTACGAGCGCACACTCTGAGCACTGATCTGTACCTGCTGTACGAGAGCATACTCTGAGCACTGATCTGTACCTGCTGTACGAGCGCATACTCTGAGCACTGATCTGTACTTGCTGTACGAGCGCATACTGTGAGCACTGATCTGTACCTGCTGTACGAGCGCATACTCTGAGCACTGATCTGTACCTGCTGTACGAGCGCACACTCTGAGCACTGATCTGTACCTGCTGTACGAGCGCACACTCTGAGCACTGATCTGTACCTGCTGCACGAGCGCACACTCTGAGCACTGATCTGTACCTGCTGTACGAGCGCACACTCTGAGCACTGATCTGTACCTGCTGCACGAGCGCACACTCTGAGCACTGATCTGTACCTGCTGTACGAGCGCACACTCTGAGCACTGATCTGTACCTGCTGCACGAGCGCACACTCTGAGCACTGATCTGTACCTGCTGTACGAGCGCACACTCTGAGCACTGATCTGTACTTGCTGTACGAGCGCATACTCTGAGCACTGATCTGTACCTGCTGTACGAGCGCACACTCTGAGCACTGATCTGTACCTGCTGCACGAGCGCACACTCTGAGCACTGATCTGTACCTGCTGTACGAGCGCATACTCTGAGCACTGATCTGTACCTGCTGCACGAGCGCACACTCTGAGCACTGATCTGTACCTGCTGTACGAGCGCATACTCTGAGCACTGATCTGTACCTGCTGTATGAGCGCATACTCTGAGCACTGATCTGTACCTGCTGTACGAGAGCATACTCTGAGCACTGATCTGTACCTGCTGTACGAGCGCACACTCTGAGCACTGATCTGTACCTGCTGTATGAGCGCTTACTCTGAGCACTGATCTGTACCTGCTGTACGAGCGCACACTCTGAGCACTGATCTGTACCTGCTGTACGAGCGCTTACTCTGAGCACTGATCTGTACCTCCTGTACGAGGGCATACTCTGAGCACTGATCTGTACCTGCTGTACGAGCGCACACTCTGAGCACTGATCTGTACCTCCTGTACGAGCGCACACTCTGAGCACTGATCTGTACCTGCTGTACGAGCGCACACTCTGAGCACTGATCTGTACCTGCTGTACGAGCGCATACTCTGAGTACTGATCTGTACCTGCTGCACGAGCGCACACTCTGAGCACTGATCTGTACCTGCTGTACGAGCGCACACTCTGAGCACTGATCTGTACCTGCTGTACGAGCGCACACTCTGAGCACTGATCTGTACCTGCTGTACGAGCGCACACTCTGAGCACTGATCTGTACCTGCTGTACGAGCGCACACTCTGAGCACTGATCTGTACCTGCTGTACGAGGGCATACTCTGAGCACTGATCTGTGCCTGCTGTACGAGCGCATACTCTGAGCACTGATCTGTACCTGCTGTACGAGCGCATACTCTGAGCACTGATCTGTACCTGCTGTACGAGCGCACACTCTGAGCACTGATCTGTACCTGCTGTACGAGCGCATACTCTGAGCACTGATCTGTACCTGCTGTACAAGCGCATTCTCTGAGCACTGATCTGTACCTGCTGTACGAGCGCACACTCTGAGCACTGATCTGTACCTGCTGTACGAGCGCACACTCTGAGCACTGATCTGTACCTGCTGTACGAGCACATACTCTGAGCACTGATCTGTACCTGCTGCATGAGCGCATACTCTGAGCACTGATCTGTACCTGCTGTACGAGCGCATACTCTGAGCACTGATCTGTGCCTGCTGTACGAGCGCATACTCTGAGCACTGATCTGTACCTGCTGCACGAGCGCATACTCTGAGCACTGATCTGTTCCTGCTGTACGAGTGCACACTCTGAGCACTGATCTGTACCTGCTGCATGAGCGCATACTCTGAGCACTGATCTGTACCTGCTGTACGAGCGCACACTCTGAGCACTGATCTGTTCCTGCTGTACGAGCGCATACTCTGAGCACTGATCTGTACCTGCTGTACGAGCGCATACTCTGAGCACTGATCTGTACCTGCTGTACGAGCGCACACTCTGAGCACTGATCTGTACCTGCTGTACGAGCGCATACTCTGAGCACTGATCTGTACCTGCTGTACGATCGTACACTCTGAGCACTGATCTCTACCTGCTGTACGAGCGCACACTCTGAGCACTGATCTGTACCTGCTGTACGAGGGCATACTCTGAGCACTGATCTGTGCCTTCTGTACGAGCGCATACTCTGAGCACTGATCTGTACCTGCTGTACGAGCGCATACTCTGAGCACTGATCTGTACCTGCTGTACGAGCGCACACTCTGAGCACTGATCTGTACCTGCTGCACGAGCGCACACTCTGAGCACTGATCTGTACCTGCTGTACGAGCGCACACTCTGAGCACTGATCTGTACCTGCTGTACGAGCGCACACTCTGAGCACTGATCTGTACCTGCTGTACGAGCGCACACTCTGAGCACTGATCTGTACCTGCTGTACGAGCGCACACTCTGAGCACTGATCTGTACCTGCTGTACGAGGGCATACTCTGAGCACTGATCTGTGCCTGCTGTACGAGCGCATACTCTGAGCACTGATCTGTACCTGCTGTACGAGCGCATACTCTGAGCACTGATCTGTACCTGCTGTACGAGCGCACACTCTGAGCACTGATCTGTACCTGCTGTACGAGCGCATACTCTGAGCACTGATCTGTACCTGCTGTACAAGCGCATTCTCTGAGCACTGATCTGTACCTGCTGTACGAGCACACACTCTGAGCACTGATCTGTACCTGCTGTACGAGCGCACACTCTGAGCACTGATCTGTACCTGCTGTACGAGCACATACTCTGAGCACTGATCTGTACCTGCTGCATGAGCGCATACTCTGAGCACTGATCTGTACCTGCTGTACGAGCGCATACTCTGAGCACTGATCTGTGCCTGCTGTACGAGCGCATACTCTGAGCACTGATCTGTACCTGCTGCACGAGCGCATACTCTGAGCACTGATCTGTTCCTGCTGTACGAGTGCACACTCTGAGCACTGATCTGTACCTGCTGCATGAGCGCATACTCTGAGCACTGATCTGTACCTGCTGTACGAGCGCACACTCTGAGCACTGATCTGTTCCTGCTGTACGAGCGCATACTCTGAGCACTGATCTGTACCTGCTGTACGAGCGCATACTCTGAGCACTGATCTGTACCTGCTGTACGAGCGCACACTCTGAGCACTGATCTGTACCTGCTGTACGAGCGCATACTCTGAGCACTGATCTGTACCTGCTGTACGAGCGCACACTCTGAGAACTGATCTGTACCTGCTGTACGAGCGCATACTCTGAGCACTGATCTGTACCTGCTGTACGAGCGCATACTCTGAGCACTGATCTGTACCTGCTGTACAAGCGCATACTCTGAGCACTGATCTGTACCTGCTGTACGAGCGCACACTCTGAGCACTGATCTGTACCTGCTGTACGAGCGCACACTCTGAGCACTGATCTGTACCTGCTGTACGAGCGCATACTCTGAGCACTGATCTGTACCTGCTGTACGAGCGCATACTCTGAGCACTGATCTGTACCTGCTGTACGAGTGCACACTCTGAGCACTGATCTGTACCTGCTGCATGAGCGCATACTCTGAGCACTGATCTGTACCTGCTGTACGAGCGCATACTCTGAGCACTGATCTGTGCCTGCTGTACGAGCGCATACTCTGAGCACTGATCTGTACCTGCTGCACGAGCGCATACTCTGAGCACTGATCTGTTCCTGCTGTACGAGCGCATACTCTGAGCACTGATCTGTACCTGCTGTACGAGCGCATACTCTGAGCACTGATCTGTACCTGCTGCACGATCGCATACTCTGAGCACTGATCTGTTCCTGCTGCACGAGCGCATACTCTGAGCACTGATCTGTACCTGCTGTACGAGCGCACACTCTGAGCACTGATCTGTTCCTGCTGAACGAGCGCATACTCTGAGCACTGATCTGTACCTGCTGTACGAGCGCATAGTCTGAGCACTGATCTGTACCTGCTGCACGAGCGCACACTCTGAGCACTGATCTGTACCTGCTGTACGAGCGCACACTCTGAGCACTGATCTGTACCTGCTGTACGAGCGCATACTCTGAGCACTGATCTGTTCCTGCTGTACGAGCGCATACTCTGAGCACTGATCTGTACCTGCTGTACGAGCGCATACTCTGAGCACTGATCTGTTCCTGCTGTACGAGCGCATACTCTGAGCACTGATCTGTACCTGCTGTACGAGTGCACACTCTGAGTACTGATCTGTACCTGCTGCACGAGCGCATACTCTGAGCACTGATCTGTACCTGCTGCACGAGCGCATACTCTGAGCACTGATCTGTACCTGCTGTACGAGCGCATACTCTGAGCACTGATCTGTACCTGCTGTACGAGGGCGTACTCTGAGAACTGATCTGTACCTGCTGTACGAGCGCACACTCTGAGCACTGATCTGTACCAGCTGTACGAGCGCATACTCTGAGCACTGATCTGTACCTGCTGTACGAGCGCATACTCTGAGCACTGATCTGTACCTGCTGTACGAGCGAATACTCTGAGCACTGATCTGTACCTGCTGTACGAGCGCATACTCTGAGCACTGATCTGTACCTGCTGTACGAGCGCACACTCTGAGCACTGATCTGTTCCTGCTGTACGAGCGCATACTCTGAGCACTGATCTGTACCTGCTGTACGAGCGCATACTCTGAGCACTGATCTGTACTTGCTGTACGAGCGCATACTCTGAGCACTGATCTGTACTTGCTGTACGAGCGCATACTCTGAGCACTGATCTGTTCCTGCTGTACGAGCGCATACTCTGAGCACTGATCTGTACCTGCTGTACGAGCGCATACTCTGAGCACTGATCTGTACTTGCTGTACGAGCGCATACTCTGAGCACTGATCTGTACTTGCTGTACGAGCGCATACTCTGAGCACTGATCTGTACCTGCTGTACGAGCGCATACTCTGAGCACTGATCTGTACCTGCTGCACGAGCGCATACTCTGAGCACTGATCTGTTCCTGCTGTACGAGCGCATACTCTGAGCACTGATCTGTACCTGCTGTACGAGCGCATACTCTGAGCACTGATCTGTACCTGCTGTACGAGCGCACACTCTGAGCACTGATCTGTACCTGCTGCACGAGCGCATACTCTGAGCACTGATCTGTACCTGCTGTACGGGCGCATACTCTGAGCACTGATCTGTACCTGCTGTACGAGCGCATACTCTGAGCACTGATCTGTTCCTGCTGTACGAGCGCATACTCTGAGCACTGATCTGTACCTGCTGTACGAGCGCATACTCTGAGCACTGATCTGTACCTGCTGTACGAGCGCATACTCTGAGCACTGATCTGTACCTGCTGCACGAGCGCATACTCTGAGCACTGATCTGTACCTGCTGTACGAGCGCACACTCTGAGCACTGATCTGTACTTGCTGTACGAGCGCATACTCTGAGCACTGATCTGTACCTGCTGTACGAGCGCATACTCTGAGCACTGATCTGTACCTGCTGTACGAGAGCATACTGTGAGCACTGATCTGTGCCTGCTGTACGAGAGCATACTCTGAGCACTGATCTGTACCTGCTGCACGAGCGCATACTCTGAGCACTGATCTGTACCTGCTGTACGAGCGCATACTGTGAGCACTGATCTGTGCCTGCTGTACGAGCGCACACTCTGAGCACTGATCTGTACCTGCTGTACGAGGGCATACTCTGAGCACTGATCTGTGCCTTCTGTACGAGCGCATACTCTGAGCACTGATCTGTACCTGCTGTACGAGCGCATACTCTGAGCACTGATCTGTACCTGCTGTACGAGCGCACACTCTGAGCACTGATCTGTACCTGCTGTACGAGCGCATACTCTGAGCACTGATCTGTACCTGCTGTACAAGCGCATACTCTGAGCACTGATCTGTACCTGCTGTACGAGCGCACACTCTGAGCACTGATCTGTACCTGCTGTACGAGCGCACACTCTGAGCACTGATCTGTACCTGCTGTACGAGCGCATACTCTGAGCACTGATCTGTACCTGCTGTACGAGCGCATACTCTGAGCACTGATCTGTACCTGCTGTACGAGTGCACACTCTGAGCACTGATCTGTACCTGCTGCATGAGCGCATACTCTGAGCACTGATCTGTACCTGCTGTACGAGCGCATACTCTGAGCACTGATCTGTGCCTGCTGTACGAGCGCATACTCTGAGCACTGATCTGTACCTGCTGCACGAGCGCATACTCTGAGCACTGATCTGTTCCTGCTGTACGAGCGCATACTCTGAGCACTGATCTGTACCTGCTGTACGAGCGCATACTCTGAGCACTGATCTGTACCTGCTGCACGAGCGAATACTCTGAGCACTGATCTGTTCCTGCTGCACGAGCGCATACTCTGAGCACTGATCTGTACCTGCTGTACGAGCGCACACTCTGAGCACTGATCTGTTCCTGCTGAACGAGCGCATACTCTGAGCACTGATCTGTACCTGCTGTACGAGCGCATAGTCTGAGCACTGATCTGTACCTGCTGCACGAGCGCACACTCTGAGCACTGATCTGTACCTGCTGTACGAGCGCATAGTCTGAGCACTGATCTGTACCTGCTGTACGAGTGCACACTCTGAGTACTGATCTGTACCTGCTGCACGAGCGCATACTCTGAGCACTGATCTGTACCTGCTGCACGAGCGCATACTCTGAGCACTGATCTGTACCTGCTGTACGAGCGCATACTCTGAGCACTGATCTGTACCTGCTGTACGAGGGCGTACTCTGAGAACTGATCTGTACCTGCTGTACGAGCGCACACTCTGAGCACTGATCTGTACCAGCTGTACGAGCGCATACTCTGAGCACTGATCTGTACCTGCTGTACGAGCGCATACTCTGAGCACTGATCTGTACCTGCTGTACGAGCGAATACTCTGAGCACTGATCTGTACCTGCTGTACGAGCGCATACTCTGAGCACTGATCTGTACCTGCTGTACGAGCGCACACTCTGAGCACTGATCTGTTCCTGCTGTACGAGCGCATACTCTGAGCACTGATCTGTACCTGCTGTACGAGCGCATACTCTGAGCACTGATCTGTACTTGCTGTACGAGCGCATACTCTGAGCACTGATCTGTACTTGCTGTACGAGCGCATACTCTGAGCACTGATCTGTTCCTGCTGTACGAGCGCATACTCTGAGCACTGATCTGTACCTGCTGTACGAGCGCATACTCTGAGCACTGATCTGTACTTGCTGTACGAGCGCATACTCTGAGCACTGATCTGTACTTGCTGTACGAGCGCATACTCTGAGCACTGATCTGTACCTGCTGTACGAGCGCATACTCTGAGCACTGATCTGTACCTGCTGCACGAGCGCATACTCTGAGCACTGATCTGTTCCTGCTGTACGAGCGCATACTCTGAGCACTGATCTGTACCTGCTGTACGAGCGCATACTCTGAGCACTGATCTGTACCTGCTGTACGAGCGCACACTCTGAGCACTGATCTGTACCTGCTGCACGAGCGCATACTCTGAGCACTGATCTGTACCTGCTGTACGGGCGCATACTCTGAGCACTGATCTGTACCTGCTGTACGAGCGCATACTCTGAGCACTGATCTGTTCCTGCTGTACGAGCGCATACTCTGAGCACTGATCTGTACCTGCTGTACGAGCGCATACTCTGAGCACTGATCTGTACCTGCTGTACGAGCGCATACTCTGAGCACTGATCTGTACCTGCTGCACGAGCGCATACTCTGAGCACTGATCTGTACCTGCTGTACGAGCGCACACTCTGAGCACTGATCTGTACTTGCTGTACGAGCGCATACTCTGAGCACTGATCTGTACCTGCTGTACGAGCGCATACTCTGAGCACTGATCTGTACCTGCTGTACGAGAGCATACTGTGAGCACTGATCTGTGCCTGCTGTACGAGAGCATACTCTGAGCACTGATCTGTACCTGCTGCACGAGCGCATACTCTGAGCACTGATCTGTACCTGCTGTACGAGCGCATACTGTGAGCACTGATCTGTGCCTGCTGTACGAGCGCACACTCTGAGCACTGATCTGTACCTGCTGTACGAGGGCATACTCTGAGCACTGATCTGTGCCTTCTGTACGAGCGCATACTCTGAGCACTGATCTGTACCTGCTGTACGAGCGCATACTCTGAGCACTGATCTGTACCTGCTGTACGAGCGCACACTCTGAGCACTGATCTGTACCTGCTGTACGAGCGCATACTCTGAGCACTGATCTGTACCTGCTGTACAAGCGCATACTCTGAGCACTGATCTGTACCTGCTGTACGAGCGCACACTCTGAGCACTGATCTGTACCTGCTGTACGAGCGCACACTCTGAGCACTGATCTGTACCTGCTGTACGAGCGCATACTCTGAGCACTGATCTGTACCTGCTGTACGAGCGCATACTCTGAGCACTGATCTGTACCTGCTGTACGAGTGCACACTCTGAGCACTGATCTGTACCTGCTGCATGAGCGCATACTCTGAGCACTGATCTGTACCTGCTGTACGAGCGCATACTCTGAGCACTGATCTGTGCCTGCTGTACGAGCGCATACTCTGAGCACTGATCTGTACCTGCTGCACGAGCGCATACTCTGAGCACTGATCTGTTCCTGCTGTACGAGCGCATACTCTGAGCACTGATCTGTACCTGCTGTACGAGCGCATACTCTGAGCACTGATCTGTACCTGCTGCACGAGCGCATACTCTGAGCACTGATCTGTTCCTGCTGCACGAGCGCATACTCTGAGCACTGATCTGTACCTGCTGTACGAGCGCACACTCTGAGCACTGATCTGTTCCTGCTGAACGAGCGCATACTCTGAGCACTGATCTGTACCTGCTGTACGAGCGCATAGTCTGAGCACTGATCTGTACCTGCTGCACGAGCGCACACTCTGAGCACTGATCTGTACCTGCTGTACGAGCGCACACTCTGAGCACTGATCTGTTCCTGCTGTACGAGCGCATACTCTGAGCACTGATCTGTACCTGCTGTACGAGCGCATACTCTGAGCACTGATCTGTTCCTGCTGTACGAGCGCATACTCTGAGCACTGATCTGTACCTGCTGTACGAGTGCACACTCTGAGTACTGATCTGTACCTGCTGCACGAGCGCATACTCTGAGCACTGATCTGTACCTGCTGCACGAGCGCATACTCTGAGCACTGATCTGTACCTGCTGTACGAGCGCATACTCTGAGCACTGATCTGTACCTGCTGTACGAGGGCATACTCTGAGAACTGATCTGTACCTGCTGTACGAGCGCACACTCTGAGCACTGATCTGTACCAGCTGTACGAGCGCATACTCTGAGCACTGATCTGTACCTGCTGTACGAGCGCATACTCTGAGCACTGATCTGTACCTGCTGTACGAGCGAATACTCTGAGCACTGATCTGTACCTGCTGTACGAGCGCATACTCTGAGCACTGATCTGTACCTGCTGTACGAGCGCACACTCTGAGCACTGATCTGTTCCTGCTGTACGAGCGCATACTCTGAGCACTGATCTGTACCTGCTGTACGAGCGCATACTCTGAGCACTGATCTGTACTTGCTGTACGAGCGCATACTCTGAGCACTGATCTGTACTTGCTGTACGAGCGCATACTCTGAGCACTGATCTGTTCCTGCTGTACGAGCGCATACTCTGAGCACTGATCTGTACCTGCTGTACGAGCGCATACTCTGAGCACTGATCTGTACTTGCTGTACGAGCGCATACTCTGAGCACTGATCTGTACTTGCTGTACGAGCGCATACTCTGAGCACTGATCTGTACCTGCTGTACGAGCGCATACTCTGAGCACTGATCTGTACCTGCTGCACGAGCGCATACTCTGAGCACTGATCTGTTCCTGCTGTACGAGCGCATACTCTGAGCACTGATCTGTACCTGCTGCACGAGCGCATACTCTGAGCACTGATCTGTTCCTGCTGTACGAGCGCATACTCTGAGCACTGATCTGTACCTGCTGTACGAGCGCATACTCTGAGCACTGATCTGTACCTGCTGTATGAGCGCATACTCTGAATACTGATCTGTACCTGCTGTACGAGCGCATACTCTGAGCACTGATCTGTTCCTGCTGTACGAGCGCACACTCTGAGCACTGATCTGTACCTGCTGCACGAGCGCATACTCTGAGCACTGATCTGTACCTGCTGTACGGGCGCATACTCTGAGCACTGATCTGTACCTGCTGTACGAGCGCATACTCTGAGCACTGATCTGTTCCTGCTGTACGAGCGCATACTCTGAGCACTGATCTGTACCTGCTGTACGAGCGCATACTCTGAGCACTGATCTGTACCTGCTGTACGAGCGCATACTCTGAGCACTGATCTGTACCTGCTGCACGAGCGCATACTCTGAGCACTGATCTGTACCTGCTGTACGAGCGCACACTCTGAGCACTGATCTGTACTTGCTGTACGAGCGCATACTCTGAGCACTGATCTGTACCTGCTGTACGAGCGCATACTCTGAGCACTGATCTGTACCTGCTGTACGAGAGCATACTGTGAGCACTGATCTGTGCCTGCTGTACGAGAGCATACTCTGAGCACTGATCTGTACCTGCTGCACGAGCGCATACTCTGAGCACTGATCTGTACCTGCTGTACGAGCGCATACTGTGAGCACTGATCTGTGCCTGCTGTACGAGCGCACACTCTGAGCACTGATCTGTACCTGCTGTACGAGCGCACACTCTGAGCACTGATCTGTACCTACTGTACGAGCGCATACTGTGAGCACTGATCTGTACCTCCTGTACGAGGGCATACTCTGAGCACTGATCTGTACCTCCTGTACGAGCGCATACTCTGAGCACTGATCTGTGCCTGCTGTACGAGCGCATACTCTGAGCACTGATCTGTACCTGCTGTACGAGCGCATACTCTGAGCACTGATCTGTACCTGCTGTACGAGCGCACACTCTGAGCACTGATCTGTACCTCCTGTACGAGGGCATACTCTGAGCACTGATCTGTACCTGCTGTACGAGAGCATACTCTGAGCACTGATCTGTACCTGCTGTACGAGCGCACACTCTGAGCACTGATCTGTACCTGCAGTACGGGCGCATACTCTGAGCACTGATCTGTTCCTGCTGTACGAGCGCACACTCTGAGCACTGATCTGTACCTGCTGTACGAGCGCACACTCTGAGCACTGATATGTACCTGCTGTACGAGCGCACACTCTGAGCACTGATCTGTACCTGCTGTACGGGCGCATACTCTGAGCACTGATCTGTTCCTGCTGTACGAGCGCACACTCTGAGCACTGATCTGTACCTGCTGCACGAGCGCATACTCTGAGCACTGATCTGTACCTGCTGTACGAGCGCACACTCTGAGCACTGATCTGTACCTGCTGTACGAGCGCACACTCTGAGCACTGATCTGTTCCTGCTGTACGAGCGCACACTCTGAGCACTGATCTGTACCTGCTGTACGAGCGCACACTCTGAGCACTGATCTGTACCTGCTGTAAGAGCGTATACTCTGAGCACTGATCTGTACCTGCTGTACGAGCGCACACTCTGAGCACTGATCTGTGCCTTCTGTACGAGCGCACACTCTGAGCACTGATCTGTACCTGCTGTACGAGCGCATACTCTGAGCACTGATCTGTACCTGCTGTACGAGCGCATACTCTGAGCACTGATCTGTACTTGCTGTACGAGCGCATACTCTGAGCACTGATCTGTACCTGCTGTACGAGCGCATACTCTGAGCACTGATCTGTACCTGCTGTACGAGAGCATACTGTGAGCACTGATCTGTGCCTGCTGTACGAGAGCATACTCTGAGCACTGATCTGTACCTGCTGCACGAGCGCATACTCTGAGCACTGATCTGTACCTGCTGTACGAGCGCACACTGTGAGCACTGATCTGTGCCTGCTGTACGAGCGCACACTCTGAGCACTGATCTGTACCTGCTGTACGAGCGCACACTCTGAGCACTGATCTGTACCTACTGTACGAGCGCATACTGTGAGCACTGATCTGTACCTCCTGTACGAGGGCATACTCTGAGCACTGATCTGTACCTGCTGTACGAGCGCATACTCTGAGCACTGATCTGTACCTCCTGTACGAGCGCATACTCTGAGCACTGATCTGTGCCTGCTGTACGAGCGCATACTCTGAGCACTGATCTGTACCTGCTGTACGAGCGCACACTCTGAGCACTGATCTGTACCTCCTGTACGAGCGCATACTCTGAGCACTGATCTGTGCCTGCTGTACGAGCGCATACTCTGAGCACTGATCTGTACCTGCTGTACGAGCGCATACTCTGAGCACTGATCTGTACCTGCTGTACGAGCGCACACTCTGAGCACTGATCTGTACCTCCTGTACGAGGGCATACTCTGAGCACTGATCTGTACCTGCTGTACGAGCGCATACTCTGAGCACTGATCTGTACCTGCTGTACGAGCGCACACTCTGAGCACTGATCTGTACCTGCAGTACGGGCGCATACTCTGAGCACTGATCTGTTCCTGCTGTACGAGCGCATACTCTGAGCACTGATCTGTACCTGCTGTACGAGCGCACACTCTGAGCACTGATCTGTACCTGCTGTACGAGCGCACACTCTGAGCACTGATCTGTACCTGCTGTACGGGCGCATACTCTGAGCACTGATCTGTTCCTGCTGTACGAGCGCACACTCTGAGCACTGATCTGTACCTGCTGCACGAGCGCACACTCTGAGCACTGATCTGTACCTGCTGTACGAGCGCACACTCTGAGCACTGATCTGTACCTGCTGTACGAGCGCACACTCTGAGCACTGATCTGTTCCTGCTGTACGAGCGCACACTCTGAGCACTGATCTGTACCTGCTGTACGAGCGCACACTCTGAGCACTGATCTGTACCTGCTGTACGAGCGTATACTCTGAGCACTGATCTGTACCTGCTGTACGAGCGCACACTCTGAGCACTGATCTGTGCCTTCTGTACGAGCGCACACTCTGAGCACTGATCTGTACCTGCTGTACGAGCGCATACTCTGAGCACTGATCTGTACCTGCTGTACGAGCGCATACTCTGAGCACTGATCTGTACTTGCTGTACGAGCGCATACTCTGAGCACTGATCTGTACCTGCTGTACGAGCGCATACTCTGAGCACTGATCTGTACCTGCTGTACGAGCGCACACTCTGAGCACTGATCTGTACCTGCTGTACGAGCGCACACTCTGAGCACTGATCTGTACCTGCTGCACGAGCGCATACTCTGAGCACTGATCTGTACCTGCTGTACGAGCGCATACTCTGAGCACTGATCTGTACCTGCTGTACGAGCGCATACTCTGATCACTGATCTGTACCTGCTGCACGAGCGCACACTCTGAGCACTGATCTGTACCTGCTGTACGAGCGCATACTCTGAGCACTGATCTGTACCTGCTGTACGAGCGCATACTCAGAGCACTGATCTGTACCTGCTGTACGAGCGCATACTCTGAGCACTGATCTGTACCTGCTGTACGAGCGCATACTCTGAGCACTGATCTGTACCTGCTGCACGAGCGCATACTCTGAGCACTGATCTGTACCTGCTGTACGAGCGCACACTCTGAGCACTGATCTGTACTTGCTGTACGAGCGCATACTCTGAGCACTGATCTGTACCTGCTGTACGAGCGCATACTCTGAGCACTGATCTGTACCTGCTGTACGAGAGCATACTGTGAGCACTGATCTGTGCCTGCTGTACGAGAGCATACTCTGAGCACTGATCTGTACCTGCTGCACGAGCGCATACTCTGAGCACTGATCTGTACCTGCTGTACGAGCGCATACTGTGAGCACTGATCTGTGCCTGCTGTACGAGCGCACACTCTGAGCACTGATCTGTACCTGCTGTACGAGCGCACACTCTGAGCACTGATCTGTACCTACTGTACGAGCGCATACTGTGAGCACTGATCTGTACCTCCTGTACGAGGGCATACTCTGAGCACTGATCTGTACCTCCTGTACGAGCGCATACTCTGAGCACTGATCTGTGCCTGCTGTACGAGCGCATACTCTGAGCACTGATCTGTACCTGCTGTACGAGCGCATACTCTGAGCACTGATCTGTACCTGCTGTACGAGCGCACACTCTGAGCACTGATCTGTACCTCCTGTACGAGGGCATACTCTGAGCACTGATCTGTACCTGCTGTACGAGAGCATACTCTGAGCACTGATCTGTACCTGCTGTACGAGCGCACACTCTGAGCACTGATCTGTACCTGCAGTACGGGCGCATACTCTGAGCACTGATCTGTTCCTGCTGTACGAGCGCACACTCTGAGCACTGATCTGTACCTGCTGTACGAGCGCACACTCTGAGCACTGATATGTACCTGCTGTACGAGCGCACACTCTGAGCACTGATCTGTACCTGCTGTACGGGCGCATACTCTGAGCACTGATCTGTTCCTGCTGTACGAGCGCACACTCTGAGCACTGATCTGTACCTGCTGCACGAGCGCATACTCTGAGCACTGATCTGTACCTGCTGTACGAGCGCACACTCTGAGCACTGATCTGTACCTGCTGTACGAGCGCACACTCTGAGCACTGATCTGTTCCTGCTGTACGAGCGCACACTCTGAGCACTGATCTGTACCTGCTGTACGAGCGCACACTCTGAGCACTGATCTGTACCTGCTGTAAGAGCGTATACTCTGAGCACTGATCTGTACCTGCTGTACGAGCGCACACTCTGAGCACTGATCTGTGCCTTCTGTACGAGCGCACACTCTGAGCACTGATCTGTACCTGCTGTACGAGCGCATACTCTGAGCACTGATCTGTACCTGCTGTACGAGCGCATACTCTGAGCACTGATCTGTACTTGCTGTACGAGCGCATACTCTGAGCACTGATCTGTACCTGCTGTACGAGCGCATACTCTGAGCACTGATCTGTACCTGCTGTACGAGAGCATACTGTGAGCACTGATCTGTGCCTGCTGTACGAGAGCATACTCTGAGCACTGATCTGTACCTGCTGCACGAGCGCATACTCTGAGCACTGATCTGTACCTGCTGTACGAGCGCACACTGTGAGCACTGATCTGTGCCTGCTGTACGAGCGCACACTCTGAGCACTGATCTGTACCTGCTGTACGAGCGCACACTCTGAGCACTGATCTGTACCTACTGTACGAGCGCATACTGTGAGCACTGATCTGTACCTCCTGTACGAGGGCATACTCTGAGCACTGATCTGTACCTCCTGTACGAGCGCATACTCTGAGCACTGATCTGTGCCTGCTGTACGAGCGCATACTCTGAGCACTGATCTGTACCTGCTGTACGAGCGCATACTCTGAGCACTGATCTGTACCTGCTGTACGAGCGCACACTCTGAGCACTGATCTGTACCTCCTGTACGAGGGCATACTCTGAGCACTGATCTGTACCTGCTGTACGAGCGCATACTCTGAGCACTGATCTGTACCTGCTGTACGAGCGCACACTCTGAGCACTGATCTGTACCTGCAGTACGGGCGCATACTCTGAGCACTGATCTGTTCCTGCTGTACGAGCGCATACTCTGAGCACTGATCTGTACCTGCTGTACGAGCGCACACTCTGAGCACTGATCTGTACCTGCTGTACGAGCGCACACTCTGAGCACTGATCTGTACCTGCTGTACGAGCGCACACTCTGAGCACTGATCTGTGCCTTCTGTACGAGCGCACACTCTGAGCACTGATCTGTACCTGCTGTACGAGCGCATACTCTGAGCACTGATCTGTACCTGCTGTACGAGCGCATACTCTGAGCACTGATCTGTACTTGCTGTACGAGCGCATACTCTGAGCACTGATCTGTACCTGCTGTACGAGCGCATACTCTGAGCACTGATCTGTACCTGCTGTACGAGAGCATACTGTGAGCACTGATCTGTGCCTGCTGTACGAGAGCATACTCTGAGCACTGATCTGTACCTGCTGCACGAGCGCATACTCTGAGCACTGATCTGTACCTGCTGTACGAGCGCACACTGTGAGCACTGATCTGTGCCTGCTGTACGAGCGCACACTCTGAGCACTGATCTGTACCTGCTGTACGAGCGCACACTCTGAGCACTGATCTGTACCTACTGTACGAGCGCATACTGTGAGCACTGATCTGTACCTCCTGTACGAGGGCATACTCTGAGCACTGATCTGTACCTCCTGTACGAGCGCATACTCTGAGCACTGATCTGTGCCTGCTGTACGAGCGCATACTCTGAGCACTGATCTGTACCTGCTGTACGAGCGCATA
This sequence comes from Ascaphus truei, assembly GCF_040206685.1. Classification (NCBI taxonomy): domain Eukaryota; kingdom Metazoa; phylum Chordata; class Amphibia; order Anura; family Ascaphidae; genus Ascaphus; species Ascaphus truei. The sequence continues at coordinate 469,685,268 of NC_134484.1, forward strand.
CTCTGAGCACTGATCTGTACCTGCTGTACGAGCGCACACTCTGAGCACTGATCTGTACCTCCTGTACGAGGGCATACTCTGAGCACTGATCTGTACCTGCTGTACGAGCGCATACTCTGAGCACTGATCTGTACCTGCTGTACGAGCGCACACTCTGAGCACTGATCTGTACCTGCAGTACGGGCGCATACTCTGAGCACTGATCTGTTCCTGCTGTACGAGCGCATACTCTGAGCACTGATCTGTACCTGCTGTACGAGCGCACACTCTGAGCACTGATCTGTACCTGCTGTACGAGCGCACACTCTGAGCACTGATCTGTACCTGCTGTACGGGCGCATACTCTGAGCACTGATCTGTTCCTGCTGTACGAGCGCACACTCTGAGCACTGATCTGTACCTGCTGCACGAGCGCACACTCTGAGCACTGATCTGTACCTGCTGTACGAGCGCACACTCTGAGCACTGATCTGTACCTGCTGTACGAGCGCACACTCTGAGCACTGATCTGTTCCTGCTGTACGAGCGCACACTCTGAGCACTGATCTGTACCTGCTGTACGAGCGCACACTCTGAGCACTGATCTGTACCTGCTGTACGAGCGTATACTCTGAGCACTGATCTGTACCTGCTGTACGAGCGCACACTCTGAGCACTGATCTGTGCCTTCTGTACGAGCGCACACTCTGAGCACTGATCTGTACCTGCTGTACGAGCGCATACTCTGAGCACTGATCTGTACCTGCTGTACGAGCGCATACTCTGAGCACTGATCTGTACTTGCTGTACGAGCGCATACTCTGAGCACTGATCTGTACCTGCTGTACGAGCGCATACTCTGAGCACTGATCTGTACCTGCTGTACGAGCGCACACTCTGAGCACTGATCTGTACCTGCTGTACGAGCGCACACTCTGAGCACTGATCTGTACCTGCTGCACGAGCGCATACTCTGAGCACTGATCTGTACCTGCTGTACGAGCGCATACTCTGAGCACTGATCTGTACCTGCTGTACGAGCGCATACTCTGATCACTGATCTGTACCTGCTGCACGAGCGCACACTCTGAGCACTGATCTGTACCTGCTGTACGAGCGCATACTCTGAGCACTGATCTGTACCTGCTGTACGAGCGCATACTCAGAGCACTGATCTGTACCTGCTGTACGAGCGCATACTCTGAGCACTGATCTGTACCTGCTGTACGAGCGCATACTCTGAGCACTGATCTGTACCTGCTGCACGAGCGCATACTCTGAGCACTGATCTGTACCTGCTGTACGAGCGCACACTCTGAGCACTGATCTGTACTTGCTGTACGAGCGCATACTCTGAGCACTGATCTGTACCTGCTGTACGAGCGCATACTCTGAGCACTGATCTGTACCTGCTGTACGAGAGCATACTGTGAGCACTGATCTGTGCCTGCTGTACGAGAGCATACTCTGAGCACTGATCTGTACCTGCTGCACGAGCGCATACTCTGAGCACTGATCTGTACCTGCTGTACGAGCGCATACTGTGAGCACTGATCTGTGCCTGCTGTACGAGCGCACACTCTGAGCACTGATCTGTACCTGCTGTACGAGCGCACACTCTGAGCACTGATCTGTACCTACTGTACGAGCGCATACTGTGAGCACTGATCTGTACCTCCTGTACGAGGGCATACTCTGAGCACTGATCTGTACCTCCTGTACGAGCGCATACTCTGAGCACTGATCTGTGCCTGCTGTACGAGCGCATACTCTGAGCACTGATCTGTACCTGCTGTACGAGCGCATACTCTGAGCACTGATCTGTACCTGCTGTACGAGCGCACACTCTGAGCACTGATCTGTACCTCCTGTACGAGGGCATACTCTGAGCACTGATCTGTACCTGCTGTACGAGAGCATACTCTGAGCACTGATCTGTACCTGCTGTACGAGCGCACACTCTGAGCACTGATCTGTACCTGCAGTACGGGCGCATACTCTGAGCACTGATCTGTTCCTGCTGTACGAGCGCACACTCTGAGCACTGATCTGTACCTGCTGTACGAGCGCACACTCTGAGCACTGATATGTACCTGCTGTACGAGCGCACACTCTGAGCACTGATCTGTACCTGCTGTACGGGCGCATACTCTGAGCACTGATCTGTTCCTGCTGTACGAGCGCACACTCTGAGCACTGATCTGTACCTGCTGCACGAGCGCATACTCTGAGCACTGATCTGTACCTGCTGTACGAGCGCACACTCTGAGCACTGATCTGTACCTGCTGTACGAGCGCACACTCTGAGCACTGATCTGTTCCTGCTGTACGAGCGCACACTCTGAGCACTGATCTGTACCTGCTGTACGAGCGCACACTCTGAGCACTGATCTGTACCTGCTGTAAGAGCGTATACTCTGAGCACTGATCTGTACCTGCTGTACGAGCGCACACTCTGAGCACTGATCTGTGCCTTCTGTACGAGCGCACACTCTGAGCACTGATCTGTACCTGCTGTACGAGCGCATACTCTGAGCACTGATCTGTACCTGCTGTACGAGCGCATACTCTGAGCACTGATCTGTACTTGCTGTACGAGCGCATACTCTGAGCACTGATCTGTACCTGCTGTACGAGCGCATACTCTGAGCACTGATCTGTACCTGCTGTACGAGAGCATACTGTGAGTACTGATCTGTGCCTGCTGTACGAGAGCATACTCTGAGCACTGATCTGTACCTGCTGCACGAGCGCATACTCTGAGCACTGATCTGTACCTGCTGTACGAGCGCACACTGTGAGCACTGATCTGTGCCTGCTGTACGAGCGCACACTCTGAGCACTGATCTGTACCTGCTGTACGAGCGCACACTCTGAGCACTGATCTGTACCTACTGTACGAGCGCATACTGTGAGCACTGATCTGTACCTCCTGTACGAGGGCATACTCTGAGCACTGATCTGTACCTCCTGTACGAGCGCATACTCTGAGCACTGATCTGTGCCTGCTGTACGAGCGCATACTCTGAGCACTGATCTGTACCTGCTGTACGAGCGCATACTCTGAGCACTGATCTGTACCTGCTGTACGAGCGCACACTCTGAGCACTGATCTGTACCTCCTGTACGAGGGCATACTCTGAGCACTGATCTGTACCTGCTGTACGAGCGCATACTCTGAGCACTGATCTGTACCTGCTGTACGAGCGCACACTCTGAGCACTGATCTGTACCTGCAGTACGGGCGCATACTCTGAGCACTGATCTGTTCCTGCTGTACGAGCGCATACTCTGAGCACTGATCTGTACCTGCTGTACGAGCGCACACTCTGAGCACTGATCTGTACCTGCTGTACGAGCGCACACTCTGAGCACTGATCTGTACCTGCTGTACGGGCGCATACTCTGAGCACTGATCTGTTCCTGCTGTACGAGCGCACACTCTGAGCACTGATCTGTACCTGCTGCACGAGCGCACACTCTGAGCACTGATCTGTACCTGCTGTACGAGCGCACACTCTGAGCACTGATCTGTACCTGCTGTACGAGCGCACACTCTGAGCACTGATCTGTTCCTGCTGTACGAGCGCACACTCTGAGCACTGATCTGTACCTGCTGTACGAGCGCACACTCTGAGCACTGATCTGTACCTGCTGTACGAGCGTATACTCTGAGCACTGATCTGTACCTGCTGTACGAGCGCACACTCTGAGCACTGATCTGTGCCTTCTGTACGAGCGCACACTCTGAGCACTGATCTGTACCTGCTGTACGAGCGCATACTCTGAGCACTGATCTGTACCTGCTGTACGAGCGCATACTCTGAGCACTGATCTGTACTTGCTGTACGAGCGCATACTCTGAGCACTGATCTGTACCTGCTGTACGAGCGCATACTCTGAGCACTGATCTGTACCTGCTGTACGAGCGCACACTCTGAGCACTGATCTGTACCTGCTGTACGAGCGCACACTCTGAGCACTGATCTGTACCTGCTGCACGAGCGCATACTCTGAGCACTGATCTGTACCTGCTGTACGAGCGCATACTCTGAGCACTGATCTGTACCTGCTGTACGAGCGCATACTCTGATCACTGATCTGTACCTGCTGCACGAGCGCACACTCTGAGCACTGATCTGTACCTGCTGTACGAGCGCATACTCTGAGCACTGATCTGTACCTGCTGTACGAGCGCATACTCAGAGCACTGATCTGTACTTGCAGTACGAGCGCACACTCTGAGAACTGATCTGTACCTGCTGCACGAGCGCACACTCTGAGCACTGATCTGTACCTGCTGTACGAGCGCATACTCTGAGCACTGATCTGTTCCTGCTGTACGAGTGCACACTCTGAGCACTGATCTGTACCTGCTGCATGAGCGCATACTCTGAGCACTGATCTGTACCTGCTGTACGAGCGCACACTCTGAGCACTGATCTGTTCCTGCTGTACGAGCGCATACTCTGAGCACTGATCTGTACCTGCTGTACGAGCGCATACTCTGAGCACTGATCTGTACCTGCTGTACGAGCGCATACTCTGAGCACTGATCTGTACTTGCTGTACGAGCGCATACTCTGAGCACTGATCTGTACCTGCTGTACGAGCGCATACTCTGAGCACTGATCTGTACCTGCTGCACGAGTGCACACTCTGAGCACTGATCTGTACCTGCTGCACGAGCGCATACTCTGAGCACTGATCTGTTCCTGCTGTACGAGTGCACACTTTGAGCACTGATCTGTACCTGCTGCATGAGCGCATACTCTGAGCACTGATCTGTACCTGCTGTACGAGCGCATACTCTGAGCACTGATCTGTTCCTGCTGTACGAGCGCATACTCTGAGCACTGATCTGTACCTGCTGTACGAGCGCATACTCTGAGCACTGATCTGTACCTGCTGTACGAGCGCATACTCTGAGCACTGATCTGTACCTGCTGCACGAGCGCATACTCTGAGCACTGATCTGTACCTGCTGTACGAGCGCATACTCTGAGCACTGATCTGTTCCTGCTGTACGAGTGCACACTCTGAGCACTGATCTGTACCTGCTGCATGAGCGCACACTCTGAGCACTGATCTGTACCTGCTGGATGAGCCCATACTCTGAGCACTGATCTGCACCTGCTGTACGAGCGCATACTCTGAGCACGGATCTGTACCTGCTGCATGAGCGCATACTCTGAGTACTGATCTGTTCCTGCTGTACGAGTGCACACTCTGAGCACTGATCTGTACCTGCTGCATGAGCGCACACTCTGAGCACTGATCTGTACCTGCTGGATGAGCCCATACTCTGAGCACTGATCTGCACCTGCTGTACGAGCGCATACTCTGAGCACGGATCTGTACCTGCTGCATGAGCGCATACTCTGAGTACTGATCTGTACCTGCTGTACGAGCGCATACTCTGAGCACTGATCTGTACCTGCTGTACGAGCGCATACTCTGAGCACTGATCTGTTCCTGCTGTACGAGCGCATACTCTGAGCACTGATCTGTACCTGCTGTACGAGCGCATACTCTGAGCACTGATCTGTTCCTGCTGTACGAGCGCATACTCTGAGCACTGATCTGTACCTGCTGTACGAGCGCATACTCTGAGCACTGATCTGTACCTGCTGTACGAGTGCACACTCTGAGCACTGATCTGTACCTGCTGTACGAGTGCATACTCTGAGCACTGATCTGTACTTGCTGTACGAGCGCACACTCTGAGCACTTATCTGTACTTGCTGTACGAGTGCATACTCTGAGCACTGATCTGTACTTGCTGTACGAGCGCATACTCTGAGCACTGATCTGTACTTGCTGTACGAGCGCATACTCTGAGCACTGATCTGTACCTGCTGTACGAGCGCACACTCTGAGCACTGATCTGTACTTGCTGTACGAGCGCACACTCTGAGCACTGATCTGTACCTGCTGCACGAGCGCATACTCTGAGCACTGATCTGTACTTGCTGTACGAGCGCATACTCTGAGCACTGATCTGTACCTGCTGTACGAGCGCATACTCTGAGCACTGATCTGTACTTGCTGTACGAGCGCATACTCTGAGCACTCATCTGTACTTGCTGTACGAGCGCATACTGTGAGCACTGATCTGTACCTGCTGTACGAGCGCACACTCTGAGCACTGATCTGTACCTGCTGTACGAGCGCATACTCTAAGCACTGATCTGTACCTGCTGCACGAGCGCACACTCTGAGCACTGATCTGTACCTGCTGCACGAGCGCATACTGTGAGCACTGATCTGTACCTGCTGTACGAGCGCATACTCTGAGCACTGATCTGTACCTGCTGTACGAGCGCATACTCTGAGCACTGATCTGTACCTGCTGTACGAGCGCATACTCTGAGCACTGATCTGTACCTGCTGTACGAGCGCATACTCTGAGCACTGATCTGTACCTGCTGTACGAGCGCATACTGTGAGCACTGATCTGTACCTGCTGTACGAGCGCACACTCTGAGCACTGATCTGTACCTGCTGTACGAGCGCATACTCTGAGCACTGATCTGTACCTGCTGTACGAGCGCATACTCTGAGCACTGATCTGTACCTGCTGTACGAGCGCACACTCTGAGCACTGATCTGTACCTGCTGTACGAGCGCATACTCTGAGCACTGATCTGTACCTGCTGTACGAGCGCACACTCTGAGCACTGATCTGTACCTGCTGTACGAGCGCATACTCTGAGCACTGATCTGTACCTGCTGTACGAGCGCATACTCTGAGCACTGATCTGTACCTGCTGTACGAGCGCACACTCTGAGCACTGATCTGTACCTGCTGTACGAGCGCATACTCTAAGCACTGATCTGTACTTGCTGTACGAGCGCACACTCTGAGCACTGATCTGTACCTGCTGTACGAGTGCATACTCTGAGCACTGATCTGTGCCTGCTGTACGAGCGCATACTCTGAGCACTGATCTGTACCTGCTGCACGAGCGCATACTCTGAGCACTGATCTGTGCCTGCTGTACGAGCGCATACTCTGAGCACTGATCTGTACCTGCTGCACGAGCGCATACTCTGAGCACTGATCTGTACCTGCTGTATGAGCGCATACTCTGAGCACTGATCTGTACCTGCTGTACGAGCGCATACTCTGAGCACTGATCTGTTCCTGCTGTACGAGTGCACACTCTGAACACTGATCTGTACCTGCTGTACGAGTGCATACTCTGAGTACTGATCTGTACCTGCTGGACGAGCGCATACTCTGAGCACTGATCTGTACCTGCTGTACGAGCGCATACTCTGAGCACTGATCTGTTCCTGCTGTACGAGCGCATACTCTGAGCACTGATCTGTACCTGCTGTACGAGCGCATACTCTGAGCACTGCTCTGTACCTGCTGTACGAGCGCATACTCTGAGCACTGATCTGTACCTGCTGCACGAGCGCATACTCTGAGCACTGATCTGTACCTGCTGTACGAGCGCATACTCTGAGCACTGATCTGTTCCTGCTGTACGAGTGCACACTCTGAGCACTGATCTGTACCTGCTGCATGAGCGCACACTCTGAGCACTGATCTGTACCTGCTGGATGAGCCCATACTCTGAGCACTGATCTGCACCTGCTGTACGAGCGCATACTCTGAGCACGGATCTGTACCTGCTGCATGAGCGCATACTCTGAGTACTGATCTGTACCTGCTGTACGAGCGCATACTCTGAGCACTGATCTGTACCTGCTGTACGAGCGCATACTCTGAGCACTGATCTGTTCCTGCTGTACGAGCGCATACTCTGAGCACTGATCTGTACCTGCTGTACGAGCGCATACTCTGAGCACTGATCTGTTCCTGCTGTACGAGCGCATACTCTGAGCACTGATCTGTACCTGCTGTACGAGCGCATACTCTGAGCACTGATCTGTACCTGCTGTACGAGTGCACACTCTGAGCACTGATCTGTACCTGCTGTACGAGTGCATACTCTGAGCACTGATCTGTACTTGCTGTACGAGCGCACACTCTGAGCACTTATCTGTACTTGCTGTACGAGTGCATACTCTGAGCACTGATCTGTACCTGCTGTACGAGCGCATACTCTGAGCACTGATCTGTACTTGCTGTACGAGCGCATACTCTGAGCACTGATCTGTACCTGCTGTACGAGCGCATACTCTGAGCACTGATCTGTACCTGCTGTACGAGCGCATACTGTGAGCACTGATCTGTACCTGCTGTACGAGCGCACACTCTGAGCACTGATCTGTACCTGCTGTACGAGCGCATACTCTGAGCACTGATCTGTACCTGCTGTACGAGCGCATACTCTGAGCACTGATCTGTACCTGCTGTACGAGCGCACACTCTGAGCACTGATCTGTACCTGCTGTACGAGCGCATACTCTGAGCACTGATCTGTACCTGCTGTACGAGCGCACACTCTGAGCACTGATCTGTACCTGCTGTACGAGCGCATACTCTGAGCACTGATCTGTACCTGCTGTACGAGCGCATACTCTGAGCACTGATCTGTACCTGCTGTACGAGCGCACACTCTGAGCACTGATCTGTACCTGCTGTACGAGCGCATACTCTAAGCACTGATCTGTACTTGCTGTACGAGCGCACACTCTGAGCACTGATCTGTACCTGCTGTACGAGTGCATACTCTGAGCACTGATCTGTGCCTGCTGTACGAGCGCATACTCTGAGCACTGATCTGTACCTGCTGCACGAGCGCATACTCTGAGCACTGATCTGTGCCTGCTGTACGAGCGCATACTCTGAGCACTGATCTGTACCTGCTGCACGAGCGCATACTCTGAGCACTGATCTGTACCTGCTGTATGAGCGCATACTCTGAGCACTGATCTGTACCTGCTGTACGAGCGCATACTCTGAGCACTGATCTGTTCCTGCTGTACGAGTGCACACTCTGAACACTGATCTGTACCTGCTGTACGAGTGCATACTCTGAGTACTGATCTGTACCTGCTGGACGAGCGCATACTCTGAGCACTGATCTGTACCTGCTGTACGAGCGCATACTCTGGGCACTGATCTGTTCCTGCTGTACGAGCGCATACTCTGAGCACTGATCTGTACCTGCTGTACGAGCGCATACTCTGAGCACTGCTCTGTACCTGCTGTACGAGCGCATACTCTGAGCACTGATCTGTACCTGCTGCACGAGCGCATACTCTGAGCACTGATCTGTACCTGCTGTACGAGCGCATACTCTGAGCACTGATCTGTTCCTGCTGTACGAGTGCACACTCTGAGCACTGATCTGTACCTGCTGCATGAGCGCACACTCTGAGCACTGATCTGTACCTGCTGGATGAGCCCATACTCTGAGCACTGATCTGCACCTGCTGTACGAGCGCATACTCTGAGCACGGATCTGTACCTGCTGCATGAGCGCATACTCTGAGTACTGATCTGTACCTGCTGTACGAGCGCATACTCTGAGCACTGATCTGTACCTGCTGTACGAGCGCATACTCTGAGCACTGATCTGTTCCTGCTGTACGAGCGCATACTCTGAGCACTGATCTGTACCTGCTGTACAAGCGCATACTCTGAGCACTGATCTGTTCCTGCTGTACGAGCGCATACTCTGAGCACTGATCTGTACCTGCTGTACGAGCGCATACTCTGAGCACTGATCTGTACCTGCTGTACGAGTGCACACTCTGAGCACTGATCTGTACCTGCTGTACGAGTGCATACTCTGAGCACTGATCTGTACTTGCTGTACGAGCGCACACTCTGAGCACTTATCTGTACTTGCTGTACGAGTGCATACTCTGAGCACTGATCTGTACTTGCTGTACGAGCGCATACTCTGAGCACTGATCTGTACTTGCTGTACGAGCGCATACTCTGAGCACTGATCTGTTCCTGCTGTACGAGTGCATACTCTGAGCACTGATGTGTACCTGCTGTACGAGGGCATACAGTACTCTGAGCACTGATCTGTACCTGCTGTACGAGCGCATACTCTGAGCTCTGATTTGTGCCTTCTGTACGAGCGCATACTCTGAGCACTGATCTGTACCTTCTGCATGAGCGCACACTCTGAGCACTGATCTGTACCTGCTGTACGAGCGCACACTCTGAGCACTGATCTGTACTTGCTGTACGAGCGCACACTCTGAGCACTGATCTGTACCTGCTGCACGAGCGCATACTCTGAGCACTGATCTGTACTTGCTGTACGAGCGCATACTCTGAGCACTGATCTGTACCTGCTGTACGAGCGCATACTCTGAGCACTGATCTGTACTTGCTGTACGAGCGCATACTCTGAGCACTCATCTGTACTTGCTGTACGAGCGCATACTGTGAGCACTGATCTGTACCTGCTGTACGAGCGCACACTCTGAGCACTGATCTGTACCTGCTGTACGAGCGCATACTCTAAGCACTGATCTGTACCTGCTGCACGAGCGCACACTCTGAGCACTGATCTGTACCTGCTGCACGAGCGCATACTGTGAGCACTGATCTGTACCTGCTGTACGAGCGCATACTCTGAGCACTGATCTGTACCTGCTGTACGAGCGCATACTCTGAGCACTGATCTGTACCTGCTGTACGAGCGCATACTCTGAGCACTGATCTGTACCTGCTGTACGAGCGCATACTCTGAGCACTGATCTGTACCTGCTGTACGAGCGCATACTCTGAGCACTGATCTGTACCTGCTGTACGAGCGCACACTCTGAGCACTGATCTGTACCTGCTGTACGAGCGCATACTCTGAGCACTGATCTGTACCTGCTGTACGAGCGCATACTCTGAGCACTGATCTGTACCTGCTGTACGAGCGCACACTCTGAGCACTGATCTGTACCTGCTGTACGAGCGCATACTCTGAGCACTGATCTGTACCTGCTGTACGAGCGCATACTCTGAGCACTGATCTGTACTTGCTGTACGAGCGCATACTCTGAGCACTGATCTGTACCTGCTGTACGAGCGCATACTCTGAGCACTGATCTGTACCTGCTGTACGAGCGCACACTCTGAGCACTGATCTGTACCTGCTGTACGAGCGCATACTCTAAGCACTGATCTGTACTTGCTGTACGAGCGCACACTCTGAGCACTGATCTGTACCTGCTGTACGAGTGCATACTCTGAGCACTGATCTGTGCCTGCTGTACGAGCGCATACTCTGAGCACTGATCTGTACCTGCTGCACGAGCGCATACTCTGAGCACTGATCTGTGCCTGCTGTACGAGCGCATACTCTGAGCACTGATCTGTACCTGCTGCACGAGCGCATACTCTGAGCACTGATCTGTACCTGCTGTATGAGCGCATACTCTGAGCACTGATCTGTACCTGCTGTACGAGCGCATACTCTGAGCACTGATCTGTTCCTGCTGTACGAGTGCACACTCTGAACACTGATCTGTACCTGCTGTACGAGTGCATACTCTGAGTACTGATCTGTACCTGCTGGACGAGCGCATACTCTGAGCACTGATCTGTACCTGCTGTACGAGCGCATACTCTGAGCACTGATCTGTACCTGCTGTACGAGTGCATACTCTGAGCACTGATCTGTACCTGCTGTACGAGCGCACACTCTGAGCACTGATCTGTACCTGCTGCACGAGCGCACACTCTGAGCACTGATCTGTACCTGCTGCACGAGCGCATACTGTGAGCACTGATCTGTACCTGCTGTACGAGCGCATACTCTGAGCACTGATCTGTACCTGCTGTACGAGCGCATACTCTGAGCACTGATCTGTACCTGCTGTACGAGCGCACACTCTGAGCACTGATCTGTACCTGCTGTACGAGCGCATAGTCTGAGCACTGATCTGTACCTGCTGTACGAGTGCACACTCTGAGCACTGATCTGTACCTGCTGCACGAGCGCATACTGTGAGCACTGATCTGTACCTGCTGTACGAGCGCACACTCTGAGCACTGATCTGTACCTGCTGTATGAGCGCATACTCTGAGCACTGATCTGTACCTGCTGTACGAGCGCATACTCTGAGCACTGATCTGTTCCTGCTGTACGAGTGCACACTCTGAGCACTGATCTGTACCTGCTGTACGAGTGCATACTCTGAGTACTGATCTGTACCTGCTGCACAAGCGCATACTCTGAGCACTGATCTGTACCTGCTGTACGAGCGCATACTCTGAGCACTGATCTGTACCTGCTGTACGAGCGCACACTCTGAGCACTGATCTGTACCTGCTGCATGAGCGCACACTCTGAGCACTGATCTGTACCTGCTGTACGAGCGCATACTCTGAGCACTGATCTGTTCCTGCTGTACGAGTGCACACTCTGAGCACTGATCTGTACCTGCTGCACGAGCGCATACTCTGAGCACTGATCTGTACCTGCTGTACGAGCGCATACTCTGAGCACTGATCTGTACCTACTGTACGAGCGCACACTCTGAGCACTGATCTGTTCCTGCTGTATGAGCGCATACTCTGAGCACTGATCTGTACCTGCTGTACGAGCGCATAGTCTGAGCACTGATCTGTACCTGCTGCACGAGCGCACACTCTGAGCACTGATCTGTACCTGCTGTACGAGCGCACACTCTGAGCACTGATCTGTACCTGCTGTACGAGCGCATACTCTGAGCACTGATCTGTTCCTGCTGTACGAGCGCATACTCTGAGCACTGATCTGTACCTGCTGTACGAGCGAATACTCTGAGCACTGATCTGTACCTGCTGTACGAGCGCATACTCTGAGCACTGATCTGTACCTGCTGTACGAGCGCACACTCTGAGCACTGATCTGTTCCTGCTGTATGAGCGCACACTCTGAGCACTGATCTGTTCCTGCTGTACGAGCGCACACTCTGAGCACTGATCTGTACCTGCTGCACGAGCGCATACTCTGAGCACTGATCTGTACCTGCTGTACGAGCGCACACTCTGAGCACTGATCTGTACCTGCTGTACGAGCGCATACTCTGAGCACTGATCTGTACCTGCTGTACGAGCGCACACTCTGAGCACTGATCTGTACCTGCTGTACGAGCGCATACTCTGAGCACTGATCTGTACCTGCTGTACGAGCGCACACTCTTAGCACTGATCTGTACTTGCTGTACGAGCGCATACTCTGAGCACTGATCTGTACTTGCTGTACGAGCGCATACTCTGAGCACTGATCTGTACCTGCTGTACGAGCGCACACTCTGAGCACTGATCTGTACCTGCTGCACGAGCGCATACTGTGAGCACTGATCTGTACCTGCTGTACGAGCGCACACTCTGAGCACTGATCTGTACCTGCTGTATGAGCGCATACTCTGAGCACTGATCTGTACCTGCTGTACGAGCGCATACTCTGAGCACTGATCTGTTCCTGCTGTACGAGTGCACACTCTGAGCACTGATCTGTACCTGCTGTACGAGTGCATACTCTGAGTACTGACCTGTACCTGCTGCACGAGCGCATACTCTGAGCACTGATCTGTACCTGCTGTACGAGCGCATACTCTGAGCACTGATCTGTACCTGCTGTACGAGCGCACACTCTGAGCACTGATCTGTACCTGCTGCACGAGCGCACACTCTGAGCACTGATCTGTACCTGCTGTACGAGCGCATACTCTGAGCACTGATCTGTTCCTGCTGTACGAGTGCACACTCTGAGCACTGATCTGTACCTGCTGTACGAGCGCACACTCTGAGCACTGATCTGTACCTGCTGTACGAACGCACACTCTGAGCACTGATCTGTACCTGCTGTACGAGCGCACACTCTGAGCACTGATCTGTACCTGCTGCATGAGCGCATACTCTGAGCACTGATCCGTACCTGCTGTACGAGCGCATACTCTGAGCACTGATCTGTGCCTGCTGTACGAGCGCATACTCTGAGCACTGATCTGTACCTGCTGCACGAGCGCATACTCTGAGCACTGATCTGTTCCTGCTGTACGAGTGCACACTCTGAGCACTGATCTGTACCTGCTGCATGAGCGCATACTCTGAGCACTGATCTGTACCTGCTGTACGAGCGCACACTCTGAGCACTGATCTGTTCCTGCTGTACGAGCGCATAGTCTGAGCACTGATCTGTACCTGCTGCACGAGCGCACACTCTGAGCACTGATCTGTACCTGCTGTACGAGCGCACACTCTGAGCACTGATCTGTACCTGCTGTACGAGCGCATACTCTGAGCACTGATCTGTACCTGCTGTACGAGCGCATACTCTGAGCACTGATCTGTTCCTGCTGTACGAGCGCATACTCTGAGCACTGATCTGTACCTGCGGCACGAGCGCATACTCTGAGCACTGATCTGTACCTGCTGCACGAGCGCATACTCTGAGCACTGATCTGTACCTGCTGTACGAGCGCATACTCTGAGCACTGATCTGTACCTGCTGTACGAGCGCACACTCTGAGCACTGATCTGTACCTGCTGCATGAGCGCATACTCTGAGCACTGATCTGTACCTGCTGTACGAGCGCACACTCTGAGCACTGATCTGTTCCTGCTGTACGAGCGCATAGTCTGAGCACTGATCTGTACCTGCTGCACGAGCGCACACTCTGAGCACTGATCTGTACCTGCTGTACGAGCGCACACTCTGAGCACTGATCTGTACCTGCTGTACGAGCGCATACTCTGAGCACTGATCTGTACCTGCTGTACGAGCGCATACTCTGAGCACTGATCTGTTCCTGCTGTACGAGCGCATACTCTGAGCACTGATCTGTACCTGCGGCACGAGCGCATACTCTGAGCACTGATCTGTACCTGCTGCACGAGCGCATACTCTGAGCACTGATCTGTACCTGCTGTACGAGCGCATACTCTGAGCACTGATCTGTACCTGCTGTACGAGCGCACACTCTGAGCACTGATCTGTACCTGCTGTACGAGCGCACACTTTGAGCACTGATCTGTACCAGCTGTACGAGCGCATACTCTGAGCACTGATCTGTACCTGCTGTACGAGCGCATACTCTGAGCACTGATCTGTACCTGCTGTATGAGCGCACACTCTGAGCACTGATCTGTTCCTGCTGTACGAGCGCATACTCTGAGCACTGATCTGTACCTGCTGTACGAGCGCATACTCTGAGCACTGATCTGTACTTGCTGTACGAGCGCATACTCTGAGCACTGATCTGTACTTGCTGTACGAGCGCATACTCTGAGCACTGATCTGTTCCTGCTGTACGAGCGCATACTCTGAGCACTGATCTGTACCTGCTGTACGAGCGCATACTCTGAGCACTGATCTGTACCTGCTGTACGAGCGCATACTCTGAGCACTGATCTGTACCTGCTGCACGAGCGCATACTCTGAGCACTGATCTGTACCTGCTGTACGAGCGCATACTCTGAGCACTGATCTGTACCTGCTGTACGAGCGCATACTCTGAGCACTGATCTGTACCTGCTGCACGAGCGCATACTCTGAGCACTGATCTGTTCCTGCTGTACGAGCGCATACTCTGAGCACTGATCTGTACCTGCTGCACGAGCGCATACTCTGAGCACTGATCTGTTCCTGCTGTACGAGCGCATACTCTGAGCACTGATCTGTACCTGCTGTACGAGCGCACACTCTGAGCACTGATCTGTACCTGCTGTACGAGCGCATACTCTGAGCACTGATCTGTACCTGCTGTACGAGCGCACACTCTGAGCACTGATCTGTACCTGCTGCACGAGCGCATACTCTGAGCACTGATCTGTACCTGCTGTACGGGCGCATACTCTGAGCACTGATCTGTGCCTGCTGTACGAGAGCATACTCTGAGCACTGATCTGTACCTGCTGTACGAGCGCACACTCTGAGCACTGATCTGTACTTGCTGTACGAGCGCATACTCTGAGCACTGATCTGTACCTGCTGCACGAGCGCACACTCTGAGCACTGATCTGTACCTGCTGTACGAGCGCATACTGTGAGCACTGATCTGTGCCTGCTGTACGAGAGCATACTCTGAGCACTGATCTGTGCCTGCTGTACGAGCGCACACTCTGAGCACTGATCTGTACCTGCTGTACGAGCGCATACTGTGAACACTGATCTGTACCTGCTGTACGAGAGCATACTCTGAGCACTGATCTGTACCTGCTGTACGAGCGCATACTCTGAGCACTGATCTGTACCTGCTGTACGAGCGCACACTCTGAGCACTGATCTGTACCTCCTGTACGAGGGCACACTCTGAGCACTGATCTGTACCTGCTGCACGAGCGCACACTCTGAGCACTGATCTGTACCTGCTGTACGAGCGCACACTCTGAGCACTGATCTGTTCCTGCTGTACGAGCGCACACTCTGAGCACTGATCTGTACCTGCTGTACGAGCGCACACTCTGAGCACTGATCTGTACCTGCTGTACGAGCGCACACTCTGAGCACTGATCTGTACCTGCTGTACGAGCGCATACTCTGAGCACTGATCTGTACCTGCTGTACGAGCGCACACTCTGAGCACTGATCTGTGCCTTCTGTACGAGCGCACACTCTGAGCACTGATCTGTACCTGCTGTACGAGCGCATACTCTGAGCACTGATCTGTACCTGCTGTACGAGCGCATACTCTGAGCACTGATCTGTACTTGCTGTACGAGCGCATACTCTGAGCACTGATCTGTACCTGCTGTACGAGCGCATACTCTGAGCACTGATCTGTACCTGCTGTACGAGCGCATACTCTGAGCACTGATCTGTACCTGCTGTACGAGCGCACACTCTGAGCACTGATCTGTACCTGCTGCACGAGCGCATACTCTGAGCACTGATCTGTACCTGCTGTACGAGCGCATACTCTGAGCACTGATCTGTACCTGCTGTACGAGCGCACACTCTGAGCACTGATCTGTGCCTTCTGTACGAGCGCACACTCTGAGCACTGATCTGTACCTGCTGTACGAGCGCATACTCTGAGCACTGATCTGTACCTGCTGTACGAGCGCATACTCTGAGCACTGATCTGTACCTGCTGCACGAGCGCACACTCTGAGCACTGATCTGTGCCTTCTGTACGAGCGCATACTGTGAGCACTGATCTGTACTTGCTGTACGAGCGCACACTCTGAGCACTGATCTGTACCTGCTGTACGAGAGCATACTCTGAGCACTGATCTGTACCTGCTGTACGAGCGCATACTCTGAGCACTGATCTGTACTTGCTGTACGAGCGCATACTGTGAGCACTGATCTGTACCTGCTGTACGAGCGCACACTCTGAGCACTGATCTGTACCTGCTGTACGAGCGCACACTCTGAGCACTGATCTGTACCTGCTGTACGAGCGCACACTCTGAGCACTGATCTGTACCTGCTGCACGAGCGCACACTCTGAGCACTGATCTGTACCTGCTGTACGAGCGCACACTCTGAGCACTGATCTGTACCTGCTGCACGAGCGCACACTCTGAGCACTGATCTGTACCTGCTGTACGAGCGCATACTCTGAGCACTGATCTGTACCTGCTGCACGAGCGCACACTCTGAGCACTGATCTGTACCTGCTGTACGAGCGCACACTCTGAGCACTGATCTGTACTTGCTGTACGAGCGCATACTCTGAGCACTGATCTGTACCTGCTGTACGAGCGCACACTCTGAGCACTGATCTGTACCTGCTGCACGAGCGCACACTCTGAGCACTGATCTGTACCTGCTGTACGAGCGCATACTCTGAGCACTGATCTGTACCTGCTGCACGAGCGCACACTCTGAGCACTGATCTGTACCTGCTGTACGAGCGCATACTCTGAGCACTGATCTGTACCTGCTGTATGAGCGCATACTCTGAGCACTGATCTGTACCTGCTGTACGAGAGCATACTCTGAGCACTGATCTGTACCTGCTGTACGAGCGCACACTCTGAGCACTGATCTGTACCTGCTGTATGAGCGCTTACTCTGAGCACTGATCTGTACCTGCTGTACGAGCGCACACTCTGAGCACTGATCTGTACCAGCTGTACGAGCGCATACTCTGAGCACTGATCTGTACCTGCTGTACGAGCGCACACTCTGAGCACTGATCTGTACCTCCTGTACGAGCGCACACTCTGAGCACTGATCTGTACCTGCTGTACGAGCGCACACTCTGAGCACTGATCTGTACCTGCTGTACGAGCGCATACTCTGAGTACTGATCTGTACCTGCTGCACGAGCGCACACTCTGAGCACTGATCTGTACCTGCTGTACGAGCGCACACTCTGAGCACTGATCTGTACCTGCTGTACGAGCGCACACTCTGAGCACTGATCTGTACCTGCTGTACGAGCGCACAGTCTGAGCACTGATCTGTACCTGCTGTACGAGCGCACACTCTGAGCACTGATCTGTACTTGCTGTACGAGCGCACACTCTGAGCACTGATCTGTTCCTGCTGTACGAGGGCATACTCTGAGCACTGATCTGTGCCTGCTGTACGAGCGCATACTCTGAGCACTGATCTGTACCTGCTGTACGAGCGCATACTCTGAGCACTGATCTGTACCTGCTGTATGAGCGCACACTCTGAGCACTGATCTGTACCTGCTGTACGAGCGCATACTCTGAGCACTGATCTGTACCTGCTGTACGAGCGCATACTCTGAGCACTGATCTGTACCTGCTGTACGAGCGCACACTCTGAGCACTGATCTGTACCTGCTGCACGAGCGCATACTCTGAGCACTGATCTGTACCTGCTGTACGAGCGCATACTCTGAGCACTGATCTGTACCTGCTGTACGAGCGCACACTCTGAGCACTGATCTGTGCCTTCTGTACGAGCGCACACTCTGAGCACTGATCTGTACCTGCTGTACGAGCGCATACTCTGAGCACTGATCTGTACCTGCTGCACGAGCGCACACTCTGAGCACTGATCTGTGCCTTCTGTACGAGCGCATACTGTGAGCACTGATCTGTACTTGCTGTACGAGCGCACACTCTGAGCACTGATCTGTACCTGCTGTACGAGAGCATACTCTGAGCACTGATCTGTACCTGCTGTACGAGCGCATACTCTGAGCACTGATCTGTACTTGCTGTACGAGCGCATACTGTGAGCACTGATCTGTACCTGCTGTACGAGCGCATACTCTGAGCACTGATCTGTACCTGCTGTACGAGCGCACACTCTGAGCACTGATCTGTACCTGCTGTACGAGCGCACACTCTGAGCACTGATCTGTACCTGCTGCACGAGCGCACACTCTGAGCACTGATCTGTACCTGCTGTACGAGCGCACACTCTGAGCACTGATCTGTACCTGCTGCACGAGCGCACACTCTGAGCACTGATCTGTACCTGCTGTACGAGCGCACACTCTGAGCACTGATCTGTACCTGCTGCACGAGCGCACACTCTGAGCACTGATCTGTACCTGCTGTACGAGCGCACACTCTGAGCACTGATCTGTACTTGCTGTACGAGCGCATACTCTGAGCACTGATCTGTACCTGCTGTACGAGCGCACACTCTGAGCACTGATCTGTACCTGCTGCACGAGCGCACACTCTGAGCACTGATCTGTACCTGCTGTACGAGCGCATACTCTGAGCACTGATCTGTACCTGCTGCACGAGCGCACACTCTGAGCACTGATCTGTACCTGCTGTACGAGCGCATACTCTGAGCACTGATCTGTACCTGCTGTATGAGCGCATACTCTGAGCACTGATCTGTACCTGCTGTACGAGAGCATACTCTGAGCACTGATCTGTACCTGCTGTACGAGCGCACACTCTGAGCACTGATCTGTACCTGCTGTATGAGCGCTTACTCTGAGCACTGATCTGTACCTGCTGTACGAGCGCACACTCTGAGCACTGATCTGTACCTGCTGTACGAGCGCTTACTCTGAGCACTGATCTGTACCTCCTGTACGAGGGCATACTCTGAGCACTGATCTGTACCTGCTGTACGAGCGCACACTCTGAGCACTGATCTGTACCTCCTGTACGAGCGCACACTCTGAGCACTGATCTGTACCTGCTGTACGAGCGCACACTCTGAGCACTGATCTGTACCTGCTGTACGAGCGCATACTCTGAGTACTGATCTGTACCTGCTGCACGAGCGCACACTCTGAGCACTGATCTGTACCTGCTGTACGAGCGCACACTCTGAGCACTGATCTGTACCTGCTGTACGAGCGCACACTCTGAGCACTGATCTGTACCTGCTGTACGAGCGCACACTCTGAGCACTGATCTGTACCTGCTGTACGAGCACATACTCTGAGCACTGATCTGTACCTGCTGCATGAGCGCATACTCTGAGCACTGATCTGTACCTGCTGTACGAGCGCATACTCTGAGCACTGATCTGTGCCTGCTGTACGAGCGCATACTCTGAGCACTGATCTGTACCTGCTGCACGAGCGCATACTCTGAGCACTGATCTGTTCCTGCTGTACGAGTGCACACTCTGAGCACTGATCTGTACCTGCTGCATGAGCGCATACTCTGAGCACTGATCTGTACCTGCTGTACGAGCGCACACTCTGAGCACTGATCTGTTCCTGCTGTACGAGCGCATACTCTGAGCACTGATCTGTACCTGCTGTACGAGCGCATACTCTGAGCACTGATCTGTACCTGCTGTACGAGCGCACACTCTGAGCACTGATCTGTACCTGCTGTACGAGCGCATACTCTGAGCACTGATCTGTACCTGCTGTACGATCGTACACTCTGAGCACTGATCTCTACCTGCTGTACGAGCGCACACTCTGAGCACTGATCTGTACCTGCTGTACGAGGGCATACTCTGAGCACTGATCTGTGCCTTCTGTACGAGCGCATACTCTGAGCACTGATCTGTACCTGCTGTACGAGCGCATACTCTGAGCACTGATCTGTACCTGCTGTACGAGCGCACACTCTGAGCACTGATCTGTACCTGCTGTACGAGCGCATACTCTGAGCACTGATCTGTACCTGCTGTACAAGCGCATACTCTGAGCACTGATCTGTACCTGCTGTACGAGCGCACACTCTGAGCACTGATCTGTACCTGCTGTACGAGCGCACACTCTGAGCACTGATCTGTACCTGCTGTACGAGCGCATACTCTGAGCACTGATCTGTACCTGCTGTACGAGCGCATACTCTGAGCACTGATCTGTACCTGCTGTACGAGCACATACTCTGAGCACTGATCTGTACCTGCTGCATGAGCGCATACTCTGAGCACTGATCTGTACCTGCTGTACGAGCGCATACTCTGAGCACTGATCTGTACCTGCTGTACAAGCGCATTCTCTGAGCACTGATCTGTACCTGCTGTACGAGCGCACACTCTGAGCACTGATCTGTACCTGCTGTACGAGCGCACACTCTGAGCACTGATCTGTACCTGCTGTACGAGCACATACTCTGAGCACTGATCTGTACCTGCTGCATGAGCGCATACTCTGAGCACTGATCTGTACCTGCTGTACGAGCGCATACTCTGAGCACTGATCTGTGCCTGCTGTACGAGCGCATACTCTGAGCACTGATCTGTACCTGCTGCACGAGCGCATACTCTGAGCACTGATCTGTTCCTGCTGTACGAGTGCACACTCTGAGCACTGATCTGTACCTGCTGCATGAGCGCATACTCTGAGCACTGATCTGTACCTGCTGTACGAGCGCACACTCTGAGCACTGATCTGTTCCTGCTGTACGAGCGCATACTCTGAGCACTGATCTGTACCTGCTGTACGAGCGCATACTCTGAGCACTGATCTGTACCTGCTGTACGAGCGCACACTCTGAGCACTGATCTGTACCTGCTGTACGAGCGCATACTCTGAGCACTGATCTGTACCTGCTGTACGATCGTACACTCTGAGCACTGATCTCTACCTGCTGTACGAGCGCACACTCTGAGCACTGATCTGTACCTGCTGTACGAGGGCATACTCTGAGCACTGATCTGTGCCTTCTGTACGAGCGCATACTCTGAGCACTGATCTGTACCTGCTGTACGAGCGCATACTCTGAGCACTGATCTGTACCTGCTGTACGAGCGCACACTCTGAGCACTGATCTGTACCTGCTGTACGAGCGCATACTCTGAGCACTGATCTGTACCTGCTGTACAAGCGCATACTCTGAGCACTGATCTGTACCTGCTGTACGAGCGCACACTCTGAGCACTGATCTGTACCTGCTGTACGAGCGCACACTCTGAGCACTGATCTGTACCTGCTGTACGAGCGCATACTCTGAGCACTGATCTGTACCTGCTGTACGAGCGCATACTCTGAGCACTGATCTGTACCTGCTGTACGAGTGCACACTCTGAGCACTGATCTGTACCTGCTGCATGAGCGCATACTCTGAGCACTGATCTGTACCTGCTGTACGAGCGCATACTCTGAGCACTGATCTGTGCCTGCTGTACGAGCGCATACTCTGAGCACTGATCTGTACCTGCTGCACGAGCGCATACTCTGAGCACTGATCTGTTCCTGCTGTACGAGCGCATACTCTGAGCACTGATCTGTACCTGCTGTACGAGCGCATACTCTGAGCACTGATCTGTACCTGCTGCACGATCGCATACTCTGAGCACTGATCTGTTCCTGCTGCACGAGCGCATACTCTGAGCACTGATCTGTACCTGCTGTACGAGCGCACACTCTGAGCACTGATCTGTTCCTGCTGAACGAGCGCATACTCTGAGCACTGATCTGTACCTGCTGTACGAGCGCATAGTCTGAGCACTGATCTGTACCTGCTGCACGAGCGCACACTCTGAGCACTGATCTGTACCTGCTGTACGAGCGCACACTCTGAGCACTGATCTGTACCTGCTGTACGAGCGCATACTCTGAGCACTGATCTGTTCCTGCTGTACGAGCGCATACTCTGAGCACTGATCTGTACCTGCTGTACGAGCGCATACTCTGAGCACTGATCTGTTCCTGCTGTACGAGCGCATACTCTGAGCACTGATCTGTACCTGCTGTACGAGTGCACACTCTGAGTACTGATCTGTACCTGCTGCACGAGCGCATACTCTGAGCACTGATCTGTACCTGCTGCACGAGCGCATACTCTGAGCACTGATCTGTACCTGCTGTACGAGCGCATACTCTGAGCACTGATCTGTACCTGCTGTACGAGGGCGTACTCTGAGAACTGATCTGTACCTGCTGTACGAGCGCACACTCTGAGCACTGATCTGTACCAGCTGTACGAGCGCATACTCTGAGCACTGATCTGTACCTGCTGCACGAGCGCATACTCTGAGCACTGATCTGTACCTGCTGTACGAGCGCATACTCTGAGCACTGATCTGTACCTGCTGTACGAGGGCGTACTCTGAGAACTGATCTGTACCTGCTGTACGAGCGCACACTCTGAGCACTGATCTGTACCTGCTGTACGAGCGCATACTCTGAGCACTGATCTGTACCTGCTGTACGAGCGAATACTCTGAGCACTGATCTGTACCTGCTGTACGAGCGCATACTCTGAGCACTGATCTGTACCTGCTGTACGAGCGCACACTCTGAGCACTGATCTGTTCCTGCTGTACGAGCGCATACTCTGAGCACTGATCTGTACCTGCTGTACGAGCGCATACTCTGAGCACTGATCTGTACTTGCTGTACGAGCGCATACTCTGAGCACTGATCTGTACTTGCTGTACGAGCGCATACTCTGAGCACTGATCTGTTCCTGCTGTACGAGCGCATACTCTGAGCACTGATCTGTACCTGCTGTACGAGCGCATACTCTGAGCACTGATCTGTACTTGCTGTACGAGCGCATACTCTGAGCACTGATCTGTACTTGCTGTACGAGCGCATACTCTGAGCACTGATCTGTACCTGCTGTACGAGCGCATACTCTGAGCACTGATCTGTACCTGCTGCACGAGCGCATACTCTGAGCACTGATCTGTTCCTGCTGTACGAGCGCATACTCTGAGCACTGATCTGTACCTGCTGTACGAGCGCATACTCTGAGCACTGATCTGTACCTGCTGTACGAGCGCACACTCTGAGCACTGATCTGTACCTGCTGCACGAGCGCATACTCTGAGCACTGATCTGTACCTGCTGTACGGGCGCATACTCTGAGCACTGATCTGTACCTGCTGTACGAGCGCATACTCTGAGCACTGATCTGTTCCTGCTGTACGAGCGCATACTCTGAGCACTGATCTGTACCTGCTGTACGAGCGCATACTCTGAGCACTGATCTGTACCTGCTGTACGAGCGCATACTCTGAGCACTGATCTGTATCTGCTGCACGAGCGCATACTCTGAGCACTGATCTGTACCTGCTGTACGAGCGCACACTCTGAGCACTGATCTGTACTTGCTGTACGAGCGCATACTCTGAGCACTGATCTGTACCTGCTGTACGAGCGCATACTCTGAGCACTGATCTGTACCTGCTGTACGAGAGCATACTGTGAGCACTGATCTGTGCCTGCTGTACGAGAGCATACTCTGAGCACTGATCTGTACCTGCTGCACGAGCGCATACTCTGAGCACTGATCTGTACCTGCTGTACGAGCGCATACTGTGAGCACTGATCTGTGCCTGCTGTACGAGCGCACACTCTGAGCACTGATCTGTACCTGCTGTACGAGGGCATACTCTGAGCACTGATCTGTGCCTTCTGTACGAGCGCATACTCTGAGCACTGATCTGTACCTGCTGTACGAGCGCATACTCTGAGCACTGATCTGTACCTGCTGTACGAGCGCACACTCTGAGCACTGATCTGTACCTGCTGTACGAGCGCATACTCTGAGCACTGATCTGTACCTGCTGTACAAGCGCATACTCTGAGCACTGATCTGTACCTGCTGTACGAGCGCACACTCTGAGCACTGATCTGTACCTGCTGTACGAGCGCACACTCTGAGCACTGATCTGTACCTGCTGTACGAGCGCATACTCTGAGCACTGATCTGTACCTGCTGTACGAGCGCATACTCTGAGCACTGATCTGTACCTGCTGTACGAGTGCACACTCTGAGCACTGATCTGTACCTGCTGCATGAGCGCATACTCTGAGCACTGATCTGTACCTGCTGTACGAGCGCATACTCTGAGCACTGATCTGTGCCTGCTGTACGAGCGCATACTCTGAGCACTGATCTGTACCTGCTGCACGAGCGCATACTCTGAGCACTGATCTGTTCCTGCTGTACGAGCGCATACTCTGAGCACTGATCTGTACCTGCTGTACGAGCGCATACTCTGAGCACTGATCTGTACCTGCTGCACGAGCGCATACTCTGAGCACTGATCTGTTCCTGCTGCACGAGCGCATACTCTGAGCACTGATCTGTACCTGCTGTACGAGCGCACACTCTGAGCACTGATCTGTTCCTGCTGAACGAGCGCATACTCTGAGCACTGATCTGTACCTGCTGTACGAGCGCATAGTCTGAGCACTGATCTGTACCTGCTGCACGAGCGCACACTCTGAGCACTGATCTGTACCTGCTGTACGAGCGCATAGTCTGAGCACTGATCTGTACCTGCTGTACGAGTGCACACTCTGAGTACTGATCTGTACCTGCTGCACGAGCGCATACTCTGAGCACTGATCTGTACCTGCTGCACGAGCGCATACTCTGAGCACTGATCTGTACCTGCTGTACGAGCGCATACTCTGAGCACTGATCTGTACCTGCTGTACGAGGGCGTACTCTGAGAACTGATCTGTACCTGCTGTACGAGCGCACACTCTGAGCACTGATCTGTACCAGCTGTACGAGCGCATACTCTGAGCACTGATCTGTACCTGCTGTACGAGCGCAAACTCTGAGCACTGATCTGTACCTGCTGTACGAGCGAATACTCTGAGCACTGATCTGTACCTGCTGTACGAGCGCATACTCTGAGCACTGATCTGTACCTGCTGTACGAGCGCACACTCTGAGCACTGATCTGTTCCTGCTGTACGAGCGCATACTCTGAGCACTGATCTGTACCTGCTGTACGAGCGCATACTCTGAGCACTGATCTGTACTTGCTGTACGAGCGCATACTCTGAGCACTGATCTGTACTTGCTGTACGAGCGCATACTCTGAGCACTGATCTGTTCCTGCTGTACGAGCGCATACTCTGAGCACTGATCTGTACCTGCTGTACGAGCGCATACTCTGAGCACTGATCTGTACTTGCTGTACGAGCGCATACTCTGAGCACTGATCTGTACTTGCTGTACGAGCGCATACTCTGAGCACTGATCTGTACCTGCTGTACGAGCGCATACTCTGAGCACTGATCTGTACCTGCTGCACGAGCGCATACTCTGAGCACTGATCTGTTCCTGCTGTACGAGCGCATACTCTGAGCACTGATCTGTACCTGCTGTACGAGCGCATACTCTGAGCACTGATCTGTACCTGCTGTACGAGCGCACACTCTGAGCACTGATCTGTACCTGCTGCACGAGCGCATACTCTGAGCACTGATCTGTACCTGCTGTACGGGCGCATACTCTGAGCACTGATCTGTACCTGCTGTACGAGCGCATACTCTGAGCACTGATCTGTTCCTGCTGTACGAGCGCATACTCTGAGCACTGATCTGTACCTGCTGTACGAGCGCATACTCTGAGCACTGATCTGTACCTGCTGTACGAGCGCATACTCTGAGCACTGATCTGTACCTGCTGCACGAGCGCATACTCTGAGCACTGATCTGTACCTGCTGTACGAGCGCACACTCTGAGCACTGATCTGTACTTGCTGTACGAGCGCATACTCTGAGCACTGATCTGTACCTGCTGTACGAGCGCATACTCTGAGCACTGATCTGTACCTGCTGTACGAGAGCATACTGTGAGCACTGATCTGTGCCTGCTGTACGAGAGCATACTCTGAGCACTGATCTGTACCTGCTGCACGAGCGCATACTCTGAGCACTGATCTGTACCTGCTGTACGAGCGCATACTGTGAGCACTGATCTGTGCCTGCTGTACGAGCGCACACTCTGAGCACTGATCTGTACCTGCTGTACGAGGGCATACTCTGAGCACTGATCTGTGCCTTCTGTACGAGCGCATACTCTGAGCACTGATCTGTACCTGCTGTACGAGCGCATACTCTGAGCACTGATCTGTACCTGCTGTACGAGCGCACACTCTGAGCACTGATCTGTACCTGCTGTACGAGCGCATACTCTGAGCACTGATCTGTACCTGCTGTACAAGCGCATACTCTGAGCACTGATCTGTACCTGCTGTACGAGCGCACACTCTGAGCACTGATCTGTACCTGCTGTACGAGCGCACACTCTGAGCACTGATCTGTACCTGCTGTACGAGCGCATACTCTGAGCACTGATCTGTACCTGCTGTACGAGCGCATACTCTGAGCACTGATCTGTACCTGCTGTACGAGTGCACACTCTGAGCACTGATCTGTACCTGCTGCATGAGCGCATACTCTGAGCACTGATCTGTACCTGCTGTACGAGCGCATACTCTGAGCACTGATCTGTGCCTGCTGTACGAGCGCATACTCTGAGCACTGATCTGTACCTGCTGCACGAGCGCATACTCTGAGCACTGATCTGTTCCTGCTGTACGAGCGCATACTCTGAGCACTGATCTGTACCTGCTGTACGAGCGCATACTCTGAGCACTGATCTGTACCTGCTGCACGAGCGCATACTCTGAGCACTGATCTGTTCCTGCTGCACGAGCGCATACTCTGAGCACTGATCTGTACCTGCTGTACGAGCGCACACTCTGAGCACTGATCTGTTCCTGCTGAACGAGCGCATACTCTGAGCACTGATCTGTACCTGCTGTACGAGCGCATAGTCTGAGCACTGATCTGTACCTGCTGCACGAGCGCACACTCTGAGCACTGATCTGTACCTGCTGTACGAGCGCACACTCTGAGCACTGATCTGTTCCTGCTGTACGAGCGCATACTCTGAGCACTGATCTGTACCTGCTGTACGAGCGCATACTCTGAGCACTGATCTGTTCCTGCTGTACGAGCGCATACTCTGAGCACTGATCTGTACCTGCTGTACGAGTGCACACTCTGAGTACTGATCTGTACCTGCTGCACGAGCGCATACTCTGAGCACTGATCTGTACCTGCTGCACGAGCGCATACTCTGAGCACTGATCTGTACCTGCTGTACGAGCGCATACTCTGAGCACTGATCTGTACCTGCTGTACGAGGGCATACTCTGAGAACTGATCTGTACCTGCTGTACGAGCGCACACTCTGAGCACTGATCTGTACCAGCTGTACGAGCGCATACTCTGAGCACTGATCTGTACCTGCTGTACGAGCGCATACTCTGAGCACTGATCTGTACCTGCTGTACGAGCGAATACTCTGAGCACTGATCTGTACCTGCTGTACGAGCGCATACTCTGAGCACTGATCTGTACCTGCTGTACGAGCGCACACTCTGAGCACTGATCTGTTCCTGCTGTACGAGCGCATACTCTGAGCACTGATCTGTACCTGCTGTACGAGCGCATACTCTGAGCACTGATCTGTACTTGCTGTACGAGCGCATACTCTGAGCACTGATCTGTACTTGCTGTACGAGCGCATACTCTGAGCACTGATCTGTTCCTGCTGTACGAGCGCATACTCTGAGCACTGATCTGTACCTGCTGTACGAGCGCATACTCTGAGCACTGATCTGTACTTGCTGTACGAGCGCATACTCTGAGCACTGATCTGTACTTGCTGTACGAGCGCATACTCTGAGCACTGATCTGTACCTGCTGTACGAGCGCATACTCTGAGCACTGATCTGTACCTGCTGCACGAGCGCATACTCTGAGCACTGATCTGTTCCTGCTGTACGAGCGCATACTCTGAGCACTGATCTGTACCTGCTGCACGAGCGCATACTCTGAGCACTGATCTGTTCCTGCTGTACGAGCGCATACTCTGAGCACTGATCTGTACCTGCTGTACGAGCGCATACTCTGAGCACTGATCTGTACCTGCTGTATGAGCGCATACTCTGAATACTGATCTGTACCTGCTGTACGAGCGCATACTCTGAGCACTGATCTGTTCCTGCTGTACGAGCGCACACTCTGAGCACTGATCTGTACCTGCTGCACGAGCGCATACTCTGAGCACTGATCTGTACCTGCTGTACGGGCGCATACTCTGAGCACTGATCTGTACCTGCTGTACGAGCGCATACTCTGAGCACTGATCTGTTCCTGCTGTACGAGCGCATACTCTGAGCACTGATCTGTACCTGCTGTACGAGCGCATACTCTGAGCACTGATCTGTACCTGCTGTACGAGCGCATACTCTGAGCACTGATCTGTACCTGCTGCACGAGCGCATACTCTGAGCACTGATCTGTACCTGCTGTACGAGCGCACACTCTGAGCACTGATCTGTACTTGCTGTACGAGCGCATACTCTGAGCACTGATCTGTACCTGCTGTACGAGCGCATACTCTGAGCACTGATCTGTACCTGCTGTACGAGAGCATACTGTGAGCACTGATCTGTGCCTGCTGTACGAGAGCATACTCTGAGCACTGATCTGTACCTGCTGCACGAGCGCATACTCTGAGCACTGATCTGTACCTGCTGTACGAGCGCATACTGTGAGCACTGATCTGTGCCTGCTGTACGAGCGCACACTCTGAGCACTGATCTGTACCTGCTGTACGAGCGCACACTCTGAGCACTGATCTGTACCTACTGTACGAGCGCATACTGTGAACACTGATCTGTACCTCCTGTACGAGGGCATACTCTGAGCACTGATCTGTACCTCCTGTACGAGCGCATACTCTGAGCACTGATCTGTGCCTGCTGTACGAGCGCATACTCTGAGCACTGATCTGTACCTGCTGTACGAGCGCATACTCTGAGCACTGATCTGTACCTGCTGTACGAGCGCACACTCTGAGCACTGATCTGTACCTCCTGTACGAGGGCATACTCTGAGCACTGATCTGTACCTGCTGTACGAGAGCATACTCTGAGCACTGATCTGTACCTGCTGTACGAGCGCACACTCTGAGCACTGATCTGTACCTGCAGTACGGGCGCATACTCTGAGCACTGATCTGTTCCTGCTGTACGAGCGCACACTCTGAGCACTGATCTGTACCTGCTGTACGAGCGCACACTCTGAGCACTGATATGTACCTGCTGTACGAGCGCACACTCTGAGCACTGATCTGTACCTGCTGTACGGGCGCATACTCTGAGCACTGATCTGTTCCTGCTGTACGAGCGCACACTCTGAGCACTGATCTGTACCTGCTGCACGAGCGCATACTCTGAGCACTGATCTGTACCTGCTGTACGAGCGCACACTCTGAGCACTGATCTGTACCTGCTGTACGAGCGCACACTCTGAGCACTGATCTGTTCCTGCTGTACGAGCGCACACTCTGAGCACTGATCTGTACCTGCTGTACGAGCGCACACTCTGAGCACTGATCTGTACCTGCTGTAAGAGCGTATACTCTGAGCACTGATCTGTACCTGCTGTACGAGCGCACACTCTGAGCACTGATCTGTGCCTTCTGTACGAGCGCACACTCTGAGCACTGATCTGTACCTGCTGTACGAGCGCATACTCTGAGCACTGATCTGTACCTGCTGTACGAGCGCATACTCTGAGCACTGATCTGTACTTGCTGTACGAGCGCATACTCTGAGCACTGATCTGTACCTGCTGTACGAGCGCATACTCTGAGCACTGATCTGTACCTGCTGTACGAGAGCATACTGTGAGCACTGATCTGTGCCTGCTGTACGAGAGCATACTCTGAGCACTGATCTGTACCTGCTGCACGAGCGCATACTCTGAGCACTGATCTGTACCTGCTGTACGAGCGCACACTGTGAGCACTGATCTGTGCCTGCTGTACGAGCGCACACTCTGAGCACTGATCTGTACCTGCTGTACGAGCGCACACTCTGAGCACTGATCTGTACCTACTGTACGAGCGCATACTGTGAGCACTGATCTGTACCTCCTGTACGAGGGCATACTCTGAGCACTGATCTGTACCTCCTGTACGAGCGCATACTCTGAGCACTGATCTGTGCCTGCTGTACGAGCGCATACTCTGAGCACTGATCTGTACCTGCTGTACGAGCGCATACTCTGAGCACTGATCTGTACCTGCTGTACGAGCGCACACTCTGAGCACTGATCTGTACCTCCTGTACGAGGGCATACTCTGAGCACTGATCTGTACCTGCTGTACGAGCGCATACTCTGAGCACTGATCTGTACCTGCTGTACGAGCGCACACTCTGAGCACTGATCTGTACCTGCAGTACGGGCGCATACTCTGAGCACTGATCTGTTCCTGCTGTACGAGCGCATACTCTGAGCACTGATCTGTACCTGCTGTACGAGCGCACACTCTGAGCACTGATCTGTACCTGCTGTACGAGCGCACACTCTGAGCACTGATCTGTACCTGCTGTACGGGCGCATACTCTGAGCACTGATCTGTTCCTGCTGTACGAGCGCACACTCCGAGCACTGATCTGTACCTGCTGCACGAGCGCACACTCTGAGCACTGATCTGTACCTGCTGTACGAGCGCACACTCTGAGCACTGATCTGTACCTGCTGTACGAGCGCACACTCTGAGCACTGATCTGTTCCTGCTGTACGAGCGCACACTCTGAGCACTGATCTGTACCTGCTGTACGAGCGCACACTCTGAGCACTGATCTGTACCTGCTGTACGAGCGTATACTCTGAGCACTGATCTGTACCTGCTGTACGAGCGCACACTCTGAGCACTGATCTGTGCCTTCTGTACGAGCGCACACTCTGAGCACTGATCTGTACCTGCTGTACGAGCGCAT
Organism: Ascaphus truei; assembly: GCF_040206685.1. NCBI lineage: Eukaryota > Metazoa > Chordata > Amphibia > Anura > Ascaphidae > Ascaphus > Ascaphus truei. Next base: position 469,717,040 of record NC_134484.1, read on the forward strand.
ACTCTGAGCACTGATCTGTACCTGCTGTACGAGCGCATACTCTGAGCACTGATCTGTACTTGCTGTACGAGCGCATACTCTGAGCACTGATCTGTACCTGCTGTACGAGCGCATACTCTGAGCACTGATCTGTACCTGCTGTACGAGCGCACACTCTGAGCACTGATCTGTACCTGCTGTACGAGCGCACACTCTGAGCACTGATCTGTACCTGCTGCACGAGCGCATACTCTGAGCACTGATCTGTACCTGCTGTACGAGCGCATACTCTGAGCACTGATCTGTACCTGCTGTACGAGCGCACACTCTGAGCACTGATCTGTGCCTTCTGTACGAGCGCACACTCTGAGCACTGATCTGTACCTGCTGTACGAGCGCATACTCTGAGCACTGATCTGTACCTGCTGCACGAGCGCATACTCTGAGCACTGATCTGTACCTGCTGTACGAGCGCATACTCTGAGCACTGATCTGTACTTGCTGTACGAGCGCACACTCTGAGCACTGATCTGTACCTGCTGTACGAGCGCATACTCTGAGCACTGATCTGTACCTGCTGTACGAGCGCACACTCTGAGCACTGATCTGTACCTGCTGTATGAGCGCATACTCTGAGCACTGATCTGTACCTGCTGTATGAGCGCATACTCTGAGCACTGATCTGTACCTGCTGTACGAGAGCATACTCTGAGCACTGATCTGTACCTGCTGTATGAGCGCATACTCTGAGCACTGATCTGTACCTGCTGTACGAGCGCATACTCTGAGCACTGATCTGTACCTGCTGTACGAGAGCACACTCTGAGCACTGATCTGTACCTGCTGTACGAGCGCATACTCTGAGCACTGATCTGTACCTGCTGTACGAGCGCACACTCTGAGCACTGATCTGTACCTGCTGTACGAGCGCACACTCTGAGCACTGATCTGTACCTGCTGTACGAGCGCATACTCTGAGCACTGATCTGTTCCTGCTGTACGAGCGCACACTCTGAGCACTGATCTGTACCTGCTGTATGAGCGCACACTCTGAGCACTGATCTGTACCTGCTGTACGAGCGCACACTCTGAGCACTGATCTGTACCTGCTGTACGAGCGCACACTCTGAGCACTGATCTGTACCTGCTGTACGAGCGCATACTCTGAGCACTGATCTGTACCTGCTGTACGAGCGCATACTCTGAGCACTGATCTGTTCCTGCTGTACGAGCGCTTACTCTGAGCACTGATCTGTACCTGCTGTACGAGCGCATACTCTGAGCACTGATCTGTACCTGCTGTACGAGCGCACACTCTGAGCACTGATCTGTACCTGCTGTACGAGCGCACACTCTGAGCACTGATCTGTACCTGCTGTACGAGCGCATACTCTGAGCACTGATCTGTTCCTGCTGTACGAGCGCACACTCTGAGCACTGATCTGTACCTGCTGTACGAGCGCACACTCTGAGCACTGATCTGTACCTGCTTACGAGCGCACACTCTGAGCACTGATCTGTACCTGCTGTACGAGCGCACACTCTGAGCACTGATCTGTACCTGCTGTACGAGCGCATACTCTGAGCACTGATCTGTTTAACACTATGAGGCTGCTCGTTCTGATGGAAATAGAAAAGAGAGAGAGATATGCACGGATCTGTAAATATTAAAGATAAGTCGGCAGCGATCTCAGTTCCACGTGGTACCCAATACCAATGCGCATTGCTGTGGACATTGCAAGGCTGTCAGAGAAGAAGATCACTTCTCACTCAATTCTGTGGCCACAATAACCACTTCATACACACGGTGGGATACTACTGAGATACACTAATATCCTCCTCTCTACAATGATACACTGAAGGTAAAAAGTGGGAGAGATGCACTAGCTGACTCAGTATCCTTTCTTAACACAACATTGCCTGCAAGCAATTAAATGGAAGTCTGGAATCATACAGGGTCTGTACAATAAGTGACTACACCGTGCGACTAACGCTGAGTCCATGCTGAGGCGGGCTGACGCTTGTCAGTGAGCCCCTGCAGCCGCAATGAGAGCGGTTTTAGCAGGGGCTCGAGCACGCGTCCGCAGGCAAACCAGCTTCGTGACGTCACTGGCCCGCCCCCCGACACCCCCCCCCCCCCCCGGACGGTGCGCGAACTAAGGCCAGGAAAAGCACCCGCTTTCCCTCAGCCTCAGCGCGCCTCCGCACGGCTGGAGTCACCATGGACTCAGGCTTATAGTGGAGGAAAATATTGATATTTACCAAACATATATCTAATAAAGAATGGCTCGTTAACAATATCCCTCACGCTTCTAATACCCGCAGCGGCTGCTGCTGCGCCTGTGTATCCCAGGCCATTATTAACATGTAGAGCAGCACTGAGCTTACACAGACCTATGCAGTGGAATACCTTACCATAGGTTCATTATATCCACTGTGGGTGTCCACTGTGGGTGTCCACACTAATATATAATAAATCAGTAGGATAGTAGACCCCTGCATTTTTTAAGTTAGCACTTCATATCCTTTGTTATTTGCCGTTTATATGCTCGAATCAATAATATATTGAAGTAATTACTATTAAAGAATGATGTATTAACTCATTCACTACCCACTCACTGGAACTAGCATTTGGGGGTATCCGAGTGCATATCTATCTGGGATCTTCTTTTCCCTTCTTTTTGCTATGACAATTTATCCCAGTTAGCAGCTACCCCTCACAAAAAAAACATTGTTTCCACACAAGCTGGGCGAGGGTTTTCCCCTCCCCTTTTCTCTAGTATAAAGATCCAGAATACAACGGTAAAATACCGAGGGAAAGGAGACCCATGAAAGCCACGGTCGGCGAGAGTTTGGGGGTACAAATGTCTGAAATATCGCAATATTATATTGATTTTAATGGAGAGCGGGGGAACTTTTATCAGGGAGAAATCTTATAACACGGTAACCCTCGTATTACTCCCCTCCCCACCCCCCTGGAGAAGGGGGAGAGAGCATCTATTATTCCTCCTGCTCTGGGAGTAATGGGAAGTATGATTTCTCTGTCTGGCCAGCATGTTTACATGTAAACAAACATGTTACAGATAACCAGGATAAAGCTAAAGCCGGAGAGCTGACCATTATAATGGAGTTTCCGCACAGTCAATGTATTCAGGTTTATTACACTTCATCGGTAACGCAAAACCTTGGGAATCAATATTATTGTAAGAGATGTGTGCAGAGGTACGCAATGGAGACCGTTTTTAAGGTGAAATTAATATAAGCCTTTATTGCCCGTTCCTTTAAACAGCACAGCAAACAGAAATATACAAACACAACAAACGCCTATCCCTGTGTAAGGGCTAACTTACTTCCCCAGTCCCTTTCTGCAGGGCTGGAGGGATAATCCCATTACCACCGTATTCCCCAAAGTCTCTAGAGATACCTTAAAGCAGGTGGCCCTACATGTCAGTCTCTGGTAGGTTCCTGGGTCCCCTGTGTCCAGGAATATAGGTCTCTGTGTGTCTTGATCTAAGCAGAGCCTTTCTGCTCAAGACCTCTTTCCTCTTGTCAGAAAGACCCTTGTGTACTGAGGAAAATCTCTCTCCTGTTAGAAACAGGAGGCTTTTCTTTACAGTCAGGTGAAGTCTGGTTAATTGCCTGTTGCACTTAACCAGATCCCTGCTGGATTTTAGTGAGAGTTTCTTCAACAGGGATAAGTCCCTGTTACAATTATCTCCTGAGTTATTGCCATATTCAATAAGCCGGTGCTACAGTACCTAAAGATTCTGGGCCGTGACTTCCGGGTTCATATGTATAGTGTGCGAGAAGAGGAAACATTTACAATAGTAACTACAGCGGTTTCTCCCCTATCGCAAAATAACCGTGCAAAGGTGCAGTCTTAGTGCCGTAGGAGACAGTAAAACAATACACAGTTAAACCTGCTCCTGTCTACAACCCTTCTCACTAACTGACCCACACCTCTGGAATGCCCTTCCCTCAATATGCGGCAGGCACCCTCTCTCTCCACCTTTAAAACCTCAACCACCCAAGTGTACATCTGCGTTACCCCAAAGGCGCACAGCCTGATGGGGCTCCCCAAGAACTGCTCCCCTCTGCACAGGACCAGCATGCTAAGGGTTAACATGTGCTTGTACTTTGTGGAACTGCAACCCCACCCACTGGAATGTTAATGAGCCAAGAGGACACAAAGATCTTTTTGTTCACAGATGCAACAGATTCAATCCCAACCACCCCAGTGTACATCTGCGTTGCCCCAAAGGCGCACAGCTGAAGGGCAGCCAAAGGGTGTGCGCCGTTTGCTGCAGTTCGCTGATGTTAAAGCTTCTCTATTTCAATCTGAAACGCATCATCCCTTTATCCCTTGTACCCAATTCCCCAACTCTATTTGTCCATGAAATGTCTGTGAATTCACTATATAACCCTGTTCTTTTACTGTAACCATGTATTTTTTATAACGCTGTGCCCAGGACATACTTGAAAACGAGAGGTATCTCTCAATGTATTACTTCCTGGTAACACCAAACACTGGACGATCCAAGGCGCTGCGGATTTGAAATATGAAATGTATTAAACTAGACACAACGTTTCCACCTCCTTTCAGGTCTTTTTCAAGTGCTAGGAGGTGGAAACGTTGTGTCTAGTTTAATAAATGTCATATTTCGAATCCGCAGCGCCTTGGACCGTCCAGTGTTTGGTGTTATCTAGGATTTTTTCTACAGATTTCCCTGACCCAGGTGCACCGGTGTAATCGCAAGTATTTACATTTATATAGGTGTGCAGTACTGCTATTTCTTGTTACTATTACTTCCTGGTAAAATATTTTATAAATAAAATCTTAAAACACACCTTTTTAAAGCTGCAGTTCAGGCAATATCCTGCATGTGTGTGTGTGTTTTTTTTTTTTAATAAATCAGTTCTGTAGTAAGAAAAAATACTTTTAGCATTTTCTGTTTTAAAAAACAACAACTTTGAAAGACCAATTTTCTTGAATTCTATTTTAACAAGCATGCTTGTTGCTATAGCAACCATTTACATTCCCCATATTTAAAGATGTCGCCAAACTTTGCCGATCAATACACGGAGAACGAATTGACCGGCAGCTATGCAGTTCTTTAGGTAACTAGAGATTGCCCACATGAAACTATTGAAGTAAAAAAAAAAAAAAAACTAAAAATACTTTAAAAAAAAGACTGAACTGCAGCTTTAATGAAGCATATGGGGCTGATACTCTATATCTTGGATGCACTGACCCTAACACCATCCTACTGTCTGTAAATTCTCCCCACTTACCACTTAGATTGCACGCTCTTCGGGGCAGAGAACCCGTTTCCTATTGTTACTGTCATGTCTGAAGCGCTTAAAGCTGCAGTTCAGTCAATATCCTGCATGTGTGTTTTTTTTTAATAAAATCAGTTCTGTAGTAAGAAAAAATACTTTTAGCATTTTCTGTTTTTAAAAAAACAACTTTGAAAGACCAATTTTGTTGTATTCTATTTTAACAGCCATTTGCTAAGGCACTGCCCCTTCATGTCCTGTCACAAGCCCTGACACACCCCTTTGTCAGCCCTGCCCTCCTTCTAGCACATGTCAGTGCAGGAGTGCTCATGAATATTCATGAGCTTCCACTGAGAGACAGAAGCAGAAGAAAAAAATATCTCTTCTCTAATGATGTCACCAAACTTTGCCGATCAATACATGGAGAACGAATTGAGCTGCAGCTATACAGTTCTTTAGGTAAGTAGAGATTACACACATGAAACTATTGAAGTAAAAAAATAAATAAAAATTAAAAAAAAAGACTGAACTGCAACTTTAATCCCACTATGTGTTATATTATTATGTCACGTGTATTACTGCTGTGTAGCGCTATGTACCTGGATGGCGCTATATAAATAAAGGTATACATACATACATACAATAACAAACATAATACAGTACATGGTTTAAAACAGAGGGCGTTGTAGTGAGGTTGGGGCGAGAGCGCTTATGGGCGAGCGATAGTCCCGGAAACTTTGCAGTTGTAATGGAAATGTTAGGGAGCAGTATCATGTGTTAAACCTGGGGTGTGCAAACTGGGTGGGCACAAGATTTTCCTGGGGGGGAGGGGGGCACGGCGGTTACAGAGGGCCCGCGCTCTTCCCCCAAGGCATTTAAATAAAATGCCGGGGGGATCGCGTGAGGCCTCTGCAACTTCCCTTACCTGGTCTTCGGCGACGCTTCGATAAGGCAACGGGGCTTCAAATAACATGGCGTTGTGACATCACGTGAACCCGCGGCGTCATTTTACACCGGAGACAAGGTAAGGAGGTGGGAGAACAGCAGGCTGGGAAAAGTTTGCGCACCCCTGTTTAACGTATCGCCCTGCTCGGCTAATGACACAATGCGTTGTCTCGGGTCGCTGAGACACTGGAAGGAAGGGACTGTGTCAGAAGCTCTATTTTGTCATTGTGGTGACACGTTGTTCTGACAAGGAAGACTCATGGTTGTGCCAATCTGGTTTGTAGTGTAATAATACAAATGTAAGGGAGCTGACTGCAATCACGCCATTAATCTTCACATGGAACAGGAGGTAGAGGCCATACTGCTAAAGCAGGGGTGCGCAAATTTGGGTCCGCGAAATTATTGGGGTTGGCACAGCGCTTACAGAGGCCCCGCGTTCTTTCCCACAACACTTAAATAACATCCCGGGCGAGCGAGCCAGGCCTCTGTAATTCCCTCTTACCTTCTCTCCGGTGGCTTCTGGCGACGTGTCGCCACGATAACGCAGCGTCAAATTGCACTGCGTTGCCATAGCAACGCTACATCGCATGACGTTGTGACATCAAATGACGCCTCTGATGCCGGAGGAAAGGTAAGGTGGGGCGCAAGCAGGAAGGGGATACCAGGCAGCGGGGCGCAAACAAAAAAGTGTGCGCCCGCCTGTGCTAAAGGACCCCATCCTGCCATCTGATGGCAAGCGCGTGATCGTGATGTTTCACTGCGAGTTCTCTTCAGAGCGAGGGCCCATATCTGGCTGGGTTTGTAACCTGGCTACACCCCATGTAAAGCTGTGCTCAACGTTTTCATGTAAGGAACCGTGTAATAAGCCTTAATCTCCGTCAGATGGCTGTCCTGTGATGTCATTAAAGTGCCTGTGCCCTGCATCTTTCCCACTGTCACTTCCTGGGATTAGATTAAAGGCTGTGCGCCTGTGCTCTGCCTCTTTCCCAATCACTTCCTGTGATGCCATTAAAGTGCCTGTGCTCTGCCTCTTTCCCAGTCACTTCCTGTGATGTCATTAAAGTGCCTGTGCTCTGCCTCTTTCCCAGTCACTTCCTGTGATGTCATTAAAGGCTGTGCGCCTGTTCTCTGCCTCTTTCCCAGTCACTTCCTGTGATGTCATTAAAGGCTGTGCGCCTGTTCTCTGCCTCTTTCCCAGTCACTTCCTGTGATGTCATTAAAGGCTGTGCGCCTGTGCTCTGCATCTTTCCCAGTCACTTCCTGCGATGTCATTAAAGGCTGTGCCTGTGCTCTGCATCTTTCCCAGTCACTTCCTGTGATGTCATTAAAGGCTGTGCCTGTGCTCTGCATCTTTCCCAGTCACTTCCTGCGATGTCATTAAAGGCTGTGCCTGTGCTCTGCCTCTTTCCCAGTCACTTCCTGCGATGTCATTAAAGGCTGTGCCTGTGCTCTGCCTCTTTCCCAGTCACTTCCTGTGATGTCATTAAAGGCTGTGCGCCTGTGCTCTGCCTCTTTCCCAGTCACTTCCTGTGATGTCATTAAAGGCTGTGCCTGTGTACTGCATCTTTCCCAGTCACTTCCTGTGATGTCATTAAAGGCTGTGCCTGTAACTGAGACCATTTGGTAACGGGAGGCTTTGCTATGATAAAGTTGTCACTTGAATCTGTTTAGCACGGACGTATCCCGGTGTTGGAAGTATCTATTCTGCTTCTGCTGGAGCGTTTGGCAACAAAGTATAATGCAACTAATTATGGGAAGTGGAGTTTGTCATTTATGATGCAAGAATTTAGTTTAATGCAACATGGATTTTTAACATATTTATAGCTTCAATATGTTTGTTTGTTTTTTGCTTGGTATACAAGAGTACTGAGCCATGTAGCCTATCACTCACCTGTAAAATGCCACATCATAGAACCCCCCACGCTTTATTAAAAACTGCAGGAATGAGCTCTTGTTCATTAATCTACAGTGTGTTTACATTTGTATTTGTTTTGCTTCTTGCTCTAGTCTCACATCTTTGTACACAATCTTGTACGGGAGAAAGACAGAGATATGAATGTATACCCAAGTTTGTACTACCCAGACCTTAGTGGCTACTATTATACTGTATAATAAAATCCCTGCAATCGCCTGTTAGAGACGCGCAGGTAGAGTAACTGATTCAGTCTCTCTCTTACTGCGCGTCTCTTACATACAGTACAGGTGAAACAGGTAGGATTCACACAGCACAAGTCCCATTCAAACGCAGGGACCCCCGCCGTGTTTATCCGATGGTCCATTACAGCCTGCTGTGGACCATCTCGCGAAGTATTCAGTGAATTGTTCGGGGTCTTGTCCCGTGATGCGGTCGACAACTAGCAGTTGCATTGGTATGACACTGTGTGTCTGCTAACTTTTCCTCGCCCTGTGTGTACTGATTTTTTTTTTTTCTGGCTAGCTGCCTTTTTTTTTTTAAATATACTTTAAAGAACAAACTTGGCGAGGCCAAAAGCAAAAACACGTAAGCTCTTCATTTTTCTTAGATTTTTGAGTGATGATCCAGTTTGGTTTGTGAATAGTACGGGAGCCAGATTGGAGAAGGTCTAAGAGAGAAGAGACAATGGAGCAAGCGAGAGAATACAAGGTGTTTAGAGGCAAAAAGCAGGAGGGAGACCCCGGGGATAGTTAGGGGGAGACCGGGTCACAATTTTTGAGTAAAGGTATAACTGTTGTGCACTTGATGGAAGTAGGAAATGTACCAGAGCTGAGGGAGGCATTGAAATACTGTATGTGTGAGTGTAAGGATTAGAGTGGAAGCAAGTGGTTTGAGGAGATATGAGGGAATGGAATCAAGGCAAGTGGTTGGTTGGTAGAGGGTGAGGAGGAACAGTGACACTTCATTCTCTGTGACAGAGGGGGTTGGGGGGGGGGAAATAGTCAAGGAAGACAGACGACTTTGGAAGAGGCGGTGTAGAATATGAGAATACAGAGGGGATGCCTTGAGGAAGGGAATCTACCTTAGTCTTCAACTTGTCAGCAAAGTCCTGAGGTGACCTGGATTAGACTCGCGAGTGCTGATTAGTGAAGAAACGTAGCTTTGTTTAGCCTGGGAGAGGGCAGAGTTGAAACTGGACAGGATAAATGTCTAGTGAAAGCAGTCGGCCTCCAGAGAAAGAGCATGTGTGTATGGCAGTTTAGCCAAGGGCTTAGTCATACCATTGATAATTTGATTAAAGGAATAAAGGAAGTACCTGTTTTTCCTCTTAACAACCCCCCCCCCCCCCCTCAAACATTAGTTTGAGATTTTAGTTCTCTAAACTTTTTTTTTTTTTTTTTTTTAGAACACATAAAACTTTACTTTGTGAGAACAATCCCGCACACGCAATGGCTCCCATTGTACAAGAAACAATTAAAAGGCAACACTGATATAGATGCACTTTTATCCAAGGAGATTCCCCTATGCTGAAGGTAAACAATCGAAATGTATATGTAAATACATACTTAACAAAATACTGTAGGCAGTCAAGACAGCAAGAAATAAAGTGCTATTTCAGGGAAAATTCTCTTTGACGCCTTATTATTCAACGGCAGGTAAAGTACTACTCTCTAGTGTGTATAATCTGATGTCTCTGAAATTCACCATTAGTCTTAAAGCATTTCCCAAAGTCCTTACACTCGTAGGGTTTCTCTCCTATGTGGACACGATGGTGTATACAAAGCGCCGAATTCAGACGGAAACATTTCCCACATTCTGTACAGACAAATGGCTTTTCCCCAGTGTGAAGCCGCTGGTGAGCATGTAGGTTCCCCTTTGTTAAAAAGCATTTCCCACACTCATTACAGGCAAAAGGTTTCACCCCAGTGTGCATTAGCTGATGTGTGAGGAGGACGTTCTTTGACAGGAAGGATTTCCCACACTCTGTACATGCAAATGGTGTCTCACCAGTGTGACACCGATAGTGATAATTGAGGCTCTCCTTCCCTTTGTAACTTTTCCCACACTCAGTACAGACAAAAGGCCTCTCTCCTGTGTGAGTTAACTGATGCCTGTGGAGACTGCGCTTGTGACTGAACCTTCTCTCACATTCAGTACAAGCAAAAGGTTTCTCCCCAGTGTGGATTCGTTGGTGTATGTTGAGTTCATAATTCATTGAGAAACTTTTCCCACACTCTGCACAGATACAAGGCTTCTTTCCTGTGTGGCGACGAAAGTGTATAGTTAAGTTTCCATGTTGGGAGAAGCTTCTTCCACACGTTGCACAGACATAAGGCTTCACACCAGTGTGGATCCGCTCATGTTGGCGAAGTTTCTGCTTCACTCGAAAGGATTTGCCACACTCAGAACAGACAAAAGGCTTCTCCCCGGTGTGAATCCGCAGGTGTTCGAGGAGTTTACATTTTCTTTTAAAGCATTTCCCACACTCTGAACAGACAAAAGGCTTCTCTTTTTTATGGATTTGTTGGCGTTTCAGAAAGTTCCTCTTTTGCAAGAAGCTTGCATCACAGTTAGTGCAGCCAAAAGGCTTTTCTCCAGTGTGAATCATCTTATTTGAGAAACTTTTCCCACATTTAGTACAGACAAAAAGCCTCCTAGTGTGAATTTGTTGGTGTGTCAGAAGGTTTCTATTGCTCCAAAAACACCTCTCACACTTTGTACAAACAAAAGGCTTCACAATCCTGATGGGTTTTAGAAACACGTTCTGTTTTGTGCTTTTTATCAGCTTCTTCTTTGGGTGAGATTTCTGATGGGGCTTTGGGTTTTCATCTTGTAGAAAAGCTTTAGTGCTCTTCATGCTGACATGCTGCTTTTTCTGTGTATGAGACCTGATGTGTTTTTTTAAATGGCTCTTGGAAGTAAAACAAACTCCGCATTCTGTACAAGGTGGTAATTTTTGTTTCTCACATGTTCTTAATTGGCCTTTTAAAGTTCTCCTGGGTGTAATGTGTTTTACAGACTCAGGATGAGAAGAAGACCTCTCTTCTGTGTAAGATTTCCTATGCACTATAAATGGTCTTTTTTGGTTGGATATTGTGTCACATTCAAATGCTCTTCTCATCACGCGGGATTTCATTTGGTTGGGGGTTTGCAGAGCATCACAGCTTCCACTAGACTCTCTTTTATCTCTTAAGGTCTTGTTAGATTTTGTGATTTCGGATCCGTATGGAACTAAACAGTATTCGGCTGCATCACGGCTCCACTTTTGCTTCTCGTTGGGCCAGTTCTCTAAAAAAAAAACACAACATTTTCACCGTAGTTTAAGCAGAATTACTGAATGCAACCGATTTAAACCAAAAAATGTTAAGCAGAACATACTGTACTTAAGATTCAACACCAGAATGTGCTCACTTTAAAATAACATCTAATATTTACTATTAGCACCTGTGACAAATTTCAGAAACTTGTAAGTATCTTAAACTTAATTTGAAATTGCTAAAGCTCATTTGTGCCACCTCTGACCTGGTAAAAATGGGGGGGAAAATGACAGCAAGATATATAAATTGATACAAATCCTAAAATGGAGAAAATAAGAACAAACAAGGCTGCCAACAGAGTGGGGTGGGGGAAAGAGAGCCAGGACAAGTGAATGTGGGGAGCTCGGTTGGCCCGTCGGCATTGCACCTGACATCGGGGCAAACTTCTGTTGCAGACAGCCATGAGCGGCCCGCCGCACACAGGCGTGGGACAGTGACGGAGGCCCACAGCTGCTGAGAGCCGGGGTCGGCTGGCAATGAGAGGAATGTCAGCCGGGTAAATAAGGACCCATCTGCTTCGTCTGGCCCCGGCTCTCCCAAGCTGCAGGCTCCCTCACTGTCCCACGCAGGGCTCTCTCTGACTCCAGCACTCACCAGCCCACACAGCTGAGGAGAGCCGGGGCACCAGAGACCTGAGGCCATCCCCAAGGGAGGCAAGTCTGTATTTTGTACTTATTTTGGGGGGTGGGTGTTTTGTGTGTTGTGTGTGTGTGTGTGTGTGTGTGTATTGGGGGTTGGGAGGTTGTATGTATTTGAGTGGTGGGAGGAATTTGTTTATTGTGTTGGAGGGGTTGTGTGTGTGTGTGGCGGGTGTGGGGGGGGGGTCAAGGGAATGAGTGTTAGATGAGGGGGGGGATTGTAGGAGTAGGACTGATGGAGAGAGGGGTAATTGATGGAGGGGGGTATAGTGAGTGAGGGGGGTGTAAGAGGGGTTAGGAATAGAGGGTAAGAGTGATACGGAGCAGAGAAATTCATGAGAAGGGGGGTGGGGGGGAGAAACAGGAGGTGGCTGGTGAAGTGCGAAATGAGGAGGGGCTCGAAAAGTTAGCCGACATGGGGTGGGAGGTGCCCGGTCGTATCTCTAGTCCTGGGCCCCGGGAAATCGGTCTGCGGCCCTGAGGACAAAGTACATGAACTTAAGATAGTTGTGATGCATTTCTCCGTTTTGTTTCTGTTTGATAGATCTCAATATAATATGTATGCCATGTACAGATCTAGCACGACTCCCTGTCCCTGGGGAGCGGACAAAGAAGCAAGAGAGTACGGCGCCAGGGACAGTGTCTTCCACAATCGAGCTGTGGGGGGGAATTCATGCTTCCGATTGGGACCCTCGCAGAATTCATTTCCGGGTGCTGCGACAGCCACGGTCGCGTGACTGCTCGCTGCAGTGGAACCGAAGACACTTCGTCTTGATACATATGTAACCCTGACCTAACTTCTAGTGACTCACTCCAAATGGCAAGCTGATGCACATGGTGAAAAATGTTTATTGAAGACATTGATACAAACAGACAAGGTTAAAATAACACAAACTGCATTCATTTTAATCAACATTTGCCTTGAAAGGTCGCCCCCCAGTGGTTAAATGTAAGAACAAAAGTACATGTACTTGTACATGTACTTAATTGATATTTGAATTAAAACTAATGTTTGAAGTTACTTTCTTAGAATTTGTTTAATTCCAGGCCGTCTCGTTTGAGTTTGATGAATAGCTTTTGCCAATTATGTAACTTCTGAGTATGTTACAACTTGAGTAATTTGGGATACAATATTTTTAAAAACACGCTACAGAAAATATTTGAGTTTATACTGCGGTCAAAATTACACTGAAAAGTATCCAAGCCACGGCTCCCGGCTTTTTATTCTCCATTGAAAAACGCTAGGCAGCGCATATAATAGTATATAGAAAACCAGCGCATCAGAAAAAACAAGTCCTGTTTTGTAATAAAGAACTGCAGTTGATATGAACTCCTTCCATATAAACATGTGTCATAGCGTAGCCCTAATAGGGTTAGGGGACTAGTACCTAATGCCAGCGGCACCATATATGAATAGTACAGACAAGTGCATACGTGTATAATACGAGGAGTTTTCGGAAGGGCATTTTGTAGGGAAAACCAATGCACTATATTCGGGCCAATATGGTACCACTGAAAATGATCCAACAAACCTGTAGTAGACAGGGAATCTTACTCCTGTGTGTGTTAAATCGTTTGTACAACAGCGTTATAGAGAACTATAAAACTTTTACCGGTCCACAATGTTTATTTGTGGCTCTGGCCCTTAGAGGAGAAAAAGCTAAATCATTTGTTCTCATTTCTAGTAATCACAATAATTCATACCTGTTGGAAGACAATGTAGGAAAAAGGTACTTAACATGCTGCAAAATGAAAAATATGGGAACTAAAGCAAGTCCCAAGCAAAGGACCAGCAAACCTTGTCATTAATTTTATTATTATTACACCACATTGTGTGTTGCGATGCACCTCTCTGCTTCTGCCCAGAAATATTCTTTCAGTTTCACTACAGCAGTTGTTTTACCGATTAGCCCAGGGGGGCTCAACTCCAGTCCTCAAGTTCTCCCAACAGGTCAGGTTTTCAGGATATCCCTGCTTCAGCATAGGTGGCTCAATCAGTCCCTGCTTCAGCCTTTGACTGAGTCAATAATTGAGCCACCTGTGCTGAAGCTGGGATATCCTGAAAACCTGACCTGTTTGTGGCAGGGGTGTCCCTGCACTGTTTCTAATCCTAATCCCAGTGCATTTTTATTCACAGCAGTCCTGCATTTGTATGTAAAACGCAGACCTGAAAAAACAGGACTGGATTACAATCTCATGTGGACACGAGGTAAAGTGGCATTAACCCATACAAACTATTTTTCGGGTCACTTACTGATCTGAAGCTGAATAGTTTTTTCTGGTCTTGTGGCCGGTAAATCCCAAGTCATCTGGTCATTCTTTCCCGTTTTACACTTTATCCTCTGCAATAAAACCACTGGAGACCGTCCCTGGCACAAATATAACATACAATGATGTAAGTTTGAGGGTAGACCAGGAAGTGCAAAGCGTCCCCCTCTCCCAACAGTTCCCCCCACTCCACTCCCACAGCCCACGTTGTAAGAGGTACACAGCCCCCCACTCTCAGGTTTCAGGGCTTCCTTGCCCTTCCCTCAGGCTTAGCTAAAGATAGCCATGCATGAGAGTGATACTGTGTGTGCCCTAATAACCTGTCTGTGAGTCCTCTAATCACCTCTAGAGGTTCCCAGCACCTGCACCATACATCATATCCGGTTTGTGTGCACAGCCTTTCCTCCCCTCAGGGCACTGCTTCCTGTATTTGGAACACATCTTCTATTGCATGTGTTCCACACTAACCTGCACTAAAATGTCATTTCCTGCCCATGGAACGCACAGTGTTTACCAAGCGTTCCAACACCCTGGTACAGTCACAGAGAATGTAGAGAGCCCGTGCTTACTAGTGATCTCAATACAGCAAAATAATCAATCCCATTTTGAACATACTAGTTATGAACCATGTTGAAGCATATATACACACAAACAGAGTCCCTTGCTGCAGTGGGAGCACTGTATGCAAGGTGATAATGGTGAAAGGCAGGGTTGTAGATCTGTCTAAGGCCTCGGCCAGGTAGGAAACAGACTAGGGTGACCATTCGTCCCGGTTTTCCCGTGACAGTCCCGGTTTTTGGTGTGCTGTACCGGTTGCCTGACTGTCCCGGGAATGTCCCGGTTTTTTGTGTCGGCGGCGGTGCGCAAGGATGGCGGGTGTGCGGTGCGCGGGGATGGGGGGTGGGCGGTGCGCGGCGGCGAGGAGGAAGAGGATGCAGGGCAGCCCGGCAAGTATTTTTTCTTACTGCCAGGGGTTGGGCTTCTGCAGAAACGTGCCGGGCCGCAGGGGATTGGATGGAGAATGCCAGGGGGCGGGGCTTTAGAAGGCCGGGCCGCAGGGGATTGAATGGAGTATCCGGGGGGTGGGGATTTGCCTCTCCCCGGCCCTCTGGCTCCTCGGCAACCCGGCTCTCTCCCTCACACCCCCGGGACACCACGCCGGCTCCCCCCTCGCTCCCCCCGGCACCACGGCTGCCCCCCGGCACCACCCCGGCTGCCCCCCTCGCTCCCCCCGGCACCCCGGGCTGCCCCCCTTGCTCCCCCGGCAACCCGGCTCTCTCCCTCACACCCCCGGCACCACCCCGGTTCCCCCCCTCGCTCCCCCCGGCACCACGGCTGCCCCCCTCAATCCCCCCGGCACCACCCCGGCTGCCCCCCTCGCTCCCCCCGGCACCCCGGCTGCACTCCGGCTCCCCCCCTTGCTCCCCCGGCAACCCGGCTCTCTCCCTCCCCCCTCAGAGCCGCTCACAGCCTGCCGCCTCCGCCGAACCCGCAGCCGCCGCAGGTAGGCATATGGGGGGGGCTCGGGGGGAGAGGGAGATGCGGCAGGGGGGAGAGATGGAAGTGGGGGGGGGCTGCTTCTGCTGTAAACGCTGCTTGCGTGAGTGTGTGACAGTGTGTGTGTGTGTGTGTGTGTGTGTGTGTGTGTGTGTGTGTGTGTGTGTGTGTGTGTGTGAGAGAGAGTATGACAGTGTGTGTGTGTGAGTGTGACAGTGTGTGTGTGTGAGTGTGACAATGTGTGTTTGAGAGAGAGTGACAGTGTGTGTGAGTGTGACAGTGTGTGTGTGAGAGTGTGACTGTGTGTGTGTGTGTGTGTGTGTGTGTGTGTGTGTGTGTGTGTGTGTGTGTGTGTGTGTGTGTGTGTGTGTGTGTGTGTGTGTGTGTGTGACAGTGTGTGTGAGAGTGTGACAGTGTGTGTGAGAGTGTGACAGTGTGTGTGAGAGAGTGTGACAGTGTGAGTGTGACAGTGTGTGTGAGTGTGACTGCGTGAGAGTGTGACTGTGTGAGAGTGTGACTGTGTGTGACAGTGTGACTGTGTGTGTGTGACAGTGTGACTGTGTGTGACAGTGTTACTGAGTGTGACAGTGTGACTGTGTGTGACAGTGTGACAGTGTGACAGTGTGTGACAGTGTGTGACAGTGTGAGAGTGTGTGTGGGAGTAGGGGAGAGGGGGAGAGAGAGGAGAGGAGGGGAGAGGGGAGAGAGAGAGGAGGAGAGGAGAGAGAGAAGAGGAGGGGGAGAGAGAGAGAGAGGGGGGGGAGAAGGAGAGAGAGAGAGAGGGGGGGGAGAAGGAGAGAGAGGGGAAGAGGGGGAGAGAGAGGGGGAGAGAGAGAGGGGGAGAGGGGGAGGGGGAGAGGGAGAGGGAGAGAGAGGGGGGAGGCTGAGGACCAATCAGATTCACCGCAGCTAGTACCAACCTTTCGATTTTATATATTATGACTAGCTGATATACCCGGCATTGCCCGTGATATAATGTTCTGGCTCCCCCATCCTCCCTCTCAACTCCCTTCCCCCCCTCTTCACAGCTGTTCAGGCTTCCCCCCCTTCTCTCCTGACTCCCCCCCCCCTCTCTCCTGACTCCCTCTCCCCCCCTCTCCTGACTCCCCCCCCCTCTCTCTTGAATGACTCCCCCCCCCTCTCCTGACTGACTCCCCCCCCTCTCCTGACTGAATACCACCCCCCGCCTGTCCGCTGTGCGCCGCCATCTTACCGGGGGCAGCTGCAGGAGGAAGGGGGTCCTTCCGGAGGCTGCCCGCCCACTCGGCGCCGCCATCTTACCGGAGGCAGCTGCAGGAGGAAGGGGGTCCTTCCGGAGGCTGCTTGCCCACCCGCCGAGGAAGGGAGGGAAATGAGCGGCGGGGAGGGAGGGAAGTGAGCTCCGGCGGCTGGGGCAGGAGGGCCGCGCTTCCCCTCCGTCCGGTAGCCGCTGCAGGGCGGCGCACGTGAGGGTGAGTGAGGGTGAGTGTGATGAGAGAGAGAGACGCAGACACACAGACACACAGTTGGGTGATGTCATAGAGCCACCAATCTGTTGGGTGATGTCATAGAGCCACCAATCTGATTGGCCAGAGGCTGAGGACAAATCAGATTCACCGCAGCTAGTACCAACCTTTCGATTTTATATATTAAAGCTGCAGTTCAGTCAATATACTGCATGTGTGTTTTTTTTAATAAATCAGTTCTGTAGTAAGAAAAAATACTTTCAGCATTTTCTGTTTTTAAAAAAACAACTTTGAAAGACCAATTTTCTTGTTTTCTATTTTAACAGCCATTTACTAAGGCACTGCCCCTTCATGTCCTGTCACAAGCCCTGGCACACCCCTTTGTGAGCCCTGCCCTCCCTCTAGCACATGTCAGTGCAGGAGTGCTCATGAATATTCATGAGCTTCCACTGACAGACAAGCAGAATATAAACAGATCCCTTCACTAATTATGTCACCAAATTTCGACCTATCAATACACGGAGAACGAATTGACCTGCAGCTATACAGTTCTTTAGGTAATTAGAGATTGCCCACATAAAACTATTGAAGTAAAAAAATTAATTAAAAAAAAAAAGACAACTGCAGCTTTAAGATATATTTATTTATCTTGCCTTTGGCTGTATCCTCCCCTCCAAATTCCGTCAACATGGCTGCGCGACGTCACGTAATACACATTGCCATAACAACGAGCTGCTCCGTGACGTCACGCGGCATCAAGTTGACATGACAATGCGATGCATTATGGTGACGAGGCATCACGTGATGCCACATTGTCATGGCAACATGTCACCGCCTGACGTTAGTGTCTTGTTGTCATGGCGAGGAGGAGGGGGGGGGGCGTGATGTGATGTACATTGTTTTAAAGTGTCCCGGTTTTTCATTTTGAAGATCTGGTCACCCTAGAACAGACGCACTGTCACTGCGCCATGCTCGGTCGATTCGTGGCCGGCTCTATGCACGCGTGTCTGAGGGCGCAGCCACGGCGTCACAAAGCTGGTTCACCCTCATTGGCCGAACCACTCACGTGACGCGCTTGTGAGCAGCACATTCAAATTGGCTTGCTCAGCAAGCAGCTAAATGCCGAGCTCAGTGCATGTGAATGTGCTCATAAGTGATCTTTTTATATGTTACTAGCTGAGAGACCCGGCGTTGCGAACCGTGAATAAGTATGTGTAAATGTTGTATTGTGAATTGTTAATGTCATGTGAATGTTATGACAGTCACAGACACTTACACACACTTACACACACTCACACACACTCACACACACTTACACACAGTTTCACACACTTACACACACTTACACACACTCACAGACACTTACACACACTTACACACACACACACTTACACACACTTACACACACTCACACTTACACACACTTACACACACTTTCACACAGTCACAGACACTTACACAGACTTACACACACTCACACACTCTCACACTCTCACACACTTACACACACTCACACACACTGTCACACACTCACAGACACTTACACACAGTTACACACACTCACACACATTATATGCAATACGGTGGAGGTTTTTTGTCGCCTTTTTCATCATAACTTCAAATGTGATGGCAAATCCTAATGACTTGAAAATTGCAAGGACAGTAGTGATGTACCGGGTAACGGGTACTACCCGGTATCCGACGTTAGCCGGCCGCTTTTCAGCTACACGGACAATACCTGGACCCGGCAGCTGGGAAGTGGACCCGGCGCCGGGTATCCGGGTAATGTCAGGGTAGTTGAAAAGTTTCTCTTACTTACCTGCTGGAAGCCCGCGCGGACATCTGAACAGGTAAGCAGAGGTGCGGGGGCGGCGTCGGCTGGCTGTCCAATAGGAAAGCTTCTTCTCCTGCTCCGGTCACATGGTCCCAGCTCACAGTGCAGTATGGAGTCCTGCAGCTCCCGCGCAGGCTCCACACTGACCGCTGATGCCGCCCCCGCACCTCTGCTTACCTGTTCAGATGTCGCCGCGGGCTTCCTCCACCCCAGGTAAGTTTCCCCCACCCCCAGGTAAGGGTCAAAGGTGCCAAATCCTCTGGGTACCCGTTACCCGGGTTAAAAAAAATTTAGGACCCGGTCCAACACTAAAAGCCAGTACAACCAACCTCACACTGATGAGCAACAGAAATCGTGGGGCCCGGGACAAACATTTTAAGCAGGCCCCCCCCCGTGTCGGCGGTATTGCCCGCTGCCCCCCCATTTCACACCTCACGAGCCCCCTCTCTTTCCCCCCCCCCTTCCCATGTATTTCTCTCCCTTCCGTCTTACCCCCTCTCACTCTTCAACCTCGCATGTATTTCTCTCCCCTGCTTCTCACTCTCTCTTTTCCTCACTCACCCTATCTCTTCTTTCCTTCCCCCCCAAATATATACAGGATGCCTGTTGGGGGGGAGATGCCGGTAGGGGGGGGGGGGTGAGGAGCCAGCTGGATGAGGCTTGGGAGGGCCGCGTGCGCCAGGCCCAAAACTGTTTTTAGGGTAGCGCGTAGGAGGGGAGACACTGAGTGAGGGCGGCCATGGAGAATGGTCTGCTGGATGCTGGGCCGGGATTCGAGGTGGATGATGCTGGCAGATGTGGGGGCCTGGGGGGAAGTGGAAGGTGGATACCGGTGGAGGGTGGGAGGTGGGGGGAAGGTGGATGCCGGTGGAGGGTGGGGGGAAGGTGGATGCCGGTGGGGGGTGGGGGGAAGGTGGATGCCGGAAGGGGCGAGGGGAAGGTGGATGCTGGTAGGAGTGAGGGGAAGGTGGATGCTGGTAGGAGTGAGGGGAAGGTGGATGCCGGTGGGGGGTGGGGGAAAGGTTGGATGGCGGTAGGGGCGAAGGGAAGGCGGATGCCGGTAGGGGTGAGGGGAAGGTGGATGCTGGTAGGAGTGAGGGGAAGGTGGATGCTGGTAAGGGTGAGGGGAAGGTGGATGCCGGTAAGGGTGAGGGGAAGGTGGATGCCGGTAGGGGTGAGGGGAAGGTGGATGCCGGTAGGGGTGAGGGGAAGGTGGATGCCGGTAGGGGTGAGGGGAAGGTGGATGCTGGTAGGAGTGAGGGGAAGGTGGATGCCGGTAAGGGTGAGGGGAAGGTGGATGCTGGTAGGGGCGAGGGGAAGGTGGATGCCGGTAGGGGTGAGGGGAAGGTGGATGCCGGTAAGGGTGAGGGGAAGATGGATGCCGTTAGGGGCGAGGGGAAGGTGGATGCCGGTAGGGTCGAGGGGAAGGTGGGGTGGATGCCGGTAGGGGTGGGGGGAAGGTGGATGCCGGTAGGGGTGAGGGGAAGATGGGGTGGATGCCGGTAGGGGCGGGGGGAAGTTGGATGCCGGGAGGGGCGAGGGGAAGGTGGATGCCGGTAGGGACAAAGGGAAGGTGGATGCCGGTAGGGGTGAGGGGAAGGTGGATGCCGGTAGGGGTGAGGGGAAGGTGGATGCCAGTAGGGGCGAGGGGAAGGTGGATGCCGGTAAGGGTGAGGGGAAGGTGGATGCCGGTGGGGGGGAAGGTGGATGCCGGTAGGGGTGAGAGGAAGGTGGATGCCGGTAGGGGTGAGAGGAAGGTGGATGCTGGTAAGGGTGAGGGGAAGGTGGATGCCGGTAGGGGTGAGGGGAAGGTGGATGCCAGTAGGGGTAAGGGGAAGGTGGATGCCGGTAGGGGTGAGGGGAAGTTGGATGCCGGGAGGGGCGGGGGGAAGTTGGATGCCGGGAGGGGCGAGGGGAAGGTGGATGCCGGTAGGGGCAAAGGGAAGGTGGATGCCGGTAGGGGTGAGGGGAAGGTGGATGCCGGTAGGGGTGAGGGGAAGGTGGATGCCAGTAGGGGCGAGGGGAAGGTGGATGCCGGTAAGGGTGAGGGGAAGGTGGATGCCGGTGGGGGGGAAGGTGGATGCCGGTAGGGGTGAGAGGAAGGTGGATGCCGGTAGGGGTGAGAGGAAGGTGGATGCTGGTAAGGGTGAGGGGAAGGTGGATGCCGGTAGGGGTGAGGGGAAGGTGGATGCCAGTAGGGGTAAGGGGAAGGTGGATGCCGGTAGGGGTGAGGGGAAGGTGGATGCCGATAGGGATGAGGGGAATGTGCAGTGGATGAAGGTAGGGGTGAGGGGAAGGTGAATGCCGGTAGGGGCGAGGGGAAGGTGGATGCCGGTAGGGGTGAGGGGAAGGTGGATGCCGGTAGGGGTGAGGGGAAGGTGGATGCCGGTAGGGGTGAGGGGAAGGTGGATGTCGGTAGGGGTGAGGGGAAGGTGGATGCCGGTAGGGGCGAGGGGAGGGTGGATGCCGGTAGGGGCGAGGGGAGGGTGGATGCCGGTAGGGGCGAGGGGAAGGTGGATGCCGGTAGGGGCGAGGGGAAGGTGGATGCCGGTAGGGGTGAGGGGAAGGTGGATGCCGGTAAGGGTGAGGGGAAGGTGGATGCCGGTAGGGGTGAGGGGAAGGTGGATGCCGGTAGGGGTGAGGGGAAGGTGGATGCCGGTAGGAGTGAGGGGAAGGTGGATGCCGGTAGGGGTGAGGGGAAGGTGTATGCCGGTAGGGGCGAGGGGAAGGTGGATGCCGGTAGGGGCGAGGGGAAGGTGGATGCCGGTAGGGGTGAGGGAAAGGTGGATGCCGGTAGGGGTGAGGGGAAGGTGGATGCCTGTAGGGGTGAGGGGAAGGTGGATGCCGGTAGGGGTGAGGGGAAGGTGGATGCCGGTAGGGGCGAGGGGAGGGTGGATGCCGGTAGGGGCGAGGGGAGGGTGGATGCCGGTAGGGGCGAGGGGAAGGTGGATGCCGGTAGGAGCGAGGGGAAGGTGGATGCCGGTAGGGACGAGGGGAAGGTGGATGCCGGTAGGGGCGTGGGGATGGTGGATGCCGGTAGGGGCGAGGGGAAGGTGGATGCCGGTAGGGGCGAGGGGAAGGTGGATGCCGGTAGGGGCGAGGGGAAGGTGGATGCCGGTAAGG
Organism: Ascaphus truei; assembly: GCF_040206685.1. Taxonomy (NCBI): domain Eukaryota; kingdom Metazoa; phylum Chordata; class Amphibia; order Anura; family Ascaphidae; genus Ascaphus; species Ascaphus truei. Next base: position 469,739,278 of record NC_134484.1, read on the forward strand.
GTGAGGGAAAGTGCGGTGGATGCCGGTATGGGTGAGGGGAAGGTGGATGCCGGTAGGGGTGAGGGGAAGGTGCAGTGCATGCCGGTAGGGGTGAGGGGAAGTTGAGGTGGATGCCGGTAGGGGTGAAGGGAAGGTGCGGTGGATGCCGGTAGGGGTGAGGGGAAGGTGCGTTGGATGCCAGTAGGGGTGAGAGGAAGTTGCGGTGGATGCCGGTAGGGGTGAGGGGAAGGTGCGGTGGATGCCGGTAGGGGTGAGGGGAAGGTGGATGCCAGTAGGGGTGAGGGGAAGGTGGAAGCCGGTAGGGGGGAGGGGAAGGTGCAGTGCATGCCGGTAGGGGTGAGGGGAAGGTGAGGTGGATACCGGTAAGGGTGAGGGGAAGGTGCGGTGGATTCCGGTAGGGGTGAGGGGAAGGTGCGGTGGATGCCGGTCGGGGTGAGGGGAAGGTGCGGTGGATGCCGGTCGGGGTGAGGGGAAGGTGCGGTGGATGCCGGTAGTGGTGAGGGGAAGGTGCGGTGCATGCCGGTAGGGGTGAGGGGAAAGTGAGGTGGATGCCGGTAAGGGGGTCCGTGACGGGTCTGAACGGGACGGACACACACTAGACAGACTGAGCGAAAAAAAAACACGAAGTACACACACACAGTGAAACAGACTCAGACAGACACAATCACAGGGCAGATAACAGTCAGCATGTACTTAACGTTTATGTTGTATGTGAATAAGCAGCTGCACAGTCAGGAACATTCAAACACGCTTCTCCCGTCTGTGCAGTTGCTTATATTAGCTTGTAGTTCGTCCCACGCCCCGTCCATGAGGAGGGCCCTGATTGGATCCCCTCTCCTCATATATATTTTTTTTTGCCACAGGATTTTTTTTAGACACACGGGCGGCGGCCATGGCGGCCGGGCCCCCGTGACTCAACGGGCCCGGGATGCCAGTACCTGCTGTCCCCTCCCGGTTGGCGGGCCTACTGATGAGACCCATTAAGGTTGAACTATGTCTATGAGTTGCTTCTCTGGCTTTGCATCTGAATTCCATGCTGTGCGTAAAAGCTGTGTGAACAGGGAGCATTAGCTTATATGGCTCCATGTAAAAATGGATTTCAGGCAAAAGGTGACACGGTGTGCTCATTTGCATGTCATTTCCCAGAATCCCTTGCTGCAGTGGAAGCACTGTATGCTGGGTGATAATGGTGAAAGGCAGGGTTGCAGACCTGTCTAAAGACATGTGAAAGTGCTCACAAGTGATCTTTTTATTTGCTATATATACAGTATATATATATATATATATATATATATATATATATATATATATATATATACATATATATATATATATATATATATATATATATATATATATATATACAGTGTTCGGCAATTAATGATAATCACACGCCCGTGGCGAGTGGATTTAGGCTGCTGGCGAGTCGTTCTGCGTCTCTATTAATTTTCCCCTGCCTTCCCCTGCCCGGCGCCGGCTTCAGAGGTTTTTTTTTGTTTTTTTTTAAATTAACTTGCAGCCCTTGTTTCCCGCTGCTGGCGGCCCTGATCGCGGCTCCCTTTTAGCCAAGCCGCGGCGCACCATGGCGCCGGGGCGCACACTTTGGGAAACACTGGTATACAGTATAAATTGTGTATCTTTGTATTGCAACTGTACTGTATACAGTATATATATTTTGTATATAAACCATATATTTTCTTAACATTGTAGGGAGACAACTCTCCTGGTGGACAGAATAAGTGAGGAGAATGATGAGAGGAGCGCATTAAGGGTTAAAAACACTCTGCAGGAAAAGCACAATCTGACTGTATCCGAGAGCAGCATAAAGAAGATGAGACGCAGCATTGGATGGAAATATGGACGTATCAGGTTAGTACTGGACAGTACAGGAGGTAAAAGTGTTGTTTTGGAAACTACTTTACAGCTAAAATTATTTATTCCTTGTCATTACAGAGCGTACCCCATGATACGGGACGCTAACAAAATCAAAAGAGTGCTCCAGGCCCAGGCATGGATCGACAGCGGAGAGACTTTCCAGGATTGCATCTTCACTGATGAGTCTACTGTGTCGCTGGAGAGATTTGCAACCTTTGCGTTCCACAAAAAAGGCCGCATATCTTTGAAGCCGTGGCCAAAACACCCCGTGAAGCTGCATGTGTGGGGTGCCATCTCTAGGCGTGGACCGGGATGCATTGTCATCTTTGAAGGTAAAATATATCATATGTAATGTAGTCATATGCACTGTACTTTACTAGTCTAGCCTTACTGTACAGTATGCACTGTACTGTACTATTGTGCAGTTTTTTGAGCACTTTTCTTTTCTTGCTATAGGAATCATGAATAAAGCTTTCTTCCAAGACAACATTGTGCCTGAGATAGTGCAATACATCACACGCGAGTTCCCCAATGATCACCGCTTCTACCAGGACAACGATCCGAAGCACACCGCGTCAACAGCGCATATCCTTGAGCGCGGTATCAACTGGGTGAAGATGCCAGCGGAGTAAGTGCGGTAACCGTGTCCCATTTTTGTTCCCCACTGTTTTTACTGTGTACTGTGCTGTATCTCTTAAAGTAATTGTCCTTTTTTTCAAATGACAGATCGCCAGACTTCAATCCGATCAAAATGGTCTGGCATCAACTGAAGGACCATATCAGGAAAGTGGCGAAACCCTCCAAAAAGGACGAGTTGTTGAAAGGCATAATGAGTTTTTGGAACGATATACTCACCGTGGAACGCTGCAATAAATATATAGACTATATTGCCACTGTGTTGCCCATTGTGATCGCGCGTAATGGGCAAGCATCAGGAAAGTAGTACTGTGCAGTAGTATTGTAAGTACAGTATGATACAGGTAAGTAGGGCACAGATTTTTTCTTTCCCAATAGTCAGAGTATACAGTAGTTACAGTTTTTTCTTTATAGAGAGAGCAGCACCAGCCATCAGGTTACAGTACATAGTATTTAACAGTAGTCAGAGTATACAGTAGTTCCAGTATAAAGTAGACTAGTTTGACAGTACTACGGTAACTGCCTACTAACTGCTCAAGCAGCACCAGCCATGTACACTGGCGACACAGTTTATTACACTGCGGCCAGATCCGCAAGCCGGGAGATTTCCCGGCTTGCTAGTGGCCGCCCCTCGGCGTGCCGCGCGTCATAGACGCGCGGTCACGCGTCTCCGGGAGCGTGCGCCCCCTGCACGCGCGTCCAGGGGCTCCTCGCGGGACAGCGGCAGGGGGTTCCGGGGGACCCGGCGGACCCGGCAGCGGTAGGGAGAGCGCCCCGATCGGAGGGCGCTCTTCCGCTGCTTCGGCGCGCGCCCGTCACTCTCGGGCGCGCGCCAGGCTACTGCTGCGGCACAGAACGGGCAAATGCTCGAATAAACTGTGCCGCAGCAGTACAGTACATCACACAATAATAATACAGTATGCACATAACTGCACTAATTTTTTGTTTTCTTGTCGTTTCAGGAAAAGGGTGACCTGGTGGGAGGTGGGGTGCTGTGTCCAGTCTACTCTGCTTGTACAGTCAAATGTACAGTATATAAACAGCAGTAGTGATGTACACAAAACCTCTCCTCTTTCAATGAACTACTGTACTGTTCACAGAGGGAGGAACAAGATACAGACGGAGAAAATAATATTACTATATACTGTATATATATATATATATATTATACATTACAGTATATATTATTAAATAATATTCTTATAAATGTGCATTATTCATGTTTCCCCATGTTTTCAAAATGTTTTCAAAATGTTTATCCAATTTCAATCTGCCTGAAGAACTTAATAAAGACAGCATTATGTATTATTCATGGTTATTTTTATTTTTGTATTTTTTGGTTCCTGATAAAATAAAATGAATATTTATTCCCATTCCTGCTAATGATAATCATTGACAACAACCACAACCCCCCCCCCCACCCCTTCAGTACACCAATGAATAAGAATGAATGACAAAACAACATTAATCAGTTTATGGTTTTTTAACTCTCAATTCTCACTATGCTGTGCAAATCAGATTTACATTTCAAAATCGAGAAGGGATTTTCCAAAGCGTTACCGTAAACTAAGCTTCAAAGGGTTGGGGGGGGGGGTGAGTCATGTGCATTAATCAGCTAGCTCCCATGTCTAAAAGGATTAGAGTACACGCAGGCAGTGTGAGGTTTTGAAGCTCGGCTATGGACGGATTAAGAACACAATGACTAACTAACTAATTTAAGAAAATTTATGACTCTGTTGAGATAGGGGGTTAGGTGACTCATGCGCAGTAAGCAGCAAGCTCCCATCTCTGAAAGGATTAGAGGATTAAGAACACAATCAGTTCAGAAAATGAACGACTCTGTGGAGAGGGGGGGGGGGGTTGGGTGACTCATGCGCAGTAAGCAGCTAGCTCCCATCTCAAAGAGAATTACACGCAGGCGCAGTGAGGCTTAATAGCACGGCTATGGACGGATTAAGAACACAATCAGTTCAGAAAATGAACGACTCTGTGGAGAGGGGGGGATTGGGTGACTCATGCGCAGTAAGCAGCTAGTTCCCATCTCCAAGTGGCCCATTATAAGTGGCATGTCTACTGAACAACTGAAGTTTAAAAGGAAGGAACTCTTACCCTAATGGATCTTATCCTTCTTCTCTCCTCAGGTAAAATCCATCTCTAAATCCTCATTGAAGCCTCTGCTGTGTGTATTATATAGTATATGCAAGTGATCCAATGCTAGGTAAAAAACATATTTGAATGCTGTTTTCTGTCTACCCCTAATCAAATTAAGTGTTGCCACCTAGGCAGGGAACACCCTGTGTAGAAAACCATTTGTTTGAATGTGCCTCAGATGTGCTAATTAAGCAGACAGAACCACACTGTCATGTGACTTTTAGGCCTATATAAACCCAGTCAGAACAGCTAGTCTGCTTGCAGCCCATATCCAAGTGGCCCATTATAAGTGGCATGTCTACTGAACAACTGAAGTTTAAAAGGAAGTTCAAAAGAAGTGAGGAAGAAGTGGACACCCCAACTGGCCCTGATTCCTGCATTTGAACTACGCTGGAAAGGAGGATATCATCAATACCAGACTGCATCATTACTGCTGTGATGCTGCCTTTACCATTTATATTTGCTGTGACTTCACTTCTTCTCAAATTATGCTCCTCTTTCTACCAGCCTCAGTATGTCTCAAACTCTATTCATATATCTCCATCTCTCCTTCCTTCCCCACTTCTCAGTTCACATGAACTCCTTTCTTACCTGCGTCCTCTGACACCACACAGCTATATACCCTGCACTAAAAAACACCCCTACAAATCCTCCTCACACATCCTCTTTCTATCCCTGCTTCTCCTCCTTGCTTCTGGGGATATCTCTCCCAATCCTGGTCCCTGTCTTATTTCTACTTGCTCTCGTCCTCGCCTCCCACATGCAACTTCTACTCCTTCTGGTGTCAACCCCTCCAACCTCATACCCATCCCCTGCCACCCTCCCTCCTCTCTCCCTTTCTCCTGTGCCCTTTGGAATGCTCGCTCCCTCTCTAACAAGTTCCTCTCTGTACATGACTTCTTTCTCTCTCACTCCCTGCTTCTCTTTGCTATAACGGAGACCTGGCTCACTTAGTCTGACTCTGCTCTGGAAGCTGCCCTCTCCTATGGTGGCCTTTCCTTCTCCCACACTCCGCGCACTGATGGCAGGGGTGGAGGCGTGGGGCTCCTGCTCTCCTCTCTCTGCCATTACCGAACCCTTTCTATTCCCCCCTCTCTTGCTTTTCCCTCCTTTGAGGCTCACACTGTCCAGATCTTCTCTCCTCTCCCTGTTCATGTGGCGGTCATCTATCGCCCACCTACCTCTACTCATCCCCCTTCTGCCTTTCTCTCTCACTTTGAATCCTGGCTCTCTTTCTTTCTCTCCTCAGACTCCCCTGTTCTTCTCCTTGGGGACTTCAATTGCCACATTGATGACCCCTCTCTCTCTTGGGCTTCCCGCTTTCTTTCTCTTACCTCTTCTTTTGGCCTTCAACAGTGGACTGCAGCCAGCACCCACAAGGATGGCCACTACTTAGACCTGGTTTTCACTAAAAACTTCTCTCTCTCTGATTTCTCCATTTCCCCTTTTCCTCTCTCTGACCATCATCTCATCTCATTCTCTTTATCTCGCTTCTCCCCTTCTCCACCTCCATCTACCCCCGGTTCTGCAGAAACCTGCGCTCTATTCACTTACCTGACTTTGAGTCCACTTTACGCTCCTCCCTGGTCAGAAAGTACAACTCTGTATTGTCCTCGTCTCTTGATATACATGCCCCGCTTTCTCTCTGCCGCCCTCGCCCTTCTAACCCTAGACCCTGGCTAAATTCCCACACGCGCATGCTGCGTTCCTCCACTCGTTCCTCTGAACGCCTCTGGAGGAAGTCTCACACTCTCGCAGACTTCCTTCACTACAAATTTATGCTATCCTGTTTCAACTCTGCCCTCTCGCAAGCTAAACAAGCCTACTTTTCTGCACTAATCAACATGCACAAGTCTAACCCACGCCGACTGTTCTCTGTCTTTGATACTCTACTCAAACCACCCTCAGCTGCCTCTCCTTCCTCCATCTCCGCTCAGGACTTTGCTGACTATTTTAAGGAAAAGGTGGCATCCATACGGCAGAACATCCCCTCTGTTTCTTCCCCCCATCCTACACCTCTTCCTAACTCTCCTCCTGCCTTCCTTGACTCTTTTTCCACTGTCTCAGAGGAGGATGTGTCGCTGTTGATCGCCTCTTCTCCCTCTACCACTTGCCCTCTTGACCCCATTCCCTCCCATCTCCTAAAACCTCTAGCTCCTACTATAATCCCTACGCTTACACACATTTTTAACTCCTCCCTCTGCTCTGGAACCTTTCCATCCTCCTTCAAACATGCAACAGTCATACCATTACTCAAAAACAGCAAGCTTGACCCTACCTGTCTTTCTAACTATCAACCTGTCTCCCTCCTGCCTTTTGCCTCTAAACTCCTTGAACGTCTTGTATTCTCTCGCTTGCTCCATTTTCTCAACACCTATTCTCTCCTAGACCCTCTACAATCTGGCTTCCGCACTGCCCACTCCACCGAAACAGCCCTCACTAAAATAACTGACGACCTCCATGCTGCCAAAGACAGAGGTCATCACACTCTGCTCATATTACTCGACCTCTCTGCAGCATTTGACACAGTGGACCACCCTCTTCTCCTCCACATTCTCCATACTCTAGGTATTCGGAATAAAGCTCTATCCTGGATCTCATCCTACCTCTCCCATCGTACTTTTAGTGTCTCTTCTGCTAACACCTCCTCCTCCTCTATTGATCTCTCTGTGGGGGTACCCCAGGGTTCTGTCCTGGGACCTCTTCTCTTTTCTCTGTACACACTCTCTCTAGGTGACCTAATAACATCTTTTGGGTTTAATTATCACCTCTATGCCGACGACACACAAATATACTTTTCAACACCTGACCTTACACCTGCTGTACAAACCAAAGTTTCTGAATGTCTCTGCTATATCATCCTGGATGGCCCTCCGACGCCTTAAACTCAACATGGCTAAAACAGAGCTCCTCATACTTCCTCCCAAACCTGGCCCTACTACCTCCTTCCACATTACTGTTGGAACTACAATCATTCACCCAGTAGCCCAAGCACGCTGCCTAGGGGTCACACTCGACTCCTCTCTCACATTCGCCCCTCACATTAAAAACATTTCTAAAACTTGTCGCTTTTTCCTCCGCAATATAACTAAGATACGCCCTTTCCTCTGTTGTTCGACTGCTAAAACTCTGACTCAGGCCTTCATTCTCTCCCGTCTTGATTACTGTAACCTCCTGCTGTCTGGCCTTCCTGCCTCTCACCTGTCTCCCCTACAATCTATCCTAAATGCTGCTGCCAGAATCACTCTACTCTTTCCTAGATCTGTCTCAGCATCTCCCCTCCTGAAATCCCTCTCCTGGCTTCCGATCAAATCCCGCATCTCACACTCCATTCTTCTCCTCACTTTTAAAGCTTTACATTCTTCTGCCCCTCCTTACATCTCATCCCTAATTTCTTGCTATGCACCATCCAGACTCTTGCGTTCTTCTCAAGGATGTCTTCTTTCTACCCCCTTTGTATCTAAAGCCCTCTCCCGCCTTAAACCTTTTTCACTGATTGCCCCACACCTCTGGAATGCCCTTCCCCTCAGTACCCGACTAGCACCCTCTCTATCCACCTTTAAGACCCACCTTAAGACACACTTGCTTAAAGAAGCCTATGAATAGCACTGTGGATATTCTGAACACAGGATACATAAAGATTGGCCCCCTGCAGACTCACTTACCAGAACTCCCTCCTACTGTCTCTGTACGTTCTCCCTACCTACCAATTGGACTGTAAGCTCCTCGGGGCAGGGACTCCTCTTCCGAAATGTTACTTTTATGTCTAAAGCACTTATTCCCATGATCTGTTATTTATATTATCTGTTATTTATTTGATTACCACATGTATTACTACTGTGAAGCGCTATGTACACTAATGGCGCTATATAAATAAAGACATACAATACAATACAATACAATCTCATAGAGAATTACACGCAGGCGCAGTGAGGCTTAATAGCACGGCTATGGACGGATTAAGAACACAATGGCAAGATTCAGAAAATGAACGACTCCGTGGAAGTGCAAAGCTAAAGACATACTTTAATTTCAAAAGGCAGTTCATCATAATAATACACCCCCAAATACAGTACTGTATGTAAAACGCACACAAATCAACCATGTGCAGTCAAACACACAGTGTCGTAGTCAAAAGCTACAGCACAGATTGAATATCGTAATACAGTAAGATGGTTTTGGCAGGCTTGTGAAAAAAAAATGGTTTGGTTTGTGGAAAAAAAACAAATTACAATAAAAACACACGTTCAAAGGAGAGATGTACTGCATTGCACAGAAGATGACACTGTTACAGTACTGTACACGCCTATGCGTTTCAACAATTTTCAAATGAGACATACAGTACTGTACAGCAGCACAGCACTGCAAATGCATGTACAGTACAGTACAGTATGCAGTACTTTAAATATGCAAATTTACAATTACTGCGCGCGCACACAGACTGTGTACTGACGTGGGCTGAACCGCGAAGGTATTAGACTTCCAAGACAACAGCTCGCAAACGCCCCCCTGAGTTTTTACACGGCATTGCAGTATTGCAGACAGCGAGAATAAAATGCTAATATCACGAGCGTGAAAATAACGCAGTTCACTCCGGGCGAAAAAGACAAAAAAAGCACATAACCGGGATAATCTGAAAGCCGCGGATCTAGCTGCCTTAGACTCAGATCGGCCGCCACTGTACAATCCCCAGAATGCCCCTGGAGCTGAGGCCATGTGACACAGTACAGCCAATAGGCTGCTAGAATCTCCTGAGGGGAGATTGGAACTTTGGGAGCGCTTGAAGTGCAAGCTGAGAGTTAGTTTCAGTTGGAGCCAGGACTGAGATAGGGAAGGTAATATCTGGGTGTCAGTGGCACCCAGATAAGGTCAGATTAACCCCCTTAGGTCCAAGATAGTTCCCAATCACATAATTAGATTGTGGCTGCTACCGGGAACCCCTAGTTAGAGACATTTCCCTATTAGTTGTATATAGTTAGTTTATTGGACTAGTGAAGACACCACGTTGTGAAGCATAGCCTATGTCTGGGACCCAATCCAGGCATACATCATTAAAGACTATTTTATTGGTGGGACCATCCTGCTGGAACCCCACCTCCCCCCTACGCAGAGGCGGAGGCTTCGCTGATGGCGACGTTGCTGGATCTCCAGGATCCCTGTTGTTAATTGACTGCTCCGGGTATTGGAGTACATGGCAGGTACCTCAACTAAAGTGCACCAACGGTTCACGGGTAGCGCTACCATACACACTTTTGGGTGGGCCTTGACATTGGGTAAAAGGACATCAGGGTATTGTTGCCAAGCACCCTTTGTACTGTGGGGACACTCACTTGGCGTAAGGTTGTTGGCAGTGTATATATATATTGTGGAGTAGAAGTATAAGATATGTGTTCAGTAAAGCTGTTATTACATACTTGTGGTGTGGTTATTACTATTATTGGTTCCTGTGTGGGGATAATCCCACTGTGCTGGGATCCCTCACAGGTGGAGGTGCTGCATCAGGGCAGACAAGGGACACCCCAGGCTCCTATAGGCTGAGGCTCAGGCCTTCTGGCAGCCAGACAGGTAATGGCAGTCTCTTTAGTCAGGGAGAAAGAGGGCTACATACGTATAAAATAAATGCTCCTAATCAATAACGACGCAATTTACCAACACAAAACATAAATAAAGATAAGAACCTGCTGGACCAGGAGAAATTGCTCCTGAGTCCATGAGTCCTGCAGCTTCACAACATTGGATGTGTCTCAACATATAGGAATGGCTATAATCCCCATATGAACTGCCGTTATGTGGGTACCCTGTCCGAGAAACCCTAATATATAATGAGCAATAGTAGTCTATGGTGTGCTGATGCTAGGACCTAAGCGGCCAGATATCCAGCAGTGGAGTAAGATGCTGAATTGGATCGCTCCCCTTGTGTTAGTATCACATTTTATGGGAGCAGCTGTAAAAGTGATGTCCTCCTGCTCTCGTAAGTGAGGTTCCCTGCCCTAGCTTTCAGTAGGGTGCCTGTTACTCCAGACAGTGGTATGCGTGTGGTGCTGCCTGGGGATTAGTGCTGCGATCAAGATGTCCGCTGCCAGTACTCTGTGTCTGCCTGGGTATATTGTTCAGGGGTAAAGTCTTTAATGTAAGGTAAGCACACCAGAGCTCAGCGAGTAAATAAATATACCAGAGCTAGGAAACAGTGGGGTAAATATGCTATTAACTGTTACAGATGACGATAGATCTTGTGGTCTATCAGAGGGCATTGATCACTGGTTTTTCTTAGTACATGCGATTAGTATTTAATCGCTAGTAACCACAAGTAACACACATTCAGATACTTGCTTATGTAACGGTATTTCTGAACCGGCCTGACCCACCCAATCTCACATTGGCCCCTGTGGTCTAACCGGCCCCCATTACAGTGTGGTAGTGTCTGGTGGTGCACCTGTTGGCAACAGGACTCCTGAGTCTCCCGCATGATGGTGTGTGGGGAGGACCCGTCCAGACAGGCAGCTGAGATAGTGTGCTGAGTCTCACCTAGTTCCAGTGCAGCGCCTCCACCTCATCAGGGTCCCTGCGTCCGCATGGGGATGGTCCTGTTGAGGAACTCCTCCGTGGTGCTCCTCTCTGTACATTCACTCCACACATGTACACGAGAGGGTTTGTGATTGAGAACATCTTTATTGTCTTGAGTGGGCTAGCTGCCCCTCGCAGTAGATATCTAGCCACTCATGTTCAGTCAGTGCCTCCCTTTAAAAGGTGTATCTCTCCTTAGATAGGGATTCCCTATCCCCGCAGGGATCACTGCCCTGTGTCAGGTCCCTGGACACAGTCTCCTCTTCAGTTACTATAACATAACCAGAACTTCCAGTAACTCAGGCTAGGACTAGAACTTGAACTCCTCCTCCTCTTAGCTGAACTTGTACTAGAACTACTTTTTGACACAGTGCTGTGCCTTATGTACACTCTGGAAGCTGACACACCTCTGACATCACTAACCATGGAGTCAGAGCATGTGACTACTCCCATCCATACACAGGGCACCCCACCAGGGTGTGAGGGCAAACCTCCATAATTACTGCTGGCATGCCCACAACTTACCAGGCCTTACTGTCAGCAGGAGAGATGACTGTAGCCATTTTACATGACCGCTACATTCTCCCCCTGGTGAATCCCATCGTCCTCGCTGGGACCTAAATTTGTATACCCTTTTCCAGGAAGCACTGAAATACAACACATAATCAGGTTAACTTCACATACAAATTTCCATAGTATCATAACAAAATGTCTACAGTACATTCCGCCAAGCCCGCCCCGACCAGCAGCCACGAACCCGCGTAATGCATTAGTACCCCCTAAAAATAGTGACTCAGGTCAGGTTTCTTGACCTCTCTACCCCCCATGTCTAGGACCGTGACGTGATAGTGCCTAGGCAGTCCCCTCTCGGGCCTATATGTCACCCTGTGTTTGTAAATGTTTCTGCCAATGCCCCATACGCGCACTAAGTGCTCTATCCGCTCCTCGGCCTTCTTCCCTACCACTGCACTTCCTCTTCCTACTAAATGCATTTCAATGGCCTCCCTAAGCCACCTCTCTCTGTTTTCCTCTATTTCATCCATAAGAGGCTCAGGGACATACGGGTACTCCAACCCGTGGGATGATTTATACCGAGCCATTATGGTCCGCTCGGCCCTACTTATCCTGGTCAGGTCAGCCTTACCAGCCCTCCCAGGTAACACCCATGATAGGGGCTCATCAGGGTCCACGGGGTCTGATAGGATGCTAGGACCCATGGGTTCTATCTCCCTATGCTCAATCTGCAGCCACCGCTCCTGCAACTCTCTATCCCTTTGCTCAGGTGTGAACTCTCCCACAGCCCACCAGTAATCCACTACATCTTCTCGCCGGATGAGGAACCGAGTGCGGTCCATCCATGCGGAGTACCCTTCGAATAGTGGGGCCCACCAACGGTGCTCTCTGAATTTATGTGACCCCCCTGACTATCTATCATCTTCCAGGGAAAATACCAACGACGTCCGTTCAGATCGCGGTACAGACCACCTATAAGATCCCGGGGCCTTTTTCACCGTTGCAGGAACTGCAGGGGGCAACCACCGGCCTACCGCGGCCACTCTCAACTCTCCCCCTCCCCGAGAATCACCCTCCGTAGTGCCACTGCGGTGGCTCTCCCCAGTCCGTCTCTCCTCCCCCCCCAAAGGTATGTCCATAAGTTCCAGGCTAGGCGGGGATCCCGTGGAACAGGTGACAGGGGCAGGGGCTTTATCTAGCCCAGGGGATGGGGCATAAGGGCGAGTGATAGGACCCCACGGGGTTACGACCCGTTCCTGGCTGTCCGTAGACTGGTCCAATGAGGACATCTCACCCTCCTCAGTCCTCGGATCGCCCATCCAACTTCTGGGCCTTGGAGGTGATCGGGGACCTTCCCCCGATCGCCGAAGCGTCGCTGCTTTGTTCCCAGTGGTTCCGCTGTCGCCACCGGAAGTGATGTCCTCCCCGGAACCGGAAACGCCGCCATCTCGGGTCGGATCCCCATTCGGGATCTCTTCTTCGATGACGACATCCGGAAGTTCCGCCGTTGTCTTCACCGGTAGTGATGCAGTCTCTCCACGTGCGCCTCGGGCCGGCCCTTCCTCCGCTGCGCTGTCTGCCTGGACAAAGTAAGTGATGGGGCTGCTTCTCTTACCAGTCCGCAGGGGCGTTGGCGTCTCTCTCCCGTCGCCGCCCGGTCCTGGGACGGCGGGACTCCGTCTCTCGGCTCGCCGATCTGCGGGGGACGCCCTGTTTTCCAGACTGCCGCTCACCCCACGGGGTGTCGTCCGTCCTGGGTCCCTCTTGGATCCCGATTTCGCCACCGCTAGTTCACGGAGGTCCTCATCTGAGTAATCTCCCTTCCCGGATCTCGGGGTCACCGAGCGTGGCGAAAGTCTTTTCTCTGCGCGGTCGGGGAGCGACCCGACCGCCTCGGTCGATACTGACCCAGCCGACTTGGTCGACTCCAGTCCCCTTTCTCCGGGACTCGCACGGTTTATCCACAGTGCGCCAGGGGACTCGGCGGAGCGTTTAACCGTGTCCCCCAGGGGGTCAGCAGGTTGGATAGGTATGAATGTGGGCATGGGCCACAAATATAATGTCCCGCAATGTGGGCAACGTGCCACCGTATTGACAGTGCCTCCGGGCAGCCCGCATTGTAGGCAGAGCCCGACCACCGTCTCGGTGTTAGCCACCCTGACCACCAGTACCCCGCCGGGTACCGAGTAGGGCTGGGTGGAGACCATAGTTCCCACAGCGGGAGGGCAGGCCATTCTTTTAGTAGGGACCACTTTCAGTATGGGTCTCTCCAGGTCAGTGGTTCCTCGCAACTGACCGGTAGAAGCTTCTGGGCCAGACACTTCCTGCTTCGGCTCCTCCTTCCGCTGGCATAGCTGGAACCCGCCCCCAGGGGTTGCAATTATGGGCGGATCCCACAGGGGGATATCATGCCCCTTAATTAAGGCCGCGCCTTTCTCAGTCCTGGTGGGCGCGGTCTGCGTTTTCGCGCCGATTTCCTCATCAGAGTGGGATTCTTGGGCTGCGGCTAGTTCCCACCTTCTCCTAGCTGCTGCTTTTCGTGCAAAATATCCCTCCTTTTTGCACGTTACCTCCGCGGCCGGAACTACTTCTTGTAGTGGCGCCGTCTGGATATCAGTCCCTGGGCCCAGTGGGTGCATTCCCACAGGCCATAATTGAAAGTCACTCCCCCTGGTGGAAATCAGAGGAGGGTCCCATAGACTAAGCGGTTGACTCAGCACAGGGGCTGAGTGAGTCACTGTCCATGAAGGCGCAGCCATAGCTTTCGCGCCATGCCCCCCATCAGGGCGGGGCTCTGCTGTTCGCGCCATTCCCGGCCAGCTCTTTGCAAGTTCTGTATCAGCCATTTTCTCTGCGACTGTCCCATGCGGTTTCCCTGGCAAGCGGGAACCGCCATTTTGGTTGGCTTTTAAGCCCAAAAAGTCAGTTTGTTTGCTCTCCTCGCGGGGTTCTCCCCCAATTATCACAATTTCCTCACACTCTTCAAGGGTGGCCCCTCGGTGTCCCAGACAGGATAAAAACGGGGCAGCCACGGCCTTCGCTCCACTCCAGAGCAGATTGGTTAACGATAACTCGGCGACAGTTTGCTCTTCAGTGGGGCGCACGCCACGGGTGCCTTCCCCATCAGCCTCTGGTCGCCATTTTGTGTTCTCCGCACCACGCGGATCCTCCATTCTCTCGTAACAGTTATCGTACATGGGGCTCCGCTCTGCGGGGCAGCCTCCACATCAGTACAATAAAGATTGCTCAGATGCACCACCACATGTGTACCTGATCTAGGCTGGACTCATGTTGCACTACCTCAGGCTAGGCTCACTCTCTCAGTGTCTGCTGTGACTCCTTCCTCCCAGTCTGTGCTCCCTATGGTAAGTGTCTGGAATGGGCTAGAGTACTCTGGCTCTGCCATGCAGTACTTGGGGCGTCTACCTCTCTTGGTCAGCCTAGCGCAGACCCTCTCCAGGATTCCTGACCATGTTAACAGGCTATCCCTTCTGGCGTCCTACCAACTAGCACTGCCTCAAAGTGACTCGGTCAGCTATAGCCCGGCTCCAGACCCCTCACTCCTTTCAGGCCCCTAGGTCGTCCCTGCGAACTGACAATATCCCGTCAGCCCCCTGACCACCCCTAGGTCCGTCCCTACGCAGCACAGAGTGGCAGCAGACTCTCTCCCTGTTTCCCAGTGTGCCTAGCTAGAGCCTGTCCTGATGACAGATCTGATCTCAGCAGCGCCTCCAAATGTAACGGTATTTCTGAACCGGCCTGACCCACCCAATCTCACATTGGCCCCTGTGGTCTAACCGGCCCCCATTACAGTGTGGTAGTGTCTGGTGGTGCACCTGTTGGCAACAGGACTCCTGAGTCTCCCGCATGATGGTGTGTGGGGAGGACCCGTCCAGACAGGCAGCTGAGGTAGTGTGCTGAGTCTCACCTAGTTCCAGTGCAGCGCCTCCACCTCATCAGGGTCCCTGCGTCCGCATGGGGATGGTCCTGTTGAGGAACTCCTCCGTGGTGCTCCTCTCTGTACATTCACTCCACACATGTACACGAGAGGGTTTGTGATTGAGAACATCTTTATTGTCTTGAGTGGGCTAGCTGCCCCTCGCAGTAGATATCTAGCCACTCATGTTCAGTCAGTGCCTCCCTTTAAAAGGTGTATCTCTCCTTAGATAGGGATTCCCTATCCCCGCAGGGATCACTGCCCTGTGTCAGGTCCCTGGACACAGTCTCCTCTTCAGTTACTATAACATAACCAGAACTTCCAGTAACTCAGGCTAGGACTAGAACTTGAACTCCTCCTCCTCTTAGCTGAACTTGTACTAGAACTACTTTTTGACACAGTGCTGTGCCTTATGTACACTCTGGAAGCTGACACACCTCTGACATCACTAACCATGGAGTCAGAGCATGTGACTACTCCCATCCATACACAGGGCACCCAACAGGGTGTGAGGGCAAACCTCCATAATTACTGCTGGCATGCCCACAACTTACCAGGCCTTACTGTCAGCAGGAGAGATGACTGTAGCCATTTTACATGACCGCTACACTTACTAACATCTTGTTAGTATTCTGTGTAATTGTAGCGATCTAGTACAAACAGTGTTCAGCTCGTTGACAATGTGATAGCTACCACGGAGCATTTATGCATCTAGCAGTTAACAAGCGCCGGTGCAGCTATGAATGGTGAGTGAATTTAAAGCAAGATCTGCAGTCGGATAAGTAAACCATCCGCTGTCGTGGGTGCACGGTAGTTCAGTCTTTTGGTCTAAAAGACGAAAGTGTTACTTCTGTTTTTTTTGTGCCCGCGCTAAAGAAACGGGCTGCAGTGTAAATGTTCTGGCGCACATAATCACAGTGGCATAAAATGGGATACATATATGTGTAGCAGAGTCCCCCTCCTTACCTCCGGTGATGGGAACTGCTGGGTTGCCTCCGGTGCCCCACGCAAGTGGGGAGAGGTGGCGGCGGCCAATTTGGACTGCCGCCATGCACAGTTGTGATCGGTGGGGCGGCCATCTTGGATTAGCTTCGCAAGTGCCTAAGGGAACTACAACTCCCAGAAGCCTCGGGGTGGGTCACATGGACGTCCCAGCCAATGAGGCGTGAGCAGCCATTTTGAGGGTCTCCCGATATCCTCCGCGGGACAGAGAGAATTGATTCAGTCGTCACGGAAGTAGCAAAAAGGACCGATGCGTCCAGGGAGTTAGTAAGCCCCTGGACTAGGTCAGAACTTTTCCCCAAGACCCCAGTTAGGCCCTGATCACTGTTTCAGCACAGTATTGTAGGGAAGGCCCTAGATAGGGATTCTTCCCCCTTAGAAACATTCAATACCATGCCGTCGGACAGACGCCCACACGGCGACCTGCGGCCTTCTGACGAGACCACACGTGACCACCAACTGTTAAGGAGTGAAGGGAATTTTGCAGACCCCACATCGTAGGACCACGGATCTGGATCTTCTAACAGAGGATCCCCCTAATTCCCTGGTCATAGCCAGGAAGTAACCCACCGTGCACCACAACACCTCAGGGAGGGTAGCGCTACCTTCACACACTTTGGGGTGGGAATTGTTCTGCATACATTGGGGTTCTAGGTGCCAGGGCACCCTCAGTACTTTGGAGGAAACACACAGGGGTATTGTGGCACTGTGTTATCGTGTATTGTTTGTACTGTATTGTTTGCATACTGTGGGATCGTAGTAAAGACGACTTATATAATATCTGGTGTGATATTGTTTATTGCTGAGTATATTCTTTCCTATGTGGAGTCATCCTCATAGGTGGAGGCGCTGCATGTAAGGAGACAGAGCTCTCCCCCAGACTCACAGAAGCAGAGGCTTAGGCCTCCTGTGAGCCTACAGGTACAGCAGCATGCGTAGTTGTCCGCGTAGTTCCCTTAGACATAGGGAAAGGGGGCTACATATGATTATGTCCTACTGATGTTGTGCGCAGCTGCAGTGATCTGGTAGCACAGACTTCAGCTCAAAAATGGCATGACAGCTTCAGCGGGGCCGATGCGCAGCTAACCCCCTAAGCCTGGGGTGACTTTGGCGGTAGATTAGTCTAAAGCTGTAATGCTTCTGCATTGAGTCACTGATAAGCCTCATGCACTGTAAACACAGATCATTAATCAAATAACTAGTCAGATGTTAGATTGCATTGCCTTGAGAAAGAGAGTTTATCGCGTGAAACGTACGTCGGCATTTTGTCACTGTATTCACATTTAGTGAGCGATCATTTGAGGTAGTGGTCTGTGGCACCACGTATAAGGCAGACTGGCAGGCGCTAACAATGTGTGACGGTGCTCGTCTCGAATTAGGAAGCTGGCCCGCAGGGCTGAGGTAAGGCTGCAGAATAATGGACCAGAGCCCAGGGACAGAGACCTGTTAGAGTATGTCTGTCTTCGGAGTGGGGGCGGAGGCTGGAGGCAGGTCCTGAGTGGCCTGTAGATCATACATCGCCCGCATAGTGGAACTGTCGCGGAACCGCAACACCTGGGTGCTGGATGTAGAAGGCTGCGGAGGTGAATTCCAGCCATCAGAATGGCAAAACCTCATAGTACACCCTCCACCCCCCCGCTCCTGGTGTGACCTCCGGGCGTCTCAAAGACTGATCTGAAGCTAAATAGTTTTTTCTGGTCTTGTGGCCGGTAAATCCCCAGTCATCTGGTCATTCTTTCCCGTCTTACACTTTATCCTCTCCAATAAAACCACTGGAGACCCTGGCACAAATATAACATACAATGATGTAAGTTTGAGGGTAGACCAGGAAGGGCAAGAAAAGTCGGTATATTAACCCTTTACTGTACTGCTCTTTTTAGCAAGCATGTTTCTTAGGAAGTGTAACTATACATAAACAGCTCTATGACAAATACATATATAGTGACCGTGAAACTATCAACGTAACAAATGTGTGATTATCGGCTAGTTTGGTCGTGTTGCTTCATTTTCTGCTTCTGTTTGATCTCATTATCTGCGCGTCACGTAACTCCCACCTAACTGTTCTTATTGACACTCCCCACATGGCAAGCTAATGCACAGCAGGAAAACGTGGAGCGAAGGCCTTGATGCATTGACACAGACACAACATTTTAATGACACAATTTGCATAAATTTCACTCAAAATTACCCGCAGTACCTGTCACAGTAGCAAGACCGACTGACATTTCTTCGCATGACATTTCTTTGTGAGAGTTACAAACCCTCCTTTACCCACAGTAGTTTGGTGCAAACCCTCACAGCCTTTATTTAGTGGGAGGACTTGCAGACTTACAGTAAAAGCAAGAAAGAAAGCCCTACTCCCCCAACAAGCGCGAACCTGTGACCGTGCTGGAGAGGGCTCCTCCGGCTGTCCTGAACTTTCCTCTGTCCATGTTTGCTGAAGACTAGATGTATACAAGCTGCTTCAGGACTACAGCAGAGGGAAAGAAAAAATAAATAAGAAGCACGGTATACACATTTTGTGCAGAGACATATAAGCACATAGAGGGGAATATGTATAAAAACGGTATAATTTGCCCTCAAACAGAGCAAAACATTACACCTGTGACATATAGTATGTATGAAGCATCTTTATAGTTCTTATATTTGGTGCAGACGACAGGAACAGGTTACACCCCCTCACACCTGGCGGATTTATTTCACTCTAAGAGAAAGGAAAACTGCATTAGATACGGGCACACACTCCTATACAGCTCAGTCAGAGAATAATGATCCGTGCTCGTGCTTCCTATAGATCTTGTAGTTGATCAGCTCCCCCCTCTTGCAGCTCGTGCACGTGGAGATATTCCGCTCCTCCACTAGTGTCCACCGCAGATAAACTCCACAGGTGAACCAGTCATAGGAGAAAAAAAGCACAAAGCGCCCCAAGGGTAAATGATCTGCATAATATACAGAACAGATGAATGTAAGTAGTAACTTACATATGCAGTGTCCGTAGTCCAGTGGGTTTCTTACAAGCGTATGTCCATGCTGTCCCCGCCGGATAAATGTACAGCTTGGAGACGGTACTGTGCTTGAAGCGTTTGGTCCCGCGCGCTGGGATCAGCTAATTTTCTCAGCGTTACTAAGCCACTTCCGGGCTCGTGAAATATTGCACTGGCTTTTTAACCACAACTTCTGTAATCACTTTACAAGGCGTTCACTGGAGCAAAGCAGCATGATACGTTAACACAGGGGGAGCTATGTATAGAGACTTGTGCACTGAACACAAATCAGCGCAGGTCCCCTCCTGCAGTGAGCTGCTTCCCTCCTGCAGTGAGCTGATTCCCTCCCTGCACCCGCACGCACCTGAGATAGAAATATATAACAATACATTTGTTAAGATAAGTCTGAAAATGTTCTAGTAAATCTAAAATACAAAAACAGAACTTGCACTGACCCTGTATAAATAATGGTAACTTATTTATTTATTTATAAAATGTGTTACCAGGAAGTGATACATTGAGAGTTACCTCTCGTTTTCACGTATGTCCTGGGAGCCAATGGGCGCCCCCGCTTCTTCCTCCCCCCACAGCACCCCCCACACCTCCTCCCCACTCCCACAGCTCCACCTCTTCTCCTACACCCCACTCCCACAACAGCCCCCACTCCCACAGCCCACGTTTCAGGGCTTCCTTGACCTTCCTTCAGGCTTAGCTAAACATAGCCATGCATGAGAGTTGCATGCCCTAAACGGTGATTCATGTAATCACCTCTAAAGGTTCCCAGCACCTGTAGAATACATCTTATCCGATTCTTGTCAACAGCACTTCCTCCCCCTCAGGGCATTGTTTCCTGTATTCGTAACACATTATTGCACATATTGCATGTGTTCCACAGTAACCAGCACGAAGATGTAATTTCCTGTCCATTGAATGCATAGTGTTTATCAAGCGTTCCAACACCCTGGTACATTAACAAAAGAGGCAACACAATTTTGAACACACTAGTTATATATATATATATATATTTACATCAAATCGTCTAGTTAGGCAGAGGCAAACTTTATGGGAGCAATCAGTAAGTCCTGAAAATCTCATTCTGGGGGGGCCTTCACCTGCCATACCCTCTAACAGAGAACCAGGGTCTACTGGATCAGGGACCTCAGATACCAAGGGTACATCCTGGACACACTCAGACTTTCTTTCCCACAGTTCCCAAAACCACGGGAAATCCTGACCCACTAATACCTCGTACATTAAATTCGGCACTACCCCGACCTGATGATGTACTGGGCCGATGGAGGTTTTCTATGTACACTCGTGCAGCCGGGTAAGTGCGATCATCCCCATGGATGCAGGTAACCTGTAAGGAGATCCCTGGCAGAAACCCAGACTTAACTAGATGTGCAGCGACCAATGTAACTGTACTGCCAGTATCAAGCATTGCATTTACAAGTACCCCATCTACTTTGAGTTCACACATCCTATTCTTCTCTAAATGTCCCTTCTCTATAGCAGTTTGCTTAACCGCAGGAACCCCACCCGAAAAATAACCCACAAAAATGTCACATTACATTCGGTCAGAGTTCAAACTGCCGCCACATGTCCAAGTTCATGGCATTTGTAACATTCAATGTACTTCCCAGAACTGAGTCGGGGGTTTGTCTCCAGTTTACTGGAAAGAATGGGACTGGAGTCCCTCCTATGGGCCGTGGGACTTCCAACTCCTTTATGTGAGTCTATGAGTCCCTGTGGCCCATTAGGCCGTGGAACAGTCTTACCGGACCTCCTGACGTGTGGGGATCGGTGACTGGGAAACTCGTCGGGACTTGGATTCCGGGCTATCTCCTCAGCAGCAAAGTGGCGTTCCACTAAAGCGACCAACTGCTTTGCGTTTTGGGGGTCATTCTGGCTTACCCACTTCTGGACGGTGCGAGGAAGACCCTGCAGGAACCGGTCTATGATCCTTTCGACGATGGCAGCGGTTGTACATTCGTCAGGCTGGAGCCATTTCCGTGCAGAGTGGATGAGGTCATAGAGTTGGGAGCGTGGAGCCTTTTCTGCATCGTAACGCCAGGAGTGGTACCGCTGGGCCCGAACCGCGACAGTGACACCTAGTCGTGCCATAATCTCAACCTTCAGGGTTTCATAGTTTTTCGCTTGCTCTGGCTCCAAGTCATAATAGGCCTTTTGCGAGTCACCCACCAGGAAGGGAGCAATCATTCCAGCCCACTGCTCAGCTGGCCACTCTTCGCGTACTGCGGTGCGCTTGAAAATTGACAGGTACGCCTCAACGTCATCGTCCATCATCATTTTCTAAATGAGGTGCGGATTTTACCTGACGAATGACCTGTGGTCCCCCGCTAATCTGGGCAGTAATTCTCTCTTCCAACACTCGGAGCTCCTGGTGTAGGCGAAGGTGCGCCTCCTGTTGCTCTTCTTTTAGGGTCTGATGTAGGGATAGCGCCATCTGCTGTATCAACAATGCCGTAGTTTCAGTTTGTGCCTTTGTATTCTCATCATGGGATTTTGACAATTGTTGCATTAAAGTAGCAGCATACTGTTTGTGCTTCGCTGTAGAATAGCTGTATTCTCTGCTTGAGCATGCTGTACCGTGGTGAGAAATTCCTCCATAGTTTCCATTACTCAGTGCCTTGTGGACTGCCCGCATTAAAACTCCACCAATTGTGACGTCTCAGTCCCAGTGTAGGATCTTGTGTCCAGATCAAATGCAGGAAAACTTAGCGTTTGTGCACAGGAGGGTTTATTTACAAGGTTCAAGTCAGAAACAGTAGAACGAGCGTTACACTATATATATATATAACTGGGGGGGGAGAAACAGGACCCCTATATGAGAGCACTCAGCAAGGTGATACCTAAAGAGACACTTAGATCCTAGTATACAGATGGGTTTGTGATGCAGAGTCAGAGTCGTGAAGCCGGGTCAGGGTAGGAGAGTGTGGGTAGATCGAAGTGCTTGCCGTAGTCAGGGGTTGGAGAGAGTAGAGTGGTCGAGATCCGTGGCCGTGGTCGAGGAGAGAGAGAGAGAGAGTCCAGTAGCGAGCCGAGGTCCAGGAGGTACGAGAAGGGATAAGTCCGGGTGCGAGAAGGTAGAGGTCCGAGCACGAGCTGGGGTCACAACGAAGAGAGCAAGACAGGCAACGGGACAGCAACGAGCAGCTTGTAGCAAGCACGGTACATAAACAGTAGTTTATGCTCAGCAATGTAGCAGAGGGCTGACCGGGTATTTAAAGGGCAGGCAGCCAATGGGAGGAAGGCACACAGCTGCAGAGTAAGGAATGTGGAGCAGCCCACAGCTGCAAGTAGGGTTGCCGGGTGTCCGGTATTGAACTGGACTGTCCTGTATTTGGATACTCTGTCCAGTAAAAAATGAGAGGTACTGTAATACTGGACATGTACAGTGGCGGCAGAGTTTATTCTAACTCGGCCGCCACCGCAATGTGCGGGCAGACGCGACTTACTTTTTTTTCCCCCGGCGTGCCGCGTGTCAGCCGGGCGCCGGTCACGTACGCCAGGCATCCCGAGGACGCGAGGCATTCCCGAAGACGCCAGGCATTCCCGAAGGAGGCTGCAGGTAAGGGGGGTATTTTATTTTTGGGAGCGTGGAGTGGGCCGGAACAGCCGGGGGGTCGCGAGGGGAAGGGGGAGGGGAAGATGCGGCTAGGATGGGCTGGCGCACGGCCACGTTCGGCGCCAGCCCGTAATGACGCGCGGGGCAAGACGGGCAAATGTTAGAATAGGATGTGCCGCAGCAGTATGTGTCCGGTATTTTCCTCCCTGGACATAGTGACCTGACGCAACTTTCACCATTGAGTCCAGTATTTTTGGAGAAGCCCCCTGGCAACCCCAGCTGCAAGGTAAGGAGCACTCAGACATAGACTGTCCACTGATAGGCAGAGGTGAGGTGCACAGCAGGTGAGGAATAAATAAGAGAATTAACCTCTTGTTTGCTTGTGTCTGCACGGCATTTGCGCGTAGCCAGCGTGTGCCGTAGGTTGCCCGTGTC
This sequence comes from Ascaphus truei, assembly GCF_040206685.1. NCBI lineage: Eukaryota > Metazoa > Chordata > Amphibia > Anura > Ascaphidae > Ascaphus > Ascaphus truei. The sequence goes on from NC_134484.1 coordinate 469,762,964, forward strand.
GTCACGGGGGCAGGGTCTGGGGACGGTTCTTGCTATGTTCCCATTCCTGGCAGCGCGGGCGGCGACCGTGACGCCTGCAATGCTGTCCCCCGCGGTTGCGTCATGGGAGTGAGGACCCAAAATCTCCCTATCAGGGATCTGCTTGTTAGAAGCGCGGCATGTGCTCACAGATGGAGGTCAGCACGCCTCTATGATGGCGGCGCGTGACGTGTCCGGGGGGCGAGGCCCAGCCCCGATCCTGACACTGCATTATTAACTAGCTCCCTGTATATGATGTAGCTGGGTCCCCATACCTCCAATGGGGCTGCGGCTAAGTTCGGGAGACCGCAGGAGCTGCGGGCAGGCAAGGGGGAGGCGAACAGGTTGCCGGAGCTCCGCAGTGGGACGCCGATAGGGTGCCACCATTTTGTATGGGCGTGCATGCGCAATGGGGAAGCAAGCGCCGGCGGCCATGTTGGTACACCTCGCACCAGCGCAGAGCACCAGATAGCAGCGGCCATTACAGAATGGCTCTGCAATGGGAACTTCATGTCCCATGAGCCTCTGGGAGATAGGTCACATGCAGGCAGAGAGCCAATAGGGCTGGAGGATTCCCCTACACAGCATTAGATACATTTGGCGCGTCCAGACCTCACGCTTCAGTCAGAAGGGGAGCAGGAAGATAGAAGGTAGTGTCCAGGGAGCGGTGCTTCTCTGGACTAGGCCTAGTTTTCCCCCTTAGGCCCCGAGACCCAATCAGTTTGTGGGTTCTTCAGGGACAAGCCCGTAGGTAGGGACCTTTCCCCATTTAGAGCTATAATGTCAGGGACACAGAAGAGACGCCGCGCAGTTCTTGCGGCCTGTGGTTTGGGACCAGACCACCACTACAAATAAGAGACTATTAAAGGTGGGACACTCCAGCAGGAGTCCACCCCACGCAGAGGCAGACGCCTTCACTGATGACGACAATGTTGGATCAGACGGGTCCTTTCATCATTTGGCAGTACCCGGGTGCTGGAGCGCCCGGCAGGTATCCATATCTACAAGTGCACCAACAGCCACACACACTCTGTGGGTAGCGCAACCGCACACTTTGGGGTTGGGATCAGCTCTGTAGACAACGGGAGGTTAGGTGCCCAGGGCACCTCAGTACTTTAAGGGAGCATCACCCGGGTGTGTATAAGATGGTGGTTGGACAGTGTGGGTACTGTGTGGTTAAGGCCGTGCGTGGCCTGTACAGTACTGTGGGGTATAATTGTAATATAAGTTTGCCGGTTCAGTAAATACTCGTTTACCATACATGTGTGTATTATTATTGTCTTGGGAGGGGCCATCTTTTTGTATTGGGATCCTTCTCAGGTGGAGGCGCTGTCACCAAATAGTATTAGGTACACCCGAGGCTCCCTGCAGCAGAGGATCAGGCCTCCTGTGAGCCAATTGGGTAACCCACCACCCATAGTCGCCCTAGACACGGGGGAAAGGGGGCTACATAACATTACCACGTGCTCCGGCACAGAGAGAGGAAATAATATGGCAGGAAGTGTAAGGGAACATTCTTATTGTCCTCAGTTTGCAGCCTGGATCTTTCTATCTGTAAATCACTGTGAGATCTGATGTGTACCAGGCTCAGGGAATCTCTGAGACAAAAAAAAAACTACATTTCCCATGAGGCCTTTTGGTTTTGTGGTGTGATGGGAGGAAGTGATCATGCGACTTCCTGTTACTCTCTAGCCAGTAGCCGGCCACATTGTAACAGGCACAGAAGGATTTCCACGTGAGTCTGAAGCAGGAAGTGAAGTAATCAGGATACAGGAGGTAAGTAATGTATAAATAAGTCATTTCTACAGGAGGCTGGGATTCCCTTTAAATTGTGTGCCTGTGTGTGCCTGTGTGTGCCTGTGTGTGCCTGTGTGCGCCTGTGTGTGTTGATATCATGTACAGATAGAATAATGATGAGGAGGAAGTGATGATAATTGTAGTACAGTTTGTACAATGCAGGGAAACCCAGCGGGCTGGTTATGGATCCCACTCACGTGCCAATAAAATGTGAAAAATTAGCAAAGGGGTGAATATTTCTGCACACACCACTGTATGTGTTTGTATATCTCTCTGCATATTTGTATGTGTTGATAAACATATGGTGTATGTATCTATGCTTATTCATAGACCTAAGTACATCATCTGATCCTCAGCCAATATGGACAGAGGAAAGTTCTCCCCCAGGACAGGCAGAGGAGCCCTCTCCAGTATGATCATAGATTTGCGCTTGTTGAGTAAGTAGAGAAGATATTTTGCTTGTTTTAAAGCAGCAGTCGAAGCTGCCGTTTTTTTTTTAACATTTAATTTTTTCCCCTTCAAAGCTGCAGTTAAAGCAATGTCTTACATGTGTGTTTTTTCAATAAATCAGTTCTGCACTATGAGAAAATACGTGTAGCATTTAAAAAATTTTTTTAAATACATTTTCTATATATTCTAATGTAACAGGCATTTTTGTTCCTATAGCAACCATATACAAAGTCACATCCCCTTCCCCTTCTGAAACAGCATCGCCTTTTTGAGCCCTGCCCTCTCTAGCAGTGAACCAATTGAATCTAGTGCCTGCCAGGTCACATGATCTTCCTCAAAGAACTTTGTCTGTCGGTGCAGCAGATGAGAACCCAAGATGCATTTAGTGACCCCCAGACCAATTTCGATTGCAGGAGAACGGATCGATCAGCAACTTAGCTAATCACTAGTCAATGTGTAGATTGTAGTGATGCACATATTGAATAGAAAAATTATTTAAAAAAAAAAAGAAAATAACAGCTTGACCTGCAGCTTTAATATGTGCATCAATACAATCCACACAATAAGTAATTCGCTAAGTTGCCGATCGATCCATTCTCCTGTCACTAGATACAATTGGTGCACTGCTAGAGAGAGGGCAGAGTTCAAAAAAGGGGTGTGCCAGAGCATGTTTCAGAAGAGAAAGGGGATGTGACTTTGTAAATGGTTGCTATAGAAACAAAAAATGCTTGTTACATTATAATACATTCAAAATGTAATTCACAGTTGTTTTAAAAAAATGAAAATGCTACAAGTATTTTCTCACAGTACTGAACTGATTGATAAAAAGAACACGTAGGATATTGCTTGGTCTGCAGCTTTACAACCTACAGGTCTTGTCCCATAGATACATATCGTCTGCACCCGAAAATATAGGGACAGTGGGTTACAACCACAATAACCTATCATTTTAAGTAAGGGAAGCAAACGGAGGAACCTGTTATCTAGCATTACACACATTGACATCGTCAGAGAGAGGTGGATACTCTGAGATCTTCTTCTGTAAGAATTCCCTTTCCGTTACATTATTATATTGTAATTGGGTTTGAATCCGGTGTGTAAAAACAGGAGGCCACACATGATACAACAAAAGACGGGGTAGCCCCATGCTACATCCAATTGACAAGCCACGTATGGTAATAAGTATAAAGTGTAAATACTTCAATAATAATATTATTTTCTTGGTTATTTAGTTAAACTCTTTGGCCAAAGCGTCATAAGCCTGCATACCACGTCAAGGCATAACCACATTTTGCAGGTCCTACCCTACACTGTGAACCCTTCCCTTCACCTCTGTATGAGGGGAAAGAACCACAGTAGAGCCTGTTTTTGCAGCAAAGTGAAAAGACCTCCCAAATTAACGATTCTTTTCTGATACGGATTATATCGCGCACATGATCTTATTTTAGTGGTGAATTGGTAATCTCTGTAGGTCTTCTTGCATAGGATAATGTTCCAATCTTCTGTAGATCTCATTACAAGGGAAGTATTTTAAGTAAAAAGGGGTGCATAATTCAGCACTGCGCAAACTTTTTCAGCTGCGGCCCGCTTCCTGGGAGCCGCAACGTTCGTGCCCCCCGAAGGCACGGCTTAAAATGACATTGCGGGTCACGTGACCCCCGCCGCAGCATTTTACGACGCGTCGCTGAAGACCCCGCTGCCAGTAGGTAAGTGAGGTTACAGAGGCCTCACGCCTCCCCCGGCATTAAATTTAATGCCTGGGGAAAGTGCGCAAGGCCTCTGTAACAGCCTGCGCCCCCCCCCCCTGCATATTCTCCCGCCCCCCAATTTGCGCACCTCTGGGCTAACTTATTCTAACAAGCAGGATCTATGGATAGACGGGGAGGCCACATGGCTGTCTTCAGTTGTCTGGGGAAAGGCCAGCGAAAGACAGTTGCTATTGACACCTGATTATATTCTGAGGTAATAAAAACTGATAATATAAATGTATTCCCTTGTAAGGCGGATGGGCAGTTCCTTACCAGGTATGACATCAGTTTTAAGCTGTAGGACACACATGTAGATGCCTTATCTGCTAATAGAATTAGTAGAAGGAAGGTCTGACTAAGGGATATACTCTGGTTAAATACTGATATATGGAGCTAGGAGATAGGAAATGTGATTAGACCAAGAAGGAGAAAGATGGGTTAACATTGGGAACGCAGATATACCACCAATATCAGACAGAGGGTTTACAACGAAGAGCAGCATAATTATACAACCATCTTTGAAGATATTATAACTTATTTGATGTCACCGTCATTTTTTGTATGTGAGTATTTATCATCAGAATAAACGTGTCTTTTTATGTGCTAAAACCAGAATGCGGAGGCCTGTTATGCAGGAGTGATTATAAAAGAGACCTTAGGACATTTTACATCTTCCAGCTAGTGCAGACCACCAGAGGCTGTTTAAATGCTGTGTCCTACTGATCAGTTTGCAAGAAATATCCATCTCAATGAGCAACAAGAAGCAGCACGTCCTTCTACTGAAGCTGTGAGGCTGTATATCAGACTGCTGCAGGTCAGGGAGGGTTTGTAGACTGGCACATGGGAAGGTCCTGTGAAGACGTGTCACATTGTATGGGTAAGGCCTCGGACATGTTGCCTGCTTGCTTGCGGAAGCGTGCTGACGGGCGCTCCCGCTCAGCACTGAGCCCCTACAGCCGCAATTAGAGCGGCTTTAGTAGGGGCTCACCTGCGCTTCCGCGCGCTTGCGGAAGCGCAGGTCTTAGGGGAATTTAAAATTCCCCCGCTTGCCGGCGAGACAGGCCGGTCACGTGAGCGGTTCGTCCAATGAGGGCGAACCAGCTCCGTGACGTCACTGGCCCGCCCTCGGCCAGTGACGCGCCCGCCCCTGGACCGCCCCCTGACGGCCTGCTGAGAGCGCTGTCGGTAAGCAACCGCAAGGCCAGGGAAAGCACCCGCTTTCCCTGAGCCTCAGCGCGCCTCAGCACGCCAGCGGTAAGCGTGTCCGAGACCTAATGCAGGCCGGTAATGTATCAAGGGAAATTTTCAGCAGAATGTAGGCAAATTTGTGTCATTTTCATCTTGCATCCATATATCAAGGTCTCTGCTCCAAGTTTTCCACCATGTGCATCATCTTGTGATATGAGGAGGGTCAATAGGAGAAGTTAGGGAGACACAGATTGTAAGGAGAAGATGCAAAAGGATCATACACAAGTGCCAGCACTAACCAACAAGATACACTATACAGGCAGTCCTCGGTTATCCGACACAATGCGTTACTCAAAATGGCGTTGGATAGCGAAACGTCTTAAAGCAAAACACGTTTTCCCATAGGAACACTGTTTAAATGAAAGGTTCCGTTCCTGAAGGCATTTTTAATGCTAAAATACACAAACTATTTTATGCCGGCAATAAGATACGCAGCACGCACATAAATTATATAGTGTATATACTGTATTTTATATATATAATATAACATAAAATATAATATATTATATAGTATAATATTATATAATATATATATTATATACATATAAACAACTTTGCAAAGCGTTGTAAGAGCGTTGGATAAGCCGTTTTGGCGTTGTAAAAATGAACATAGGTATTAGTTGTAAAGCGTAGCGTTGTAAAATGAGGACTGCCTGTATATCTTTCTCGCGAAAAAATATGTACACACACACTGACATTTTTTACATTGACAAGGGACAAAACCTTTAGAAACCAGAGAGTCCTACAGCCCCTAGAGCCCTCCCTGATTGTCTAGATCCTTCCAATAGATGTCGAAAATAATAGTCCTCCGTGGTGCTGGTCTCCGATGAAAAAGTGCACAAAAGACAAAAATAAAATAGTGTCAAATACGTCACAGTATTAATGGATGTGTATATCCTCAAAGTGATTCCCATCACCGATCTTGATCTTATTAAAATTCAATGTGATTAATTTAGTGAACATACACTTTATACACCAAAAAATGATGTGGCCGTGAACTATAAATTGTCAAAAAATGCTAAAGAATAATACATATATTGAAAATGGTGGTGAACTATTAGTACAGATTGTTAGAATATAAATACTGCCCTTTAAGCTTCTCCGGGGTGGTAGGACTAGAAAAAGAGAGATCTGCCCTAGTCACGTACATCCATATGTGACTAGGGCAGTCCTGTCTTTTTCTATTGCAACTCGCCACCATGGGGAGGCTTAAAGGGCAGCATTTACAGCAAGGCCCCGCTTCCCAGGCTCTGCTTTTCGGCGGTGCGGCGATACTGAGAAGGGGGGCCGCCATGTCCGCGCATGCGCAGAACGGGCCGGTCCGGGTTCGCGCATGCGCAGAACGGGCCGGTCCGGGTTCGCGCATGCGCAGAACGGGCCGGTCCGGGTTTGCGCATGCGCAGAACGGGCCGGTCCGGGCTCGCGCATGCACAGAACGGGCCGGTCCGGGTTCGCGCATGCGCAGAGCGGGCCGGTCCGGGTTCGCGCATGCGCAGAGCGGGCCGGTCCGGGTTCGCGCATGCGCAGAGCGGGCCGGTCCGGGTTCGCGCATGCGCAGAACGGGCCGGTCCGGGCTCGCGCATGCGCAGAACGGGCCGGTCCGGGTTCGCGCATGCGCAGAGCGGGCCGGTCCGGGTTCGCGCATGCGCAGAACGGGCCGGTCCGGGCTCGCGCATGCGCAGAACGGGCCGGTCCGGGTTCGCGCATGCGCAGAGCGGGCCGGTCTGGGTTCGCGCGTGAGCAGAATGTAGGGTTTTGTCGATATTGCGCATGCGTAGAACGGCACATTGCCGGTCTGCGCACGTGCACATAATGAAAATCGAGAACGGAACCCGCCGCATGACTGGCGCCCTGCTGTATATTCAAACGATATGTAGTAATAGTTCACCACCATTTACAATATACTCAATATGTTTATTATTCTTTAGCATTTTGTGATACTTTGTAGTTCACTGTCACATCAGTTTGTGGTGTATAAGGTGTATGTTTACTAAATGAATCGCAATGATTTTCAATAATATTGGGGTTGGGAATCACTTTGAGGATATATACAACCATTAATACTGTCAGGTATTTGACACTATTTTTTGTCTCTTGTGCACTTTTTCGTCTGAGACCAGCGCCAAGGAGGACTGTTGTTTTCTACAGATTGTAAGGCGATGTATCAAACGCAATTAGAAAATGGAGCAATGCATCAAAACACATTTAAATTGGCACATTAGTTACATAAATACATGAATGAGTATTCTGCTGTTTATTTTGCCTGAGCAGGTATTATCATGTGTTTCACATCTGTTTATGTATAGTGACACTTTTTAAGAAAGATGTGTTGCTTTTCCTTATGGCAGGTTACCCAGTGGTTATATTGGAGAGATTGCAGAGTAACCCAGGGAAGAAAGACCTGAGTAATGGGGATTTACAGGGCACAAGAGGAGGAAAAACCATCCAACTTCAAATCAGTAAGTGACCAACAATGCTCTATATGCAACAATGAAAATTTACTCTATGTTAGCATGAGGCTGTAATACAGTCCTGGTTTTCCAAGCCTTTATTTTACATAGGAATGGGGAGTAAAAATGCATTGGGGTTAGGGCTAAAAAAAAACAAAAACGGATCGAAACCGCTTGATGTGAGGACAAGTACCTGTAGTCAGGTTGGTAATACTGTTTATAACAAGAATTGTGTACAGATATATAGAGAGGCAGAACTAGGGCTGGGCAGCTTCCACAGGTACTAGGCGATGGGGGCGCAGAACTCCATGTATTGTAGAGGTTTTGGGGCATATTCTTAAAGCGTTGAGATTGCAATTCTGTGCAATCTGACCCAGAAGCCCCATTCATTTCAATGTCGCTACCGGGTCAGATCGCATGGAACAGCGATCTCGGAGCTTTGAGATTATTCCCTTGAATTTTAACCATCGGTTGGGGGAGGGGATGGTGCAGTTGGTGGAACTTGCGACTGACGTAAAAATAGCTACTTCCGTCTCTGGATATGTAGATAAAAAAAAAAAGAGAGATGAGCCCCTGTGGATACTCTCGGACACCAGCGAGGGACAAAGAACCCCACGTGGCCCTTCTTCCTTCCCACTGTAATAAGTATGAAAACCCATAAACTCACCACTCAAAGAAATAATAAAACCGGATAAAACTCATAACTAAACCCAGTGTACAAGAACTGGCCAAAAGTGGCCAAATAGAAAAAGGCCATCACCCGAAGGTACCAATGATACCTTGCAGAGCAGCTCCAAATCTTGTGGAAGATAAGTCTTCAGATAACGAGCAAGTATTCATTATCTGTAATATTATATACTCTGAAGCTGGCAGTGTTCCTAGTCTAAACCAAAGCGGGGGGGGGGGGGTGTTTGTGTGTCCTCTAATATCCAGATGTACATGTATGAGAGAACATGGGGTATGTTCCCAGCACATAAAGAGAATAAGATTGCAATAAAATATTTAAAAAAATAAAGTTTTTACTTATATATTGAAAGTTACATGGAGCAAACATCCACACATGTCCAAGATACCGATATAGGCTAAATAACAAGTCAGAAATATACAATGCTATCTCACAAAATACATTAACATACGAGGGGGGAAAAAATGCACTAGGGAAGGGAGTCACGGTAAGGGGAGACAAGGGGAAAGGAGGGGGATAAAATGTGAATAATGGGGGGGGGGGGGCAAAGTTTCAGCACAAACAGGTGCTCCCTAACACTATAAACTCAATATCAATAGATATACAGAAAAGAGGAAGAGGAATGCTTATTAATCGGTATCCCTCAGTGGGGTACCACCTACAATTGCAGCAGACACTGCCTCAATAGAAAACAGACTGTCTCGCATAATGCAGCAGATATTCTCTAAATACTGATGAGACAAACTCAGAATGAATCAACTAATGTTAATGCACTAATGTCATAGAGAACCAATACAATAATGGGTTATTCCAGATACTATGGCAAATCCTTATAGCTTGTAAGGAACCAGTCTCAAAATATCTCTCAAAATAGCAGAAGATCAAACCAACTGTATAGATAGACTGCCAACTGGATAATCCGACTGCAGGACCCCAGACGGCCCCACGACACTCTTATCTGGTCTTCGCTTGCCGTGCGAGGGGGGAGGGGTTATTGCGTGGTGGAAGCGGACCCGGCAGTTTGAGCGATTTCCCGTGATGGGGCACTCGTGGGCCCTGTATCTCCTCTGCGTTCCGACGGCGCCCGCTCTCCCTTTGGTCCCTTCTATTTGGCAAGCGGAAGGGGAAAGGCGCATGGCAGAAAACTCCAGTGGGCCACCCAGGCAAGCCCCCTCTCCTCCACTATTTATGCCACATCCGTTCTCCCCCTTTTCTACTCCGCATGCGGGGGTAGGGGGAATGGTGTTTGGCGGCATAAAAGTAGAGCGTACCACCCTGGTTGGCAAACAAGATGCTGCTTTCCTTCCTGCGGCCTCCAGCGAACCCCCAACCACCCCCCTACCTCGCTCCAGCAGCAGGATGGATGGGACAGGGGACGGCCATGGCAGGGGTCTGGCGTGGGAAGGAAGAAGGGCCACGTGGGGTTCTTTGTCCCTCGCTGGTGTTTGAGAGTATCCACAGGGGGTCATCCATCCAGGACAAATGACTTTTTGGCCTCCCGACTCCCCTCAGCCCCTCCCCCTGCCAGGCGCAGGTTTTCACGCCACGGAAAAGGTTCTTTGTAAATCCTGGCCCGTTGTAAGCCCCGCCCCTCGCATCTGATTAGCTAGGGGCGAAGGTATTACATCACTGACGTAGTGTTCCCTTATCGGCCCCCTTCTCCCAAAGACGAGTACCCTTATTGGTGCAGCTTCGCCCATACGTTTTTTTGGGGGCCAGATTCCTTGAAGGAGCATGCACGACCCTTCACTTCAGACACACTCCAGAAAATGTATTTTGATGCTGTGCGGTCTCCCTAGGAATCGTTGGGTTGTACAGCAAATACCCTTAGCGCTACGCCCAGCCCAGGGATACTTCTGTACCCACAAACTGTTATTGAAATTCTGTAAGTTATATGAGCTCCTACTATCGGCAGTGGCTTCCTCGTATATCTGTATTATTGTCACAATGTTTTCTTTATATAAAGCTGTGGATTGGTCGGGTCATTTCCAGCATCATTGTGACAGCCATATGGGCTGAATAATATTTTCATAACAATAATGTACCCTGAATAAACCCAGGTTGTAACATAATCTGACGTATGTATTATATTTAATCTAACGAGCTAAAGCTATTAATCAAGCTCCAATGAGGGTGCTATGTAATTAAACTGATGCGAAGAAAGTCATTCCAAACACAAGTTTTATTTGAATATCAATTCATTAAAGTAAGTGAACTTTGCTATTATTTTGCTCCATTTGCTCCAGCTTTCCATTTGGAAGAAATTGAGAAGCAAATATGATAATTGTCAATTGATCAATTTTGTTTCAATCCGTTACATTCAGCAATTTTGTATTTGAAATAGGATAATATTTTCTGCCTTTATATTTTATTAGAGGACTGGCCCAATAAGGAGCAGGAGTGGACCCGTGATGCTGCTGGATACTGTTTAATTCCATACGGATCTGAAATCACCAAAACTAACAAGAACTCGAGAGGTAAAAAAAAAACAATTGTAGAGGAAGCCTTGGTGTTCAATAAATTTAGCAAAATCATTACAATTGCGATCACACTTTTCCTTATTCCCCACTCTCCACTCTGTCTCCTGTCTCCTCGCCCCATTTTCCTATCTTCCTGTATTTGTTGAGATTGTTGATGACTTGGCAAAATCTTTTCGAATATTTTAATATATATATACTATAATTCTAAATTGGATTATGTTTTCCGTTTGTTTGTATGTCAGAAGCATCGAAATCTCACAAATGGCACCATGTAGCACCACGAAACTTTCACTGTACATTCTGCGGCGGATTTGTAGGTCAACGCAACTATTTTGAGCTTCCAATGTCATTCACCTCCCAAATTATGGACATTCTAAGTTTCACTCGGCTGGACAGCAGTAAAAGCAGGGGGCGTGGCTACTAAGGGAGTGGGCGTGTCCTTGTCTGGATGGGGCTGTGTGTGTGTGTCGGTGATTCTCAGCCAGGGCTCCGCGGAGCAGTCCCAGGGGTTCCGCCTGGCCGCCCGCACACACTGCTGCCCATGGTTCTCCCCTCTCTGCTCTCCTCCTCCTTACCTCCCCTCTCCTAGGAGCGCGTTGCGGTCCTCGCTGCCTCAAGCTTCCTGCTGCCTGAGGTCTGTGAACTACGAGGGGGAGGGGGGTGAGGGGGATCTGTGGTATCGGCAGTACAGGCTGCTGCTGATTCTTCTGTAATCTTTGCATGTGAGCTACGGGAGGGGAGGGGGGAGAGGCTGCTTCTGCTTTTTCTGCTTCTTCTGTAAAGGTGTGTGTGTTTGACAGTGTGACAATGTGTGTGACGTGTGTGTGTGTGACGTGTGTGTGTGTGACGTGTGTGTGTGACGTGTGTGTGTGTGTGACGTGTGTGTGTGATGTGTGTGTGTGTGACGTGTGTGTGACGTGTGTGTGTGTGTGACGTGTGTGTGTGTGTGACGTGTGTGACGTGTGTGTGTGTGTGTGTGTGTGTGAGGTGTGTGTGTGTGTGAGATGTGTGACGTGTCTGTGTGTGTGACGTGTGTGTCTGTGTGTGTGACGTGTGTCTGTGTGTGTGACGTGTGTCTGTGTGTGTGACGTGTGTCTGTGTGTGTGACGTGTGTCTGTGTGTGTGACGTGTTTGTCGTGTGTGTGTGACGTCTGTGTGACGTCTGTGTGACGTCTGTGTGACGTCTGTGTGACAGATACAGAGTGTGTGAGGGGGAGAGGGAGAGAAGGGGGACAGAGAAGGAGGGGGAGAGAGAGGAGGAGGAGGGAGAGGAGAGGAGGGAGAGAGACATTGATTCGTAGGGGGGTTGATGTTTAAAACAAAATCATTACAAAATATATACACATTCTTTATTCAAAAGTATGAGTTAGTTATTATTTATTACCCCAACTGCTTTACACGTCTATTTTGTGATTTACCCCTGTCGAAAATGTGTAATCCAGATAGGGGTTCCCCGAAATTTTACGAAATACTTAAAGGGTTTCTCCAAACAGAAAAGGTTGGGAATCACTGGTGTGTGTGATGTGCCAGCGGGGGGAAGAGGGGGAGATGTGCCAGATAGCGGGGGGAGATGTACCAGCAGGCAGGGGGCGGGGGGAGAGATGTACCAACAGGGGGGGGGGGGGGAGAGATGTGCCGGCAGCAAGGGGACATGCCACAGCAGCGCGGAGAGATGTGACGGGGGGGGGGGGGAGGGGACACATGTGCCGCCAGCGGGGGGGGGAGGGGGGTGGGACATGTTCCGGCAGCGGGGGGAGACACACATATACACACAGAGAGACAAATCTCACCCCGCACTACATCCAGCAGTGGGGGATGGGGGTGCCCGGGGAGATGTGCCGGCAGCAGGGTGGAAGGGGGGAGGGGAGGGGACATGTATTCAATATTACATTCCCCAGGCGAAGCCGGGCAAAAAAGCTAGTATATATATATATATATATATATATATATATATATATATATTTCCAATAAAGAATATCACTTGTGAGCACATTCACATGTCTTGGTGTTCCCACTACAGCAAGGATTCTGGGAAATGACATGCAAATGAGCACACAATGTGTCACCTTTTGCCTGGAATATCCATTCACATGGAGCCCATTTAATCTGATGCATCGCCGTTCACACAGCTTTTTAGCACAGCATGGGACTAGCATGTACTTGCTTTGCTAGTCCCGTGCTGTGCTTAAAAGTTGTGTGAAAGGCGATGCATCAGATTAAATGGGCTCCATGTGAATGGATATTCCAGGCAAAAGGTGACACATTGTGTGCTCATTTGCATGTCATTTCCCAGAATCCCTTGCTGCAGTGGAAGTGCTGGGTGATAATGGTGAAAGACAGGTCTGCAACCCAGCCTAAGACATGCAAATCAGCACACAGTAATATTTCCATTTGCTATATGCTTTACTGTGGAGGGTTTTTGTCACTTTTTTTACCCACCGTGTGTGTGTGTGTGTGTGTGTGTGTGTGTGTGTGTGTGTGTGTGTGTGTGTGTGTGTGTGTGTGTGTGTCATTTTGACAACATTATATAGACTCAAATATTATTTTGTTATTTTTCGTAACAATTTATCCCGCATTAACGCATGTTGTAACAATCTGAAGGATGTATTATTTTTTACATAAGCTGAAGCTATTCATCAATTCATGTATGTGTACTTTGTTTTTATTGTGCTCCGTTTGCATTGGTTTTTAATTTGGTGGTAATTGATCAGTCTGTATCTTTCTGTAATTTCCCCATTTTGCTAGGTCTGAGGTGGCACAAATCAACTTTAGCGATTTGTAGTCAAATTTAGGAATGCTAATGGATGAAATAGGAACTCTTAGATGTTCTACAAAGTGTGCATATCCTAAATTAGAACCATTAGTATGTTCTGCTTAACCTTTGGCTAAATCCGTTGCATTCAGTTATTTTGCCTAAAATAGAATAATTTTTCTTGTTTCAAATTAATAATGTTTTCTGTCTTTTTTATTTTGTTAGCGACCAGGCCCAATAAGTGGAGCCGTGATGCTGCTGGATACTGTTTAATTCCATATGGATCAGAAATCACAAAAGCTAACAAGAGCTCGAGAGATAAAAGAGAGTCTAGAGAGAGCCTTGGTTTTCAGCAAAACACTAGCCAAATGGAATCACTTTTGCTGAGGTCACTTGAATATGGCACAAAATCCAACGAAAAAAGACAACTTCTAGTGCATCAGAAATCTGACACCGACGAGAGGTCTTCTGCTCATACTGAGTCTGGGAAGCACCCAACGCCAAGGAGAACTTTAAAGACCCAGGTAAGGGCACGTGAGGAACAAAAGTTGCACCTTTGTACAGAGAAAAAACAAATAATTTCCAGTATTCCTTTAAAAAATTGCATCAGGTCTCATAGAAAGAAAAAGCTGCATGTCGGAATGAAGATCACTAAAGGTTTTCTACAAGATGGAAATCCACCGACCCATCAGAAAACTCAGTCCAAGAAGAACCTGATAAAAGGTGCAAAACAGAATGTGTTTCTAAAAACCCACAGGATTGTGAAGCCTTTTATCTGTACAAAGTGTGAGAGACGATTTTGCAGCAATGAAAACCTTCTCAAACACCAGCAAACTCACACTGGCAGGCCTTTTGTCTGTACTAATTGTGGAAAATGTTTCTCAAATAAGATGATTCTCCTTGTACACCAATGGATTCACACTGGAGGAAAACCTTTTGGATGCACTAAATTCCTTGCAGAAGATGAACCTTCTGGAACACCAACAAATCCACATAAAAGATAAGACTTTTGTTTGTACTGAGGCAACTGAGGAAACTGTGGCAAATGTTTCCACCTGAAGGAGAATTTTTGCAAACACCAGCATGTCCACACTGGTGTGAAGCCTTATATCGGTGCTGGCTGTGGGAAAAGTTTCTCCTACAGTGGAAACTTCTATGAACATTGTCGTCGCCACCACACTGGGAAGAAGTCTTGTGTCTGTAAAGAGTGTGGCAAAAGCTTCTCGATGAATTATGAACTCCATAGACACCTACGGATCCACACTGGAGAGAACCCTTTTGTTTGTACTGAGTGTGGGAGATAATTCCGTCACAGGGGGAACCTTCAAACACACCAATTGTCTCACACAGGGGAGAAACCTTTTACCTGTACAGAGTCTGGAAAATGTTTCCAGCTAAAGGTTCAGCTCGCAACACATCAGCGAGTACACACTGGGCTTAAGCCTTTTGCTTGTACTGATTGTGGGAGCCGGTTCAGTCACAAGCACAGTCTCCCACTAATGCAATCTATGACAGAATAGAATGCAGAGGGCCGTGTATACCATTCACTAATAGTGAAGTGAAATGAGAATATATAGACACTACTTACATGGCCATGTGTAATTACAGGCACATAGAAAGTTCTGTCAGATGAAGCCTTCTGTTCTGGTATGATGAGCTGCTTTGGGGACTATCCGTGGACCATGTTGTCCCAGTAGTAGAGTAACTGAGTAACGTCGCTCACACGCAGCTCCCCCAGAGTCAGATAGGATATATGAAACGTGTTTCAGATACGCAGTAAAACATTTATTAAAAAATGAAAGCACACTCACATGTATAAAAGTCTGTGTCAGCAACACCAAGAATCCGCATGTACTCCCGCAGTATAAAGTCTCTACTACCGCGTCCGGTGCAGAGAGAGTGCGCAGTTTGAAACACGAGTAACACCGGGTATCTACGGATGCCTCCTCAGGACAATCCAAAACTTTTTTGAGCAACGCGTTTCGCCGTCTTCGCGGCTTCGTCAGTCTCGATGAAAGTGTCTGGACAATGTAAGGACTGTGGGAAATGCTTTGGGACTAATAGTCCTCTTCAGAGACATCAGTGTATACACTGGAGCGTAGTATTGTATATGCTGCTATTGCTCTCCTCTCCCTCTACTCCATTCCCTCTAATCGCCTCAAACCTCTTACTTCCGCTGTAATCCCAACACTCTCCGCTCTGGTACATTTCGGACCTCCTTCAAGCACACAACAGTTATAACTTTACCAAATAGCAATCCATTTGTAAAGGAGGAAATGTCTAAGCACACGTACAGTATAGACAGAATAAAAGGGCATACAAGTAGTCTCGTGGAATGTAAAGTGGCTAAATACCCCCATGAAACGGAAAAAATATATATATTGCAGTATCTGAAAAAACTGAAATCTGGTATTGCTTACGTCCAGGAAACACATCTGGACTCAGAGTCTTAAATTACAAAGAGGCTGGGTCCAACATAGTATTATTTAAGACAAATTAAAGGATTTGAAGATCTAAAAGTGGGCATCACTGAATTAAAATGAGATGACACCCCGATCTTAATCTCCCAATTTAGTAAAATGATAAAGGTGTGTGGAAGAAACAAAACCCCACTCTCATTCTTTAGGATAACAGGCTATCGGAGACTATTATTATATACTGTGTAGCTACAGCAAGAGGACGTATGCATAGACCGCCAAAGAATCTGACTAACGTAGGCACTAAATCAAAATTCTTAACGGTCTGTCTGTCATACCAAAGGAAAGGAGGCGTGCATGCATACATTCTCAGTGTCTCACAACACTGGGCGTATCTCTGCCATTTCGGCACCTAAACAGTTATTCGCTACACAAACTGGCATATGTTTTGCAAGCTGAGCTAAATTAAAATTAAACAGGAGAAAAAGTTTTACAAAAAGGATGTTTGTTAGGTAGCACTCCACAAATAACTATATGTGTAAATATAAACTAGATAAATTGGTGCACAGAGGCAGGGGGGACCCTCTGCTCACCCCCCAAAATATAGATAGATAGATAGACAGACACAGACAGACAGACACAGAGAGAGACAGACAGACACAGAGAGAGACAGACAGACACAGAGAGAGACAGACAGACACAGAGAGAGACAGACAGACACAGAGAGAGACAGACAGACACAGAGAGAGACAGACAGACACAGAGAGAGACAGACAGACACAGAGAGAGACAGACAGACACAGAGAGAGACAGACAGACACAGAGAGAGACAGACAGACACAGAGAGAGACAGACAGACACAGAGAGAGACAGACAGACACAGAGAGAGACAGACAGACACAGAGAGAGACAGACAGACACAGAGAGAGACAGACAGACACAGAGAGAGACAGACAGACACAGAGAGAGACAGACAGACACAGAGAGAGACAGACAGACACAGAGAGAGACAGACAGACACAGAGAGAGACAGACAGAGAGAGACAGACAGACACAGAGAGAGACAGACAGACACAGAGAGAGACAGACAGACACAGAGAGAGACAGACAGAGAGAGACAGACAGACACAGAGAGAGACAGACAGACACAGAGAGACAGACAGACAGAGAGAGACAGACAGACACAGAGAGAGACAGACAGACACAGAGACAGACAGACACAGAGACAGACAGACACAGTGACAGACAGACACAGTGACAGACAGACACAGAGACAGACAGACACAGAGACAGACAGACAGACACAGAGAGAGACAGACAGACACAGAGAGAGACAGACAGACACAGAGAGAGACAGACAGACACAGAGAGAGACAGACAGACACAGAGAGAGACAGACAGACAGACACAGAGAGAGACACAGACAGACACAGAGAGAGACACACAGACAGACAGACACAGAGACAGACAGAGAGAGACAGACAGACAGACACAGAGACAGACAGACAGACACAGAGAGACACAGACCCCAGCACGCAAATAGAAACAATTGTCAATTTGAACAAGTCAATAAAGGTGTATTTGGCAAAATTAGTAGCAGCTGTACAATATCCCCAAATGCAGGGTCTGGAGATCACATCTCTGGAAACAACAACTACAATAATGTGGAGGGAAGGGAGTGGTTGGCGGTGGAAAAAAAAGGGGGATGGAGGATAACAACAATGTGAGGACAGAAAAACGTATAATACACGTCAAAAATGTAGGGTGAAAAAAGTCGGGGGGGCGAGAAAATGTTTATTCTACTACCAAGGGCAAATGCTCTCCCTGGCGTCTTCCTGCTTATCCTCCATGTAGTGTGCGAGAGAAGTGATTGCAGAAATCCAGCCGGTAAGAGAGAGACAGTTTATAATAAGACAGAGCTCATACACTCTCCTCGCTTGCTAGAGTGCGAGTGTCTGCCTTTCTGCGCTGCTGTCTCCCCGGCTTTTTGTGACCATGCACTTCAGTCGGATTCGCATGGCTGGTAGGCGGGCCCTCGACATCACTTCCGCTTTCTCCGTTTCCCCTGTAAACAAAGATGGCGCTGTCAACACAAACATTCGCAATTCGTTTAAAGATTATTTTAATGGTGATGGAGCTGTACCATGGCAAAATGGTATTTAAATATTGTTTTCATACCTTGTGTATCTAATAGTAACCTCATACTGATGTATAATGGCTACATGTGACAGCAACATTCAGAATATGTATATAGTTATTCTTCAAGAGACTGATTCTGCTATTTGTCCTACACATAATGGAGTCAATGTTATGTTTAAATATGCATCCATCATTCCGTATAATAGATGTGTTGTATCTGTTATATTATTGAGTCTAAGTGACTACAACTCACACAATAGCTATTACAGGTGCAGCGGCCGTTATTCGAACATTTACCTGGGGACATCGCACGTCACGCCGCGTGGTGGACCCGAGATGGTCCGTTGCAGTTGCTTTGTTTACATCCCACATGGATTTTAACATGGGGATACCGGCACCCCATACCGGAGCCTATAACTCGGGAAGTAGAGGGTCCCGAGGCTGAAATCCACTTTGTTCAGCTCCGGAGACCCCCTACTACATTTCTGTACTACATACAGTACCCCTATAAGCTCATATTGAACCCCCAAAATAACCACAATATGAGCTTATAGGGGTCCTGTATGTTTTGCAATTCTTGTTCAGCTGGTCCTAGCTGATTTGGAGGGTGGCTCCTCCTTCCCTAGTTTGAAGCTCACCCCCTCCCACTTTTAAATGGTTAAAGCTCACTCCTTTGCACCTTCCACACCCATGGGAACTTGCTTGCAGTTTGATTGCGACAAATCTAATACAGAGGGCTTTTTCTGGTATTATACAGATTAATAAGAGCTTCAATCATACTTAGAACTATTTAAAACCAGAGACAGAACATAAAACACAGACAGAGCTCAGTTTTAGCACATCCAGTGAAACTCATACACGGTACAGTGCCTAAATATATATGTATAAATATCTATTAAGTAAAATGGTCTTTTAGTTTGACATTTTTGCCAAAATTGTTGTAAGCCCCTGAGCCATCTGCACGGCAGACCACAATTCAGGGGTCCCTAATGCTAATATAAATTCTTAATAACCTGTGTAATAACAGGAAGAATGATTTATAGTAAATCTGTCAATATTAGTTGCAAAGTTCTAAGTCTGATTGAAGCTTTTATTAACCTGTACATTACCAGGAAAAGCACTCCTCTGTGACACTCATATGCTTATATATATGTTGTGGTTATTTTGGGGGTTCAATAGGAGCTTGTTAGGTGTCCAGTATGTTTTACATACTTAGAACTATGCAACTAATTTTGACAGATTTATTATAAATCATTCTTCCTGGTAATGTACAGGTTATTAAGAATCTATTTTAGTGTTAGGACCCTTGAGACGTGGTCTGCCTTGGAGGGGCTCAAGGGCTTACAACACTGGCCAAAGAGTTAAACTAAAAGACCATTTTATTCAAAAGATATCTACCAATCAAGCCCTAACGTTCTCCTCACTAGAACATTTAGAAACTTTAACCCACAACAGTTTCTGGCTGACCTTACCAATTGCCCTTAGCACAGAATCGATTTAATTCCAGACCCTGATTCTGCGTTCGACTATTTAGAATCCGAGTTCTTAAAACTCTGATACCCATGCTCCACTACGCAGAATAAGGGTACGGGGTGCCCACCTTCCATGGGTAACACCTGACCTTATAGCACTCTACCAGTTCAAGGATGCCTTGTGGAAAAGCCACAAAGTAACTGGCACTATCAAGGATCTCAATCACTACAGATGCCTGTGGAACACGTGCACAAGGCAAACAAGGCACGCAAAAGCACAATATTACTCTGACAATCTCCTCCAGAATACATCAAACCCAGCTAACTTCTGGAAGGTTATCAACAACATATTCCAGCCTTCTAACCATCAACAGCCAAGTAATATCACCAAGGGGGATTGTAGGAGGACATGTGCAGAGGTACACAATGGAGACTGTTTTAAGGTGAAATTAAAACAAGGCTTTATTGTGCCTGTCGCTTTAAACACAGCAAAAATCAACATAAGAGAATAAGCCAAACAAAAAAAACCTATCTCTGCTTTGGAGACTATCTACACATGTAGCTCAGCCCTCTCTGACTGGGTTGGTTAGCTAAGCTATTTACCAGCCCCAAATCATGGAGACATTTATCAATACACATAGACATAGATAATAGTCTTATATGAAAAGCCTTATCTGTTAGCTGGGCTGCTGTAGGGGAAGCTTCTCTGCTCTCTTGGAACCGCACCCTTGTGTGCACAGGAAATGTCAGGCTCCAAGTTTAGAATCTTGTCCCCTTTGTCTTATGGTCAGCTTGTCGCTCAAGACATCTGTCCTTCCTTGGTTCAGCCCAGTTGTGGACTAAGGAATCTCTGCTCTGTCTCCTAGTTCAGCTCAGGTGTGAGCTAAGGAGTCTCTCTTCCTGTCTCAAAGGTAGGCTTTTTCTACCACCTGCAATCAGCCAGGTGGTGTTAGTTAATTGCCTACCAGCAGTTAACCACCACACTGCTGGATTAGAGGCACATTTGTGAACAGGGATAAGTCCCCTGTTACAGGGATATTACTCTGACAAACCCACCGACATTGCAAATGCATTCAATGACTACTTTGTGGGGTGTGCTACTAACTTATTAGCGAAACGCAGCCCAAACCACAAACCTGAATCTCATCCTTGGAGTACCCATATAGCCCCACCCCCTCCCAACACTGCCCACAATTTTCAATTTGGCCAGTATCTGAAGAGGAGATTAGACAAGCACTCCTTAAATTAAAACTAAGCAGCCAATGTGGACCTGACTTATTACAATCTAGGTTCCTAAGACTTGGTGCCCCAGCAATTGCCAAACCAATTGCTTCCATAGTCAACTCTATCCTGTCTGCAGGCCATATCCCTAAGACCTGGAAAACTGCTAGAGTTGTCCCAATCTTCAAAAGTGGGGACAAAAACACTGTCTCAAACTACAAGCCAATCTCCCTTCTCCCAATCCTATCCAAAGTCATGGAAAAATGTGTCCACTCTCAACTAAGCGATTACTAAACCAAGACAAATTTCCCTAGGCAATTCCAATCTGGCTTTCGCCCCAAACACTCCACCGTAACTACCCTGCTAAAAGTTTGCAATGAAATCCAGTGTGGAATGGAACGTGGTCAACTCTCACTGGTGCAATATTCCTAGATTTTGCAAAGGCTTTTGATACTGTTGATCATGGTATCCAGCTTAACAAACTCCACAGCTCTGGAATAGGGAAGCATGCTTTAAACTGGTTTCAGTCCTACCTATCAGTTAGATCCCAACATGTGTCCATCTCAGGCTCTAACTCCAACCCCCTAAATATCACCTGTGGCGTCCCGCAAGGCTCTATTCTGGGGCCCCTACTTTTCTCAGTGTTCATCAATGATCTTCCCACAGCTTGTAAGGAAGCTTCAATACACATGTATGCAGATGACACAATCTTATATGCACACAGCCATAGCCTCTCCCACCTTGAACACATACTTCAGTCTGACTTTTTGAGACTCGAAAACTGGATTTCCCAAAACAAACTGTTTTTAAACACTGACAAGACTGTAACAATGGTATTTGGGACCAAGACTAAATTTGTAAAGCTTCCAGTGACTGAGCTCCTGATTAGAACCAACGCTAACACCACCCTAACTCCTGTTACTAGTTTTAAATACCTGGGCATATGGTTTGACTCCCACTTAACATTCGGAATGCACATTGATGCCCTGACATCCAAAACCTATGCCAAACTAGGTGTACTTTACATGAACAAATCCTCCCTAAGCCTGCTGGTCAGAAAGCGTATTGCACAGCAGATGCTAATGCCAATTATTGACTATGGAGATATAGTATATGGCTCGGCACCTCAAACCCACCTTAGCAAACTTGACACCCTCTACAATTCAATTTGTCGTTTTGTTCTCCAATGCAACTATAACACACGTCTAGAAATGCTCAAAGAACTAGATTGGTCATCACTCGAGTCTAGGCGCAAAGTTCACCTTTCCTGTCTTGCCTTCAAATACTTTCTGGGCAAGCTACCCACCTACCTGAACAAGCTCCTCACCCCTACCATATGCAGCACTTATCATCTGAGATCTGACTCCAAAAGACTGTTCATGGTCCCAAGGCTCAACAAAGTATCCGGCCGCTCCTCCTTCACTTATCGTGCACCCCAAAACTTGAACAACCTACCGGAGACTCACATCTACCAGCAGTTTAAGTTCTTTCCAAACTAAGGCTGTCTCACACTTTAATCTGGACTGTAACTGTTACATAAGCCTATAATATACATCTTCTCTAACTGTGCATGCAATGTATTGTATATAATGTATACCCTGCTCATTTATGTAACTGTATTTGTAACCATATATTATTTGTCATATTAACTATGTCCAGAACATACTTGAAAACGAGAGGTAACTCTCAATGTATTACTTCCTGGTAAAACATTTTATAAATAAATCAATCTATATATATATATTTAGGCACTGTACCGTGTAATAGTGTCTTTGGATGTAGCATTGAGCTCTGTCTGTGTTTCATGTTCTGTCTCTGGTTTTAAATACATTTCTGTAATGTTAGAATTTTAATCTAACCCCTGCGATCGCGTGTCTATTACAGACAGGCGGACCGGAAGCTCTTACCCCTGCGCTGTTAATCCGAGGCGCCTTTAGTCTGCCGGTGCTAAACTTGTGAGGATCAGGTGCAGCTGCCTTGCGAAAATAGTTTGCGCACACCTGTCATAGACCGTACTATATATCTATATATTAAGGCTAATTTCTTGCACAAACATTCTACCATTAAGCATGTCATACTACAGAAATAGTGCAAGGATACTGTAATGTATATTTAATGTAAAAAGCTTTTAGAATTAAAAGTTTTTACAATAATTAAATAATTACAATTCAACAATATATAATCAATTAAATAATCAATATACTTGTGATGGTCAAAATCGCAGCAATTTCTCACCATATTTTGTCATGGACATATCGGTCATGATACGCCCGACTGCGCTGGTTCCACAACGGATCGTGCCGATAAACCCAAGAAAAAGAAAGTACACCCTCTTTGAATTCTATGGTTTTACATATCAGGACATAATAACAATCATCTGTTCCTGAGCAGGTCTAACAATTAGGAAAATACAACCTCAGATGAACAACAACACATGGGATATTACACCGTGTCATGATTTATTTAACAAAAATAAAGCCAAAATGGAGAAGCTATGTGGTAACGAGAGGTAACTCTCAATGTATTACTTCCTGGTAAAATATTTTATAAATAAATAAATAGGAATTAAGATGCTAAGTAGCAGACAGGTGCTGCTAATCAAATGCCCTTGATTAATTGATCATCAGCAAGTTTGACCACCTCTATAAAAGCCGAAGTTTTAGCAGTTTGCTGGCCTGGAACAGTGCCAAGAAGGAAAGACATCAGCAATGATCTTAGAGAAGCAATTGTTGCTGCCCATCAATCTGGGAAGGGTTATAAGGCCATTTCCAAACAATTTAAAGTCCATCATTCTACAGTGAGAAAGATTATTCAAAAGTGGAAAACATTCAAGACAGTTGCCAATCTTCCCAGGAGTGGACGTCCCTGCAAATTCACCCCAAGGTCAGACCGTGCAATGCTCAGAGAAATTGCAAAAAACCCGAGAGTTACATCTCAGACTCTACAGGCCTCAGTTAGCATGTTAAATGTTAAAGTTCATGACAGAACAATTAGAAAAAGACTGAACAAGTATGGTTTGTTTGGAAGGGTTGCCAGGACAAAGCCTCTTCTCTCTAAAAAGAGCATGGCAGCACGGCTTAGGTTTGCAAAGTTGCATCTGAACAAACCACAAGACTTCTAGAACAATGTCCTTTGGACAGACGAGACCAAAGTGGAGATGTTTGGCCATAATGCACAGCACCACGTTTGGCGAAAACCAAACACAGCATATCAGCACAAACACCTCATACTAACTGTCAAGCACGGAGGTGGAGGGGTGATGATTTGGGCTTGTTTTGTAGCCACAGGACCTGGGAACCTTGCAGTCATTAAGTCGACCAAGAACTCTGTATACCAAAGTATTCTAGAGTCAAATGTGAGGCCATCTGTCCGACAGCTAAAGCTTGGCCGAAATTGGGTCATGCAACAGGACAATGATCCCAAGCACACCAGCAAATCTACAACAGAATGGCTGATAAAGAAAAGAATCAAGGTGTTGCAATGGCCCAGACAAAGTCCAGACCTCAACCCGATTGAAATGCTGTGGCTGGACCTTGAGAGAGCTGTGCATAAACAAATGCCCGCAAACTTCAATGAACTGAAGCAATGTTGTAAAGAAGAGTGGGCCAAAATTTCTCCACAACAATGTGAGAGACTGATAAAGTCATACAGAAAACAATTACTTCAAGTTATTGCTGCTAAAGGTGGTTCTACAAGCTATTGACTCATAAGGTTTACATAGTTTTTCACACATGGCTTCTCCAGATCTAATACAGAGTATTCTTTCTGGTATTGTCCAGGTAAATAAGAATTTCAATCAGATTTAGAACCATGCAGCTGATTATGACAGATCAAATATGATCATTCTTCCTAGTATTGTACAGGTTAATAAGAATTGTTATCAGTGTTAGGACCTGTGAATTATGGTCATGCCTTGTAAGTGGCAGCAGGCTTACGGTAAGACGCTTTATTTATTTATAAAATATTTTACCAGGAAGTAATACATTGAGAGTTACCTCTCGTTTTCAAGTATTTCCTGGGCACAGAGTTAAGACAAATAATACATGGTTACAAATACAGTTACATAAATGAACAGGGTATACATTATATACAAGACACTGAATGCACAGTTTTAGAAAATATATATTATGGGCGTATGAAACAGTTACAGACCAGATTAAAATGTGAGACAGCTTTAGATTTGAAAGAACTTAACTGGCTTTGGCCAAAGGGTTAAACTAAATTACCCTTTTTACAAGAGAATATATAGGTATTTCACTGTCTATTTCTGCCATTGGATGTATCACTGGGCTCTGTTTGTGTTTGTTTATAGTACATATTGCCAAGCCCAGTAGCACTCCTTTTTGACACTCATCATTAAACATACCAAGAATATATGGGTGCACTGACCAAAAACCGTGTCTACACCCTGCGTATATCGGTGTGTGAATAAAGCAATCATTCGTTGAAGACAATGTGTAGGCACACATTCACACATGAACATTTTCTATTTAATTACATAAAACGGAAATAACCACAATTTTGATAACATCTGAGGAGCCAAGGCCATAAAACAATGCTGCTTTGTAAGACATACACTACCACAAACACCTGTTTTCAATTGTACACATATGGCCTGTGTGGCGTGCTCCATAGGCAAAGACACACAATATGCCATCTGCCGGATAGGTGCTGAAATGCAAACAAACATCATAATTCTGTCTTGCATATTCCTTTGAAAATACAGGTGTGAATAACAACACCAAGAGTTGCTTTGAGCTAAATGGGATGTATCTTGATTATATCTTGATGGTATCTTCCAAACATAACGATTGATGTCTGCACTTTTGTTGAGTGGAGACAGAGAAACAAGCAGGACATATCTGTATGTTGATATTTAGGCAAGGCAGGCATCCAGGAACTTGAGAAGCTGCTGCTGAAGTTGCTGAGCCATATACATGCGCGTGCCGCCTTGTGACCACAGGAAAATATTATCGGACATCTGTGAGTGATGAGGGGGTGACTTGGAGAGTACACTAACAAACAGACAGCCCCGACATATGTTTTGCCTTCCCGCTTCTTCGGGGGGCTTAGGGAGGAGATGGCAGACAGGGGTATATATACCACGCCCACCCCATGACATCAGGTAAAATAAAAAAACGGGCAACGCGGGACAATCTCAGCTGACAAGATGACCCGATCCGGATAGGTTGACCGACTAATCAGCTGATCTGCCGAGTGTGGACGAAAAAAACCTCGCATAGCAAATAGGAGTGTCAGAGATCGTTGTAATAATACAATTCTAAGGGATGAAAAACATTAATTCCTCATTTGCATATCTTGCTAGAGGAAAATTGTAAATGTAATAAACCATATAGAACTGAGATGGTAATATTAATCTGGCTCTAAGACCCAATATAAAGTTATTTCCAACTCAAACAAGCAATAATGTGGAACAATGATCCAGCCACCAGTTGCTGGGTGGGACTTGAGTCTACCTATACAAGACCTCTCTCTCTCCCGGCCGCTATGTGGACCGAGAGGGGAGGAGAGACCTTCTTGGAAACATTAAAACTGGGAGCAATGAAATGTACATGGCGGATATGGTCTAGAAATAAAGATAAATATGGTCTGACAGCCAGTCCAACACTACTAACCCCTATATTCCATAACCCTGAATTCTCCCCAGGCTGGCTCCCACAGAGACTCAATAAATTTAAGACGTTAAAGCTGATGGTAGCTGACGACTTTGTAGATAACGGTATAATTCTACCACTCCAGGCGCTGGAGAAGAAACACAAAATCATAAATATACCAGTGTTTGGTTACCTCCAAATTAAGCATTACCTGCAATAAGTCTCCAAAGATTCGGCATTCAAAGATTTAACAAATTTTGAAAGACTGTGTAGGAAAGGATATTACTGTAAATGGCTGATTTCTGAGATATATCTGGGCCTGGCGCGATCAGCGGGTTGTTCCCAACATAGCTATATGATCAAATGGGCAGAAGATTTGAATACAGAGATCGATAGAGAAGACTGGGAGGACATTTGGGAGGTAGCTGCAAAAACGTCAATCTGTACCACTATCAAAGAGAATATTTATAAAATTCTATTTCATTGGTACCTAACCCCGAGCAGGCTGGCTAAGATCTTCCCCAGGTTCCCGGATTTGTGCTGGAGGGGATGCGGGCAAAAAGGAGATATGGTTCATATTTGGTGGAGTTGCCCAAAAATTCAGGTATTCTGGGTCATGATACAAAGATTGATCAGAGAGTACTTGGGGGTGGAGGTTGAGGTGGAACCGCTGACCATGGTGCTGGCCAAACAAATAGATGAATTAGGAAAGGCAGAAAGTAAGATGATCACTCATGTAATGACAGCTGCCCGCTGTGTTATTGCGGCTGCCTGGAAAAAGGTAAATGCGCCTTCTAGGCAGACTGTCTTACGGAGACTAAGGGAAATAAAGATGATGGAGCTCCTCACAGCACAGTTGAACCAGAAAACTGACAAATTTCACAAAATTTGGGAAATATGGCCAGGAAACTAGGGACCCCATATAAATAAATACAGAAATACCAGACAAATGGGCTCGTCCTACCCCCCCCCTTCCACCCCTCCCACCCTTCTTTTTCTTCTTTTCTACGTTCTTCTCTTTCTTTTGTTAAACTCAGGAGAGACGCGTGTTATATCAATTATTTTATTTCAGATGACGAACTGTTAATGCTCTTTGTTGTATAGACAAGTGACACTGTTAAAACATCATATGTATTCCAAGACTATATATTTGTTATGTCTCTCTAAAACAATAAAAATAAATTGAAACATAAAGTTATTTCTTAAGTTTTATCACAAAATTACAGAACACAGTTTAATCTAATTTAAACGGCAATAGGCTCAAATTAGCTCACACTACTCACAGTGTAAAGTTGATTTTCTGGATCTTGGGATTAATTTAGATCAAGATACTCAGATATTTACAGATATAAATAGCAAAGACACTGCAACCAATGCTGTCCTGCACGCCTCCAGTGCAACCCTTCCCATCAGATTAGGGGAGTCCCGGTGGGAGAATTCCTCAGACTCAAGAGAAACTGCTCTTCTGTTACTGTATTTAACACCAGATTCAAATGAGACGTGTTCTCGTTTCCAGGCCCGTGGATGCAGTAATGCAGTTATCAAGAGGGGCAGGAAGATCTGTAAAACCAGAACACGTAATTCACTTTTAACATCAAAAATGGTGGACAGGGAGAATTCTCGACTGCACGATCCCTTTGGACCCCTGGTTGTTTCTGCTGGCCAGAGACACTCCGGGGCTAAACAGGTCGAAGCACAAATTAATTGCACATTTTGCAACTGCCCTGAGGTGCGAACTCGCAGCATTGTGGAAGCAACCGGATCTACCAAATATCCCAAAAATCAGAAACCGAATTTGGCACGTTTGCCGGATGGAACAGTTAACGAGTCTAGTTAACGACACCGGCACAAACTTTCTCAAAGTATGGTCACCATGGCTAGACCTGAACGATATCCCAGGGGTCAGCGCCTCCAACATACTGCTTTAATAGATGCGGACGCGTTCTCCTTGGATGAAGTGTAGTGAACAGAAGACCTTAGATTCTTGACAAGATTAGGGGTTCACTAGACTAGGCAAAGAAAAAGATAAGCATAGGTCAAAACACAACAGAAGAGATCAGAAGTCTACATAATGACTACTGTTACTGCGAGCCCTTTGGGACCAAAAGCCTACTAAACCCAAGAAATCCAGACCTCAACGAGAACCATAGCCTCTATGATAAGTCCAGAGGAGTCGAAATCGTGCTGTGGCAGCCTCCTCCCCCCCCTCCCCCCCCTCCCTACCTCCTCCCAGGTGTAGTCTGTCTGTAGGTCTTGTTGGTCTGTTTGTAACCCCAGTCTGTCTTTTGTGAATTTACTTATAAAAAGAGTTGTTATGGATACCTTTGTATACGATAATGGGTTGGAAGAAAATGTGATTATTGTACCATGCACTCAATAAAAAAAAAATTTTGGTTGAAAAAAAAAAAATGGCGGACAGGACTACAGGAGACAAAATCATACAATTTATTGGCACTTATGATCGCAATTGGTTGAAATACAGACAAGCTTTACAAAAACACTGGTATGTAGTGATGACGGACCCAGATTAAAAAAAAAAACATACTGGGGGGTTCTGTCAATATGGCGAGTCAGCGGCCACCTAACCTAGGCGACAAACTTGTGCATAGCCACTACAGTAAGCCTTCAACTTTCTTGTCTAGTGTCTCAAATGGCTTCTTCTTATGCCGTTCCTGCTCAGCATGCCAGTATATGCAACCACCATTGGAATTTTTTTATTCCAGGCATGTAAAAAAAATACGATATTCGAACCACCCTTAACTGTAGATCTAAGGGTGTGGTTTATTTTTTAACTTGTTCATGCTTCCAAATCTTCATACAGATGCAGTGGCCGTTATCTGACCACATCTTGATCTGGATTTCTGCAAATTCGCCAAATGCCACGCGGTGTAGTCTGCGGCAGACTAATGGCCCATTGCATTAACACACCAGGGGTCCCTGCTGTGTGAATCCTACCGGGGTCTACCGGTCTGTAAGAGACGGGCAGTAAGAGAGAGGCTGAATCAGTCACTCTACCTGCGCGCCACTCACAGGCGATCGCGGGGGTTTTATTTAATTGTAATATTACAGCATTGTAGCAGGGGGTCTCTGGAGCTGAACCGCATTGATTTCAGGTCCGGGGACCCCCTACTTCCCAAGTTACAGGCCCCGTTATGGGGTGCCGATATCCCCGCCATGTTACCTGTACGTGACCTTAGGATTTTAACACTGTATCTCGGGAAGTAGGGGGTCAACTTTGTTCAGCTCAGAAGAACCCCTGCTCCCACACACACTAGTGTCAACTCCCTCCTCCCCCCCCCCAAAAAAAAATTACCTTAGCGGATAGCCTCTATGGTAATGAACCTGCTTACATTTTATTTGTATTAATAGTGTGCATGAGCAGGGGGTCTCCTTAGCTGAACCGCATTGATTTCAGCCTCAGGGACCCCCTGCTTCCAGAGATACAGACCCCGGTAACGTGACACTGAGGATTTTAACATTGCGAGGATACCAGCACCCCATACCGGGGCCAGTATCTCGGGAAGCAGGGGGTCCCCGAGACTGAAATCAACGTGGTTCAGCTCAGGAGACTTATTCCACCACTACTAGTAAGGGACCGGCCGGTCTTAGGGGCATGAGGCTTCTTGCATGCCTCATTATCCTCTGGTTTGATACATCAGTGATTAATATATGTATTCACCTTTCTTAGTCATTAGGCTGATTATATGTATTGGGCTCAATTCAGGTATTTTGTGATGTGAGGGGACTAGAGCTTTTTAAATATTATGTGATGTTATAATAAATTGATTATTGCATCGGTAAACCAGAGTGCTATTGTGGGATACTTTTGTGACGTACGTGAGGATTTGGCCCGGGATTAAAGGGGTTACACCCCAATTGGCCACCCTCTAACCTCACCAGGGAGACAAGGGGTTAACTGGGCTGAGGTCCAGAAATGTGATTCAACCCTTGTTATGACATGAAAATGCTTATTCCCCTGTGTAACTGTATTGTGTTATCCTGGTGTGTGCACTTACACACACTAGGGTTGCTGCGGGAGGGAAAGGGTTAATGTTAAAATAGTGATTATAGCCCGTTGTTCCCTTTTTCCCGCCTTTTCATGCTCCATTTTTCAGCCGTCTAAATGTATATTCCCCTGTTCCCCATGTTTTATTGTTATATCAGTGTCTGCAACACACACACTGGGGCTTAAGGGGTTAATATTATATGCAGTACTGAATAACAGGAGCCGTTCCCTGAAAACTGGTAATTTGGGAACGGAGTGAGCCAGCACCCTGATTCTTGGTGGACAGCCTCAGGGTAACCCCCCAAGAACACACCTATTAAAAATATAACTTTGTCATAAGGGAAACATATATTTTTGATAAAGTGCCTTTCTGTTGCAGTTTTTGTACAGGCAGGATGCTAGGGTCTCTGCCTGCCCTTTGTAATGCATGAGGAACCAAATGTTTTTGACACCTATGAGCTGGGTCACTTGCTTATGCAAGCAGGACAGCTTGCTAGAATTTACATAGCCCTGTTCAAAGGGTAATTACCTAATTGTTTATGCGGGACCCAGGAAGCTAGAGTGGGGGTGAGCATTATAACTCACACTTACAGACGCCTCTGCTTCAAGAGGTCTGGGCATTGAGTGTGTAATCTACAACCAGGTGACAAATGTCCCCTATCCAGTGGTCCTTACTTCAAAGGATTTATTGATGGGGGCAAGGGTGGGGCTACCCAAGGAGGAAATCAGAATGGGTGACCTTATTAAATATAAGAATATTATGAGATGTCCTTGGCTGAACATGCTAAGAGTTACATATGTGTATTCGTGACACCAAGCCCCACCTGGGGAGTCTAACCACTTGATATCTAACAGCTACACTGGCGACACACTTTATTCGAGCTTGGCTAGTCCCACGAATTCGGGTATACCCGGGTGTATTGAGGTTTGTGACTGTTTTCTGCCCGAGTGCATTGAGTTATTTTCCAAGCAGGGATTGAAGCATTTTATTCCCGCTGGCTGCAATACTGCACAGTATATATATATATACTGCATTACAATTCATGAATTTATGCCATCTGGTAGACACGCGAAGCATTGCAGCCTATTAAATCCTAATCATTATCATTTAACAGATCAGCCGCCCATCAGCCAGGCATGAACCCAGGCTGGGAAGGCAAATGCAACGGGGCTTGTCAGAGGTGAGGAGCGGCGCATTCCAGGTATCTGCCAGGTACATACCGGGTATTTGCTCGAATAAAGTGTGTCGGTGCAGTACTAAGAGCCAGATATTAATATCTCTCTTAATTTTAATATTACACTGTAATATTTGGTCTCTGTGGGAGCGTCAGAAGTGCCGGAATGTATTAATATGTCTTGCATGCCAGTAAGTAAGCTGAACTGAAGTTATGAAGTTAGGTAGGTATTTACAGCATATATGGAATTTTGGTTCCATTCTGTTATGGTAATAAGCAGGAAGAACATCCTGCTGGAATTTACAAAAGCCTGGTGATCAAAGGCTAAATTGCCTACATTGTTTATGCTTGGCCCAGGGACCAAAGGAACTGACCAGTTAAGGGTGATATTTCACACTAAACACTGGAAGTCCAAATCAGCTTCAAAAAGCTTCAAAGGGACTTTTGCTAGACGGCTCGGTGCCGTGAGTGAAGAGAAGGGTTAAAATGATATATAAGTCAGAGTCACCCTTTACTCATTGTCTTCATGCAAAGTCTTCATGCAAATGTCTTCAGGTCTGCATGTCTTCATGCCTTTTGTTCTATACCATCTTGATTGCTGAGAGAAATGCAATGCAATGTCTTGGGATGACTGCTGTATGAACTGCCAGTCCACCTGGGACTGTTTCATCATTTCCCATCTTTAAGTAAGTGTCTATGTCTTGCCTGTTATTTGTACATTTTGTTGTGTTCACCTTTATCAAGGAATAAATTATATTTTATCATATCTAAGTCTCGTCCCAGTTCAAACCCAGGTATATATATATATTTATATATATATTTTGTGTAATATTAATACCCTGTGTAAGCTATCGTCACAACTTTCTCTCCAGTTGTGCATATTATTCTATCTCAAGCACTGTCAGTAGCTTTACTCTATAAGCGTATATACACAGATTTTGTCTCAGGATCGCAACTAGGCTCCGCCCTCCAGGCGCATCACAGCAGCCTTCGGCGGCGCGCGCAGGCCCCTGTCTGCATGTGTGCGCCGCGTGAACACTGTGCCTGGGATCCTCCTCCCCGTGACGTCACCACTATGCCTGGTCCTGCTGGCGACGCACTCGCCGCGCAGCAGGTAATCTCAAATAAGTCAGCTGCCTCTCTCCTGCTGATAATCCGGCTTCCTCCTATCAGCTCGTTGCCTATGTGTGATGTCACTACACTGCTGCTTTCCTATTGGCTGCTGCCTCCTTTTTATACCCTGTCAGGCCCTGTGCTAGTTGCTGAGCATAAACTGTTGTTTATGTCCCATGCTTGCTGCTTCCAGTTTTGTCTTTTCCTGTGCCTTGCCTGCCTCTGCGTGACCCCTGCTCGTACCTGGACCTGTCTCTTCTGTATCCCTGGACTTCGGCTTGCTTTTGGACTCCTGCTCTCTCTTCTCCTCGACCACGGCTAACGGATAACGACTACTTTTCTCTCTCCAACCCCGGGCCACGACATTCCCGAACTCTCCTACCCTGACCCGGCTCCACGACTCTGTCTCTGCACACCGGACCTGGTCCCCTGGTTGTAGGGCGGCGGTTATATACAGCCCCACCTCAGCCCCTCGGTTTAGTCCTGTTTGTGGTGAGAACACGGTACATTGGTTGGTACCGTTTATAGGGTCTGTAGCAGGTACTTTGATTGTGTGTGTGTGTGTGTGTGTGTGTGTGTGTGTGTGTGTGTGTGTGTGTGTGTGTGTGTGTGTGTGTGTGTGTGTGTTTTGTACAAACTGTTTTGAATAGAAAAACAATGAAAAAAACAAAAACAAAATAAAGTTATTGTGAGATGCATTTTATTCCCCCACATACTTTAATCAGAATTAGGGAAAGGAAAAAATAAGTTTGTCGTTTGTTAATGCTTATAGAGTATATACCTATTAGTGTGCGTACAGTATATATATATTTTTGTTTAAATGGCTCTTCTTCCTTGAAAAGTTGCAGACCCCTGCACTAGGAGCCTAATGAGTCCCTGGGTGGGCACTGCGAGTCCTTCCCTGATGGGCCTGCAGAAGCCCTGATGCATCTGACTCCTGGATGAGTCCAGTCCTGCCCAGGGGAGGGATGATGCCACCTGGTGTAAGGACATACTTCAGGTCCCGAACCATTGAGACCTATCTGCACAGCCAAGGGGGGTGGATATACCAAGGCCAAAGCATGGGGTGTCAGGGGCATGGATATGAACTATTTGCTGCCTGTACCCTTACTTCCGATAAAGTTCCCTGTGGCACTTTGCTGGCACTCCAGACTGGATTACCAACAGATGAACACCACAAACACCAAATAACCAACGATCTCCTGTCAGGGGGGAAGGGGGAAAGGGGTGTTTCTGAAGATTTATAATGTACATTTATGCTCTGAAGCTGGTCAATCTAGCGATTATAAAAAAAAAAGTAATTTGAATGCCTAGAGACTCACTGAATTAAACCCGTCTCCCGTATCAACTACTGTAACCTCCTGCTGTCCGGCCTTCCTGCCTCTCTCCTGCCGCCCCAACAATCTATCCTAAATGTTGCTGCCAGAATCACTCTACTCTTTCCTAGATCTGTCTCCGCGTCTCGCCAGCTGAAATCCCTCTCCTGGCTTCCGATCATATCCCGCATCTCACACTCCATTCTCCTCCTCACTTTTAAAGCTTTACACGCTTCTGCTCCTTCTTACATCTCAGCCCTAATTTCTCGCTGTGTGTTCCGAGCACGCACGTTCTAAGTCAAACTTCTTTGCATTTTGTCAAGGACATTGTGTTTTGAATTTTAATTAAAAATATCACCATCACAAATACAATATCTGTGACAAAAGAGTGACCAAAGACAAATAAGTTTCACATAAAATGCGTGTGCTCAGCACACACACAACATTTTTTATTTGTAATTTATATGACTGTCACGTGTATTACTGCTGTGAAGCACTATGTACATTATCGGCGCTATATAAATAAAGATATACATACATACATTGTAACACAGTTTCCCCCCTCCAATCGCAGATAGAGTGCATGTGAGGGGAATCTATATGTATCATCAGGTGTGGTGCTTTACCTGTCAGGTTCACAGGAGGCCTGAACCTCCGCCAGTGAGAGCCTGGGGTGTATCCTCTGGAACAATACTGGCAAGGTACAGCACCTCCACCTGTGTAGGATTCTAAGGGTAGAATGACCCCTAACACAAGACCACCATACAATAACCACACACACCAAAGTTATATATAAACAGTTTACTATTGGAGCAGATAAACACACTACAACAATATACATCAACCATATGACAGTCTCCATCTATAACTCTGCCCTCCTAGGGCTGGTAGACCCACACCCTATACCCAGGTGTCTCAAGAGTCCCAAGTGTTCCACAAACCACCCCTTAGGCGTGATCAGCGCCTGTGTGGTACCGGTAATGTTGGTGCACTTGGTGACTGTACCTTCCCGGGGTACAGCAGAACACTGAAAAGGACCCGTCTGTGTCCAGTGCAGAAGTTGCAGTTATGGCGTCCTCTTCTCCTCTTCCAAATAGGAAGGTCTCCCTCTGGTGATCTCACCACAAGACAGTCTCTTATCTGTGGTGAGGTAGATCTGATCCCAGACCGCACTTGTCAGGGCCGCGCAGCACTGCAGCTGTTTCCCTGAACTAACTAACTGCTAATGGGCAAAGTCCCTAACTGCAGGGGCCTTCCCTAAAGCAGGCACAAACTAGGATGCGTGGGGGCCTAGCTGGGGCCTAGGTGGTTTCTGGCCTAGTGCAGGGGCCACTTGCTCCCTGCACCTACACACCCTCCCGACTGTGTCCCAGCTCCTACTGACCTTCCTTCCTCTGCACGCCAAATGAATCTTTCTCCAGCAGGAGAATCTGGCCCTGCCATTGGCTCCCTGGCATCAGGTGGTTAGCAGCCCCAGTGGCTGCTGGGGATTGTAGTTCCTTTAGAGCCTCTTTAGCATTGGGGCCGCGTGTGCGATCGTCACTGCGCACGCGCGAGTGGGTAATGGCCGCCGCTACTCTCCTAACCCTCACTTGCTCAGGCCCTATCTCTGTAATGGCCGCCTCGGCTCCTAAGGCTACACTGCGCATGCGCGAACCTAACGCCAATCTCAAAATGTCCACGTGTCGCTTCTGCGCATGCGCGAACACCCGCAAGATGCCGGCGCCCTGTAACAGATGTCGCCGGGAGCCACCGGCGACGCACTCGCCCCCGCAGCTCCCTGACATACCATGGGGGTCCCTGTTCTCCTGCTGAGGTAAGGGGGCCAGGGGGAAGCCTGCTACACATGCATACAGATTTAGCTGCAGCTTAAAAGTTTTCAAAATGCATGATCTTTTGAAACTGTACTAACGCAAGTCAGGAATCTGCAATGAATATAATATGCAATGCACTTTCAGCAAAAGAAACACTTTAAATATTACATCACTGATGTCTCTGTGATTCTGACAGGGCCCCGTCTAATTTATATGAGGTTACCAAAGCCACAATATTTAAATAGGTGAAGGGGCGTATTCTACATGAGCCATAGTGGGCGATCGGACCTTTTCGATTAAGTTCCCCAATAATTTCAATATGGAATTATGACTAAAAACGACCCCTTCGACTCAGAGAATAAGACCCTAATGCTGAGTCCCCGGTGGTCACGGCGGCGCGCGCTATAGTGTGCGCGCCACACACCACAGCACAGCCCTCTATGTGTGTGTGTGGGCGCGCAAAGCGCTGTGACGCGTACATTAGCAGGGAAGGCAAGAATTGTGTCTTCCCGTGCCGTGACGCGGTCACGTGTTCGGCGCACAGCCAATGGCAGGGCAGATACTGTATGCCCCCCATGGCATGCCCCCTGTCATAGTCCCGCCTCCCCGCGCTCCCCTCGATCTTACAGACCGCTGATCGCGGCTGTAGTCTCTGTGCGCGCCGCCAGGCACACGTGCAGCAGGGAGGGCTGGGGCCGTAGCCCAAGGCTGCGCTTATAGTGCCGGCGACGTTGCGACTAAACAAATGCATTGCCGCTGCTGCGTGCGCTTATAGGAAGCGCGACGCGACGGCTAGGTCGCGATCGCTGGAAGTCATCTCAATTTGATTTCTCCAGCGACCGCAGCGTGACGTCACCGTCGCGTCGTCGGCACTATAATCGCATTCTGAGACTTATCTAGAGATTTTAGAGCAAGCTAAGGAATAGATTGGTCAGCAAATAAATGCACACTACAACAGGAGACAGATTATTATAGTCTTTAATTAAGCAATATAGGTACATTTGTGATTAGCACATTTGATTACAAAAAATCATTGCACTCAGAGGCAGAAATAGAGTTCCACTATAACAGGGAAAATTCGCAAATATAAAAAGAAAAATAATGAAATTGTGTATAGAATATTAGAGTCCCAGTATATAGTCAAAATAGTTTTGGTGTTAGTAATACAGGCACAGTATTAGTTTTGGTGTTAGTAATACAGGTACAGTATTAGTTTTGGTGTTAGTAATACAGGTACAGTATTAGTTTTGGTGTTAGTAATACAGGCACTGTATTAGTTTTGGTGTTAGTAATACAGGTACAGTATTAGCTTTGGTGTTAGTAATACAGGCACAGTATTAGCTTTGGTGTTAGTAATACAGGCACAGTATTAGTTTTGGTGTTAGTAATACAGGTACAGTATTAGCTTTGGTGTTAGTAATACAGGCACAGTATTAGCTTTGGTGTTAGTAATACAGGCACAGTATTAGTTTTGGTGTTAGTAATACAGGCACAGTATTAGCTTTGGTGTTAGTAATACAGGCACAGTATTAGCTTTGGTGTTAGTAATACAGGCACAGTATTAGTTTTGGTGTTAGTAATACAGGTACAGTATTAGCTTTGGTGTTAGTAATACAGGCACAGTATTAGTTTTGGTGTTAGTAATACAGGCACAGTATTAGCTTTGGTGTTAGTAATACAGGCACAGTATTAGTTTTGGTGTTAGTAATACAGGCACAGTATTTTTCCTGGAACCAGGGTCACGAATGATGTATGATTAGTTCCAGTAAGCTCAACTCATGTCCTCCCTCTTCCAAAGCATGACAAGTCCTTAATGTCTTTCTTAATTTTATTGCTGGATTAGAAAACACAGGAACTTGTGGGTGTAGTGTAGGCAGAGAGTGCTTCTCTATGTGGGATGCTTCTATGAGGTTGGACTATGGTAAGAGAGAAAGGCCTTACCAGGGGTGGATGCAGACAGGTCTGTACTCACTGTAATCTAGGGTGGAAAAGAAAGTGAGGGGCAGGGGTCACACTAAAGGTTGAGTGGGACTGCACTAACTGTCAGCAAAAGACAGGGGAGAACATGGGAAAGTCCATTAACTGGGAGGACTGGAGAAGCTGCAGTAGCAGTTCACTGATTATGTGCTCAGAGGCAAAAAATGCAACATTGTTGCATGTTACACAGGCACAGTGTGTGTATGTGGAGCCAATGCCTGCAGCTGAACTTAAGGAGCTGACAAGCAGAAGGGGGGTCGGGCAGGAA
This sequence comes from Ascaphus truei, assembly GCF_040206685.1. Taxonomy (NCBI): domain Eukaryota; kingdom Metazoa; phylum Chordata; class Amphibia; order Anura; family Ascaphidae; genus Ascaphus; species Ascaphus truei. Next base: position 469,801,125 of record NC_134484.1, read on the forward strand.
TGTGATTCTTGTTCCATGACACTCCCCGTCTGGTATCTGGAGATACCACTATATAACTGGAATATGTGGAACATATGTGCAATGCATAACAAAGATAACATCACATTCTCAAACAATGCAAGAGTCCATGTCCACATAGCGATGTGACACCGGCCGGTATCACTGGTATCAAGGTCCCTTGGCCAAGGTTCTTTGGCAAAGGATGCAGGGTGGATGCACAGCTCCAGGTTTGCTGGTTGCACCACAATGTCTTTGTATAAAAGTCTCTGGCACTGTTTCCTTTTAGCCTTGTGAGAGAACAGTCCTTTTGTCTCTGTAGTTTCACCCACAGAGTGTATCCCCTTGTAGGTATACCAGCCGTGGTAGCCTGTCGCTCTATCACCTGGCGTTTGGCAGAAGGAGAGGGCTTTTGGCTCCTTGTGGGAGCGGATTACTGTCCCTGGAAAACTGGTTGTCGAATGTAATCCAATAAAGGGGGCGTCGTTCAGGGAGACTCCCTGAAGCTGAGCGCTGGGGTTGAACATTACCCGGATTTGATCGGGTTCCTGAGGGTGGTAGGCCCCAGGTGATTGGAGGTACCGACATTCTTTGCCTTCCTCCATTAGAGGTGCTGGCTTTGCGTGGCCGGTAAAGAATATCTTCTGGATGAAGACCACAAAGTTGTTTTTGGTCTCTGGTTCCCTTTGTGGGCCGCAGAGGTGCGAGGTGAACCTAGAGATGGCATGTTCTCCATTGTTTGGGAAGTGCCTCCTTGGTGAACGGAATGGTAGCGGAGTCACCCGACTGCTTAGTCCGTCTTTAGAGGGCTCCTTGACAGTTAACCTCGGGAATCCTCTATCTTCCCTCGAGGGTGTTTGTTTGTCATCGTTCCTTGTTGTCTGGAACGCTGTGCACCGTAGTTCATCGGTACATTTCTCTTGCACGAGAACATCTCCGCGTAGTTTGGTGAAACGCTTTTGTGTTTCTTTGTTGACTGCCATCGGGAGGTTGTTTTCTCCCTGGACATGACGAAGAACAGTCTCTTTTGTCCTTGTAAATCCTTTTGGGAAATGTCTCTGCAACTGTCCCCTTTTACGTGTTTGAACGAACAGTCCTTTTGACACTGTGGCTTCGCCTGTGGGGCGCAATCTTTTGCGGCTATGTCAGCCGTGGCAATTGGTTGCTCTGTTGCTTGATACTCTGTGGAGAGGAACAACTGTACGTCTTAATTGTGCCCTTGCTCGCGGGAGTATTGTCTGATTGTTTGTTGTTTTTAGGACGATCCCTTTATCGGTCACCTTTGGGAGGTTACTCTCTTCCTTCGGTGGAGTCGACTCATCATCCTTGGCTGTCTGGACTGCTGAGCATCCTAAGCCATTGTCGCATCCCATCGGCGTGAGGATGTCTTTGTTGGTCTCAGGGGTATGACCTTGTCTTTCCTCTTCACTTGGCCCTTCGGTCACTTGGAGATGGCCAAGACATGGTTCAGAGAGAGATGTGTCCACATTCTGTCACCTCCGTTCTGCGGGCATCAACGTAGTCTTGCCCGTGCTCTCTGTTAGTGCACGAGTTGCCCACTATCACCCATCCTAGGTCGAGTCTTTGGGCGTATGGCGCGTTGTGGGGTCCGTTGTGCTGTTTACGGACTTTATGTACCCTCATGATGTCCCTACCGAGCAGCAGCAGGATCTTGGCGTCTTGTTCCACCGGCCGGATGTGGTTGGCTATTCCTTTGAGGTGGGGGTAATGGAGTGCCACGTCTGGTGTGGGTATCTCGTCCCTGTTTGTGGTCATGTGGTTGCACTCGATGAGTGTGGGAAGGGGCATGTTCACTTTGCCGTCTATTGAGCATATGGTGTAGCCGTTCACTCTTCTCCCTGTGGTCTCCATTTGCCCTGCGCACGTTCTGAGAGTGTAAGGAAAGGCACCATCTTGTATGTTAAACATGTCGAAGAACTCTGACCTGACCAGTGATCGGTTGCTCTGGTCGTCGAGGATTGCGTACATCCGAATAGCCTTCTCAGGTTGTCCCTGGGGGTGCACTGCGACAAGGCATATTTTGGAGCAGGACATTTTGTCACCTTCTTTTCCGCAAACCTCAGTGCGCTGAGATGTGACGGATGTTGACTCTCCTTCTTCTTTCTCCCCGCCATGCTCCGCTATGGAGGATGGGTTCTTGAGTTGGTGGAGTGTCATCGCCTCTGGGTGTAACGCTGTCACATGCTTGTCACTCTCGCACACTGTGCATTTGATCTCTTCCTTACAGTCCCTGGCTAGATGGGTCGTGGAACCGCAGCACTTGAAGCAAACTCCGAATTCTCCAAGTAACCTCTTGCGTTCCTCTAGGGACTTCATCCTGAACCCAAAGCACTTGTTGAGTGGGTGTGGCTTCTTGTGTATGGGACATTCCCTGTTTGGGTCCCTTGGTTCCTTGTCTCCGGCGACCGACTGATCGGGAGTAGTTTGGGCCGTGGGAGGCACGTCCGTCCTGCGGGCCGAGATGGGTGTTTGGGGGTTACCATATCTCGTCGCTGGTCTCTCGTTCTTCGGGCTGCTTGCACTGTATGTGGTTTGCGCACCTAAGATGAAACTGGGATCGTTTCTTGTCTTTGCCGCTTCGCAGATGAAGCTCACGAAGAATGAGAATGGGGGGAAGACAACCTGCTTCTCCCTTTTGTATTTGGAACCTTGTGAAAGCCACCTTTCTTGGAGGTTGAAGGGTAGCTTCTCCAGGATGGGTCTCACTCCACGAGCTGAATCTAGGGCGTTGAGACCTATTAAGGAATGGTCTTTCCTTGCGAACTCCAGTTCTTGCAGCAGGTCTCCAAGATCTCGTAACTTCGAGTAGTCTTTACTCGTGATCTTGGGGAAGCTCTCGATTCTTTTGAAGAGTGAATCCTCGACTGCTTCAGGGCTGCCATAGGTCTCTTCTAGCCTTTCCCACACTAGGTCCAGACCTACTTGGGGTTGATGTGCGTTTGCCGTCCGAAGTCTCTGCGCTTGCTCCCTGGATACGTTCCCCAAGAACTTAACTAACAGGTTGAGCTCTTCCCTTGCTGAGAAGTCCAAGCTGTCGATTGCGTCTTTGAACGTGAACTTCCACGTCCGGTAGTGCTCAGGGCGGTCGTTGAAGCTGATGAGTCCTGCGTGCACCAAGTCGCGCCGGATCATGTACTTGGCTATGTCTGTCAGACCTGAGACGTCGGCGCGTTTGCCCCGTTCTGAGGTAGTTGCTGGGACGGTCTGTGCGGTCGCCTCTTCCTTGGCGTGGACGCGTGATGGCTGCTGGCCAGTGTGAGGGGCTGTTTTCTCCCGCGTGGGTGTACCTGGATTACGAGCCTGTTGTGGTGCATCCGTGTGCGCTCTGGCGTGTGGATCACTGTCGCGGCTGTGGCTATCCCAGGCAGCGTGTGCCATTGACGGAGCAGCGTCTTCTCCTCGAGGTCCTAGCGAGTCTTCGTTGTCTGTGGTGTCGCTCCCTCCGTGTTGAGATGGTGCGCTGGTGTTTACACTGAAGAGGCTCCTTACGTAGTCTTCAGTGCGTTGGGCTGGATCCTCTGAGGCTATCCGTTTGCACGGTAGCTCCCCGCCATCCTGTTGCGCGGCTGCTTCTAGGACTTCAGCTTGGGCTATGGCGGCGGCGGCTTCCTTCTCTTGATTAAGCGCCTCTAGTTCCGCATCAAATTCGGCTTTCTTACGCGCAGTGGCGGCATTGGCAGCGGCGGCGGCGGTAGCAGCGGCATTCTGCTCCTCCTCTTCTATGCGCGCTCTTTCTGTCCTTACGGCTGCCTCTCTGCGACTATATTCAGCCCTGGCACGTGCGGCCTCTGCGGCGGCTCGTGCCTTGGTAGCGTTTGTGCTTGCACTGGACGCGTTAGACTGCGCTGATCTTGCTGATCTAGATGAGTGCCTGGATATGCTTGAGCGCTGCGACGCAGTCTCCAGGAGGAGCTCTTTTCTCACGCTTTGAGCGTCTGTGATGGCGGCCCGCACGCGGCTGTCACGTGCAAGATCAATGTTATTTTGTAAGTCTCTTTCTTGCAGGCTTTCGCCGGTGTTGGTTCTGGTCAAGTAGGTGATGTATGTTTCTGACAGCCCTTGGTAGCACGAGTGATCAGACTTTATTTGAATAATTGCCTGCGCGAGCTGTTGTGCATTATCGCCAATACTAACGACATTGCGTAACTCCAATGCGGTTGTTTCCCAGGCCAACTCTAATTTAGCGCGGTGCGCTTCAATGTCGCTCTCATATTTTTCGCGGCCCTTTTGTGTCAGTGTGACTGTCCGTTTGGGCCTTGCGCCTGCCTGCGCCTGTTGCAGATGCGCAGCGGTCTCTGTATCTGAGAGATCGCTTTCCTGCGTGATGTCTGGTGAGGCTCTGAGTTCTGCCATGCTGTAGGTGTGTGTAGGCCTTTGCCAGTGCGTGTGGCGTGCGGTCTTTTACCTTGTCAGCGATGGGCGTCTGTCTCAGATGATGCCGAGCGGTGTCCTGCAGCGTGCAGCGTTGGGGTAGCTGTACTTACAGATGTCCGTTGGCTCCTCACTGTGGGGCTGAGCAGCGGGTGGACTCAGACAGAGAGAAAGGCAATTAGGTTTGTGTGTACAGTCTGTTTGCAAAGCTGCTGCCTTGTGTGCAGGGTTGCTTGTGCAGTGTAAGCTGCTTGCTTCTCTGTAAGGTTGCAGGCTGTGTGCAGTTTGCTGTATAAAGCTTGCTGCCCTGTCTGGCAGAGTGAAGCTGCTGCTTGTCCTGGGGTGCAGAGACTATTCTGTATAGCATAAAGTCTTTGAGTAGTAGCCCCTGTGTGATTCCCTAACACAGGTTTTTGTTTTACTGTTCTGTTTAAACTGCTGCTTGTTTTTGCAGAAAGCTGTAGCAGTTTGCTGTATAGCTGTGTAGAGCTGCACCTTTGTAGCATGAAGGCTGTGAGTGATAGCTTCTGCGTAGACCTCTAATACACGGTCTCTCTCTTACTTTCCTGGAACCAGGGTCACGAATGATGTATGATTAGTTCCAGTAAGCTCAACTCATGTCCTCCCTCTTCCAAAGCATGACAAGTCCTTAATGTCTTTCTTAATTTTATTGCTGGATTAGAAAACACAGGAACTTGTGGGTGTAGTGTAGGCAGAGAGTGCTTCTCTATGTGGGATGCTTCTATGAGGTTGGACTATGGTAAGAGAGAAAGGCCTTACCAGGGGTGGATGCAGACAGGTCTGTACTCACTGTAATCTAGGGTGGAAAAGAAAGTGAGGGGCAGGGGTCACACTAAAGGTTGAGTGGGACTGCACTAACTGTCAGCAAAAGACAGGGGAGAACATGGGAAAGTCCATTAACTGGGAGGACTGGAGAAGCTGCAGTAGCAGTTCACTGATTATGTGCTCAGAGGCAAAAAATGCAACATTGTTGCATGTTACACAGGCACAGTGTGTGTATGTGGAGCCAATGCCTGCAGCTGAACTTAAGGAGCTGACAAGCAGAAGGGGGGTCGGGCAGGAATGTGATTCTTGTTCCATGACAGTATTAGCTTTGGTGTTAGTAATACAGGCACAGTATTAGTTTTGGTGTTAGTAATACAGGTACAGTATTAGTTTTGGTGTTAGTAATACAGGCACAGTATTAGTTTTGGTGTTAGTAATACAGGCACAGTATTAGTTTTGGTGTTAGTAATACAGGCACAGTATTAGTTTTGGTGTTAGTAATACAGGCACAGTATTAGTTTTGGTGTTAGTAATACAGGTACAGTATTAGTTTTGGTGTTAGTAATACAGGTACAGTATTAGTTTTGGTGTTAGTAATACAGGTACAGTATTAGTTTTGGTGTTAGTAATACAGGCACAGTATTAGTTTTGGTGTTAGTAATACAGGCACAGTATTAGTTTTGGTGTTAGTAATACAGGCACAGTATTAGTTTTGGTGTTAGTAATATAGGCACAGTATTAGTTTTGGTGTTAGTAATACAGGCACAGTATTAGTTTTGGTGTTAGTAATACAGGTAGCTCATGGGGTAATGTATCCAATTGCAGATCAGTTACTGTATTACTGGGATATCCCAGAGGGAACACGAGCTCACTGCAGCCTCTCAGATCAACCAAATCTCTAATAAAAATTAAAATTAATTAGAGATACACATAGCTCCATAGCGCGATTATGTGATTAATCTATATAAATGTAATCTATATGACTGCTTGTGTTAATGTGCTTTGTCTATAACCCCCTTAGACCCCCCTTAGGCCCCAGCTAGGCACGACTCCCCTCAGCTTGTGGTTGCTGCAGAGACAGGCTCATAGATAGGGACATTGCCCCTGTAGCATTAAAGTGAGGGACACTGCCAGGACGCGGCTGCATCCTGGCCTCAGGTGATCTGGGACCAGACACCTGCAACCAGAGACTATTAAAGGTGGTACACTCCACAAGGGACCCACCAACCGTTGAGGCGGTGGCTATGTGACATCGCTGGATTAGTGGAACCGCATCACCTTCTGCCATACCCGTGGACAGGAGCTCCTGGGCAGGTAATACAAGTGAACCAACAACTTTAGTGGGCAGCTCTGCACCACATATTGGGTAGGAGTTACTTTGTGGACACCGGGTCGGTTGGGTGCCCAAGGGCCCCTAAGTACTTTGGGGGCAGTACCACCACGGGAGGTTACTGTCGTGCATTGCCTGGTGGGTAGGATGTAACTATATTAGCTGTATGTAGTAAAACTGTTCTGTTACACCACGTGTGTGCAAGTGGAGGCTCAGGTTTCCTGTGAGCCACAGGTATCGTACCGCACCCACCGTAGCCACACATCTCCCAGGAGTTGGGGGAAAGTGCTCTGCACACATATGGAGGGATCCTGGCATGTACTGCTGGGGCTGGCTTTACCCCTCCATTTGTTACTGACAAAAGCACATTCACACAAGCGGTTATATAGATTAATCACCCAATCACACTATGGAGTCACGTATATCTCTCTATATTTCTTTTTAGGTAACTTACAGTCTAATACACAGTATAGTCTAACTTGTCTTATTTTTTTTACAGTTATAAACTTCCTTCTATTCCACAAACGTATTATTAATATTTATTGTTCTTATTCAGTAATAATTAAGCATTTGATATTCCTTCTCTAATTCATCGCATTCCACCCGTATAACTGCTGCTATTTTTGCCTCCTTATTCAGCTTCATTATAGTGCTCGCAAATATCAATGCAGAAAATATTATGCCCACAACTACAAATGGGGTTATTGCTAGCCCGAGCAAAAACATTGCTCTCAGCCACGATTTATTGTCTACAACACTACGACTTTCAGTAACCAAGTAACTCAGAGACTGGATTGGTTTCCTCCCTGCAGGAATTGTTTCCAGGCAGAAATTAATAGCTTCCACGTGTTCGTTAAAGTCAGCGATCATTTCCAGCACTTTTTCGCATTTCTTTTCGATGTTCCAGAAATCAGCATACAATGCAGCGTACATTGTCAGATATCCAGCAGCGAACACAGCCGCGCCCACTTCGGGGACCAAAGAATATTTCACAAGGGTGACCAAACACAAAAGAATTCCTACTCCTGAACCTGCGTAGCCTGCTATGCTGACAGCGGTGGCCCACTGGTGGAATTGGTCAATATCATCTGCTGCAGCACGCATGTTGCTGACGCACGTATGTATTTTGTCTAAAGAAATCCTCAGGTGCTTCAGAAAGTATTTGACGCGTTTCTCGTCCAGACCAGAATAAACAGAGTGCTGTAGAAAGGTAAATAAAACAATGTATTTAATTTAAATAGGTGACTTGTTGTCATTGAATCATATTGTACTTTTCAGGCACACACACATCGATCTCTCACCTCATTCTCAATCATTTGGGCGGATCTGGCCAAGTATGCTAAAGACATCCTGGGTTATTTTTCAGGGGATCAGGTCTGTGAATGACAAAAGCAACGACAATGTGCCCATTTTTAGGCGGTATTGTAATATTTCGGGGATTTATGCTGTTACAATGTTTGTCAAGTAGAAGTATTTTTAAGTCATTTTTGCAAACGTTTATTTCTTTTACCGCTTACAACAGCGAGTGATTGATTTGATTTGATTGCCAGTGTAGCCCTGTTTTCCCCTAAACAATTAGCTACCGGTGCGGCTTTTACCTGTTTGGCTCACAGGGAGCCTAAGCCTCCGCCACGGAGAGCCCGGGGTGACATCATAACATAAATAATAGTATCGGTGCAGCGCCTCCACCTGAGAGGTATCCCAACGTAGTGGGAGGAGCCCCTCACAGGCCCCAACAACAATGATCACACGCAGTGTAAAATAATAACAATACCTTTACTTGGCAACATATACTGTATCTCTTAACGGTTGTATAATGATCACTAATGGTACAACTACCCTTAAGCCTCACACGGCCGTGACCCATCACGGTGTAGCCCACACCGTGTCCCAAGAGCCCCACACCCAACCCCCAAAGTGTGAGACCGCGCGGCCCACTAGATGAAGTGTAGCAATGGTTGGTGCACTTGGTGTATAGGTACCTGCCGGGTGCTCCAGCACCCGGACACGCCAATTGGAATACTGATAGGATCCGCCGATCTAGCGATGACATCCACGACAAGTACGCCTCCACGTAGGGTGGTATCACGCTGGAGTGTCCCACCGTGATGATCGTCTTTGTGTCTTTAGAGAGGGCTGCGCAGCTTTGCCCCTAAACTTCCAAACCTACCTGCAGCTACCTCCAATCCTGTCTGTGTCCCAGCTCCGACTGCTGTGTCATTCCCAGCGTGCGAAATATAGCTTCCTGGAAGCAGTGAATCCTCTCAGCCCTATTGGCTGTGCTGGGTCATGTGTTTACCTTCCCCTATGCCTTATGAGCCTATACTCTATTGCCGCAGTGTGCGCTAACTGTACTGTGCATGTGCGACTCAGTAATGGCCACCGCTGACTCTCCTGCGCATGCGCGAGCCTCCGCGCATGCGTGCACACAACAACATGGCGGCGCCCTGCAGAGGGAGCCGCCAACGAGCCAGTCTTGTTTGTTTCATATAATGATAAGATATTGACACTTATTCATGCTCCTTCTATTTCTATTAACGTTTCAGATATTAAGGCTGTTGTAACTTTAAAAAAATCTCTATTTTGTGTAGCCATGGCTAGTTTTTAGCTAGCAGTCTGCCCTCCTCCTGGCAGTTATACTTAGTAAGGGTAAGTTTGCCAAGAGTAATCATGTGTTTTCCCCACACCCTACAGTTCTGTGAGTCAGAGAAGGTAGGCACTCAGGCCGTGTGTCCCATCAGAGGCACAGGGGTGAGTCATACTGGACCTGTACTTAATTAACTGACTTCCTGAATTTAGACAGTTTGCCTCTACCGTGTGAGAGGCAAGATCTACCCAACCAGACTCTGCCAGCTCTGAGGCCCTCCCTTAGAGGAGAGGCGGGAGATCATTCCCCTTACCCTAAAAGAGGGGAAGGGAAGAGCAACGACAGCTTCTAGGGCCCTGACTAGGAGTGGTTGTCCAGGGACACCCTGGAAGTAAGAGACCTGTTGCTGTTCTGTGTGCTGAGAGAAGGAAGTGTTTGCTGAGACCAAATAAAGATCACCACCTGTTTTAGCTATACCTCCTGACCTAAGACTGAAGTCTATTGGGAGGAGGGGGAAGAGAATTCCTTTGCAAAGACTTCACCCCAATACACCTGGGGGCTGCGCAAGATGGAGGCGCTGCACATGTGAGTACTGTTCGGGCGAGACCCCAGAAGCCTGTCCTGTCATTCCCCATGCCATCGCGGGAGACTTAGGGCCCCCTGTTGCCAGCAGGTTTGCACCACTCTATATCATATAACCGGAGTAGTATGTTTCCAGATAGACCCAATGTGAGATTGGGAGGGGGGGGGGGGAAACAGGGTTAGATTTGGAGGCGCTGCTGAGATCAATCAGGTCAGGCTTTCAGCGAAGCAGAAAAACAAAAAGAACGATTCCTGCGCTCCTACCAATTAGGCTAAGATAAAATAATATTCTCATGAAAAAGGGTATTTGGTTAAACCCTTTGGCCAAAGCATTTGTAAGCCTGCATGCCACGTCAAAGCAACCCGTTTAATGCAGGTACCTACACTATACTGTATATATATGTAATAATTGTCCCATGGACTAGTGAAAAAAGTGATAATTCCCTGAAGGGGTTAAATAAAGCATGAGCTTATGTGAGTAGTGCAATTAAAATCTGGCTAAAGCCAGTATTATACTTACCTTTGCTATAAACCGGAGTAGTATGTTTCCAGATAGACCCAATGTGAGATTGGGAGGGGGGGGGAAACAGGGTTAGATTTGGAGGCGCTGCTGTGATCAATCAGGTCAGGCTTTCAGCGAAGCAGAACTGGAAGAGTAAAATGTATACTTCCAGAGCAAGTGTTGAAGAGAGAGGGAGTCTAGGTGTAGTCAGGTGGTCAATGACCCTCGCCAAGCTTGACCTAAGACTGGCCTAAAGAGGTGAACAGAGTTGGCAGCTGAGCTATAGCTGTTCTAGTCCCTTGAGGCGAGTGATCGTAGGATGCCTAAAGGAAGTATACTGGGTAACATGTGTCAGCAACTTCTGGAGAGGGTCTGCGGTACTGGCAGCCAAAAGTAGGTGACGCCCCAGTGCTGCAGAGAGAAAACCCCAAAAGTACTTCTAGCCGGCAGTCAGTCTATCACCACAGAACACTTGTAATGGACTGTCATTGAGTGCAGCGTACAAGGGAAAGACTAGCCTGGGGTATGCTGAATTACCACTGAGCAGAAGCTGACATGGAGTGTAGTGTTCACAGAAGAGTGACTTCCCTTCCAATCAGTGAGGGTTGTGCTAATGTAAAAACCGTGGGTTCAACAAAGATGGCGGCTACTGTGTGTGATAGTGCCCCGCGCAGCACTAAGAAGTTAAAATGGCGGCTCCCGCCGAGTCTGAGTGACGCACGTGCTGCGTGCATTCAAGCTGCAAGAAAGCTGTGTGCAAAGATTTGGCCGGGTTTGGTGCGAAGGCCAACGCCCTGCCTGAAGGAGGGAAGTGGCGCGAAAGGAGGTGCTGCGCCCCCCTGTGCTGTGACTGGATCAATACAGTGTCCACGTCACGCAGAGATACTGAGTGCCCCTCTTCTAAACTCCACCAGAGGGAGGGGGAATGTTGAGAGCCAATCACAGAGTGCTGCCCAGACTGAAGGAGGGGCCGGATGCGAGCTGCCGCACCCTCAGTCTTGCAGAGCTGGCGACAGAGAAGGAGCGAATTGTCGAGCTACTCCACTTAAAGCTGATTACTTAGAGCAGTATGGCAGCCTGCCACATAACCACTTATCATCTTCCAGGAGGCTTCCTGGTGATTGAAGTGGGCGGAAGAGAGTTTGTCCGGTGTCTGTGCCTACAATGCAGACTACCGGGGGGCGCGCCAAGTACAACAGCAAGGTACCCACATTGTGGAATATTCTTCTTATGGCCGGTGGATCCAATCCAGAATGAGGTTGCCCAGCCGGACGGTTCGCAAGCAACGGAGGTGCCCCTACCCCAATCATCGGACGATGACCATGACAGCCTGTCATCAGTGGTGATGCGCCGGCCGGCGGACCACTCCAGTGGTGCTGTAAGAAGACCATCACTTACCTGTGAACAGGAGCGGATGAGCCCAGATGTCCCCCGACAACAGGCGCTAGTGTGGCCTGAATCGTGACGAAGTCCCACGGCCGTGGAGACTCCCAGTGCTGCGGAGACGAGACCTGAGGCTGCTCCAGAGGAAGAGAGGATCATCGCGAGTCAGCGGAACGATGAGAAATCACCACCTTACTCCCGACAGACCACGACAGAGGAGGCCGGAGACGAGGCCTAGCCTAGCGCCTACTTCAAGATGGAGGACCACGCCGAGCTTCCGGTGCCAAGGCCAATAGATGACGTACTTCCGATGCTGGACCTGGACCCGGACTCCGCGATGTCTGCCGGAGATGACGTTACATTTGACTCGACCGCCGGGGCGAACAGTAAGTATGCTGCACCCGCTCCGGTGAATACGAGTATGTCTAAAGAGGACATTGATCGCTACATGCAACTGGTAGCGGGGAGTGGAAGAAGACAAGCTGCAGATCGGGATAGTAAGAAAACCCCTTCTGGTCGCAGCTTTGCCCGACTTCAGGACACTGCCCCTAGCCATACCCCTAGCGCCCATGCCAACGCCAATGCCTCTGCCCTATCCAGTTGTGGGTCACAATTCAGTCACCAGGGACCTAAGCGTAAAGAGTCCCACACTATCTACGGACTGGCGGGATTGGGTTACCAGTGATGAAGGGTCTGATGGGGAGGTATCTAAATCTAGTCTTGTGCCAAGAATGAATCCAACAGTGTATAAGAGTGTGTTTAGAGGAAAGCCTAAAGGTTCACAATCCTCTGGGAGGAATACTTCAGGGATTTCGTCCTGTATAGAATCTGAGGGGTCTGTGTGTTCTCCTGATTCTGATGACCACAGTGGGAAATGGTGGGCTCCCTTGTGTCAGGGGTATTCTGATTTCATGGACCGTACTAGGTTCCTATTAATTAAAGATGATCTGGTGGATCACTGGTGGAACATAGGCACGTATTCTACAGAGGATGCTGTTGAGGAGTTAAGCAGAAGGTTAAGAGAGATCAAGCAAGGCATTGTAAAACCAAAAGGGTCTTCTATACTGTATGATATCATAGCTCCTGAGGAACCCTTCCAGGCTGCGAGGAATCGGGGAACACGTCCCTTGCGGCGTGTTTCCTCCTTTCTTACTTCCAATACTGCAGCGGCTGCTGCCTCTGCTCTGCCCCCTTTCTGGTTGTTCTGCTGTTTCTTCTCTCTCTTGCCACTGAGAAGTTTCTCCCTTCATGGATTACACACAGCATGGATCACGCGTATCCTGATACCAGTGAACAGAAGTAAGTGATTTCAATTCCTATTTCAACACTGACGGAGTATCCCCAGGAGGATCGGTTTTATATGCGTTTTTTCACTGAAGGGGTCCGGTGCCGGTCGAGAGACCTCCCCCGGTCATCCCTCATTTGCTCAACTCGCTAACCCATCCCCCACACTAGGGGTTAAGTCATTGGACTGATATTTAACTCCGTTCCCAATCTGGATATATAGTGGCATTTTGGCTTTATTTCTATAACAGAAACATCTTCACTCTGTAGCACACGTTTTTGAGGGGGCCATTGACCTCAATCATTTCTAACACAGAAATTAGCCAATATCTCGCTTCTACAGTCTCAGTCCAGAATTATCAGGCCATTAACTGCTTCTGCTTCAGAGGGAACTATGCCCCTGGAACCACGTCTGCCCACTCCAAACCGGTATGCAGGTGAACCTCTAGGATGCAGAGGTTTCCTTAATCAATGCGATATCCAGTTTGAATGAACCCCTTCTCGCTGTTCTTCTGACAGATCGAAAGTAGCCTACATTATTGCTTTGCTGACCGGTGACGCTTTGGCTTGGGCCTCTCCCATCTGAGAATTAAGACCTGAACTTACTCAGAACTTTGATAGTTTCAAAAAAGAATTTCAACAGGTTTTTGACACTCCCGGCCGTAAGGTCACTTTTGCCTCATCTCTTTTTCATATCACTCAGGGTCACAGGACAGTGACGAAATACACTCTTGAATTTCGGACCATCGCTGCGGAAACAGGTTGGAACAACGAGGCCTTAACCGCAGCATTTTGGCAGGGTCTTTCCGGTTCTTTGAAACATTAATTGGCCGCCCGTGAAAGACCTACCACCCTCTAGGATCTTATTTCTGCATGTATAACGGTGAATCAACGCCTCCAGGAGAGACGAAATGAACGCCACCATACATGTACTTCTCTGCCTATGTCTCCTCTTCCTGCCCTCTCTCTTCCTATGCTCCAGTTTCAGAGACTTCCGAAACAATGCAGTTAGGCAGTCATCAGTTGTCCTTCACTGAGAATTTTTTCACATGTAAGATTTTCTTTGACATATAACATAATGTATAATCATCTGAACTGCCAAAATGGCGGATTCTCACAGTAGAGGGGAGGCCCTCTAGGAGCGACCTCCGGGTGACTCCATGAAGGCTTTTCTGGAAAGTTCAAGTGGAATCTCTTGATCATCCTTGCCGCATGAACCCGATGACTAGGAACCCAAGACCTCACTTCTGGACCGAATCCCTTCCAATGGACCAGGTAGTACAATGAGCCTATAGATAATTTGGAATTCAGGATGGATTGAATCTCGTATTTGGGCTGCCCCTGTACCATAACGGAGGTGGTGGGTAGAACTGGAACCGAGTGTGTGTTCTGGATCACTGGCTTGAGTAGCGAAACATGAAAGGCCGACGGAATTCTCTTGGACGGAGGCAAGGACACCTGATAAGCATCTGGATTAATCTTTTCAGAGATAGTGAATGGCCCGAGGAATCTAGCCACGAACTTCATCGACGGAACCTTCAGCCTAATGTTCTTGGAGGACAACCAGACTTTGTCGCCAGGCCTGAATTTTGGAGCTGGTCTGCGATGGCGATCCGCATGACGTTTTTGTCTCTCAATGGCCGACTTAATGTTCTTTTGGATCCTCCTCCAAAGGGTTTGAAGTTCCTTGACCCTATCATCAGCGGCTGAGACCCCAGAGGTAGGAACTGGAAGAGGAAGAGTAGCGGGATGGAACCGTAATTAATGAAAAAAGGAGATTCTGTGGTAGATTCACGTCGTAAATTATTATGTGCAAATTCCACCCATTGAAGAAGTTCAGATCAATCGTCCTGGGAATCGAACACGAAACACCGAATAAATTGTTCTAAAGACTGGTTGGTCCTCTCCGTCTGACCATTTGTTTGTGGGTGGTACCCGAAACAAAAATGGAGGGATATGCCCAGCTGAAGGCAAAAAGAGCGCCAAAATTTAGATACAAACTGCGATCCTCTGTCAGATACGATCACTGCAGGAACTCCGTGAAGGCGGAAAATCTCCTTGATAAATATCTCTGCGAGTTTGGGAGAGCTAGGCAAACCTTTGAGCAATATAAAATGAGATTGCTTAGAAAACCGATCCACTACTACAAGAATTGTAGATACTAGTAAATCCACGGCAAAATCCATGGACAAATGTGTCCATGGCCGAACAGGAACAGGCAATGGCTGAAGTAGACCGGGAGGGAAGTTTCTGGGTGTCTTAGTCCTGGCACAGGTGGGGCACGCAAGTACAAAGTCCTTGTGACGGGGAAGGAAGGGGTTAAACTTATTTGCTATGCATTACTGTGTTTGCCCTGTCCCAGCCATTTTTATCCCCCATTTGCAGGCCATTCCCTGCCTGCCAGGTTAAAAGGAAAAAATGCATTGCTTGCCATACCCTCTAACCGACACATGATGGCAATCTAGCAGCTGGCATTTCAATGAGAAATACTAATTCTAGAACGAAAGCACCCAGAAACCTGATTTTTGATGTGCAAATACAGTGAACCGCTATATGCACGTACATATTATTTTTACAGTTATGACACGAATAGAACATGGTGTTTTAATAAAGTGTGTATAAACTGCAGATTGTAAATGTAAGGCAGGAGCTATTTTTTGTAAGTCCAAGCAGGAATTACTTGGACATCCAGCTGTGATATGGGTGTCTGAGCTGGGGGTATTTTTATGACGGAGCCTCAAAGAGATCGCTGAATTAGCATCACCCTGTCTAAAAGAGGGTTAGGGTTATGAAAAGACCCACAGATCCATAATGTATACAAAACTGACATACTGATGCACAATAGATGTCAGACTAGTGACCCCTCTGGGTCAAAAATCAGACGCAGTGATGCCAAGGTATGGGTGTAGCCCAGGTATGCTAAGTGGCATGGGCGTCAACCTGACCCATGTGCCCTGCCCACCAGATAGCCCTTTTGACCGGTCTTATGAACTGTGGGTAACTTGGTGATTCGTGGGTTCTTTTGTGCCCAAGAGGGGATTGGATCCACATGTTAAAGATAGCTTTCGGCAGTCTATAACTGTGGCACCACAGGTATCCCCAGTGTGATTCCTGAATTTTAATCCATGATGTAAAGATGCAAGTCTTTGTTCCAGCACAGCAGCAACTGGTCCAGGAATGAAGGGGTTAATAACAACATAACCACAGGACTTTTAAAACCAAGGTTGCATTTCTGGCGCTTGCAAGCAAAGGACAATTTCTTTCGTTCCAAGGACAATTTATTTAGTTCCCTTATCCCAGTAAGTGTTGTTTTAAGTGTATTCTGCAGATGTCGTGTGTTTGTCTATTAAGGAAATAAATCACAATTTATTTTGCAACTTGTTCTGTTCAATCAAGTACCCAGAAATATAAATGTGTTGATAAAGTTGGTGTCCATTGTGACAGTCCTTAACACCCTTCTGCATTTCAGGCAAATAGAATGTCTGGGAGATGAGATCCAATGTCCTCTTGGTCCTGGGATGACCTGCCGATTTGGAGGAATGTCCCCATTCAAGGACTTGTCTGTGATGTGGAGAAGAAGTGAACAGGCGACCCTGAGGATCCGTAAGATTGTCAGGAGTCTGATCTTGTTGAAGAACGATATCTTAAAAGCTTCAAAAGTAATGGAAGAAAGAATAAGTTTGGATGGAAGAATAGATTTGAGTTGTTCCTCAAAATTATCCTCGAGCAAGAACATCTGCTTTGATATTTTTTCCTGGAAGGTAGGAGATAATAAAGTTCAATCTTGAAAAGAAGAGTGACCATCTGGCTTGGCGAGCTCCCAGACAACGTTGCTCCCTCGATATACAATAAATTCGTGTGATCAATAAGAATTGTTATAGACACCTCTGTTCCTTATAGAAGGTGTCTCCATTCCTCCAAGGCTAGTTTCATGGCCAAAAGTTCTCGATTACCAGTATCATAATTACGTTGAGCTGAAGAAATTTTTGGGAGAAAAAAGCACAGGGGTGCAACCTGGCCTGCCGCTGCTCTCCAGGTAACCCCCAGGACTCCATGCAGGCTTTTCTAGAAAGTTAATATGAAAGTTCCTGACTATCCTTGCCGCATGAACCCGATGACTAGGAATCCACGATCTTTCCTCAGGGCTGAATCCCTTCAAATGAACGAAATAATGTAGAGAACAACCTCGAGATATTTTGGAATCCAGAATCGATTGGATCTCGTATTCCGGCTGATCCTGAACCAACACGTAGGTGGTGGGAAGAACAGGAATGTAATGCGCGTTCTGGATCACAGGTTTAAGCAAGGACACATGAAAAACCGAGGGAATCTTCATGGACGAAGGCAAAGACAAACAATAGGCAACAGGGTTTTTTCAGAAATGGAGAATGGACCGAGAAATTTAGGGGAAAACTTCATGGACGGAACCTTTAAACTAATGTTTTTTTAGGACAGCCAGACTTTGTCACAAGGCTTAAATTTTGGAGCCGGTCTACGATGGCGATCAGCTTGTTGTTTTTGTCGCTCCACAGCAGATTTAATATTCCTTTGAGTCCTTCTCCATAGACCCTGGAGTACCCTGATCCTGTAATCGGCGGCTGAGACCCCTGAGGTAGAAACTGTAAGTGGAAGAGTAGCTGGGTGGAATCCGTAATTGATGAAGAAAGGTGATTCAGTGGTAGATTCATTACGAAGATTATTGTGTGTGAATTCCGCCCAAGGAAGAAGATCCGACCAATTATCCTGAGAATCAGACACGAAGCACCGAATGAATTGCTCTAACGACTGATTTGTCCTCTCCGTCTGTCCATTAGTTTGCGGGTGATACCCCAAAGAAAAGTGAAGAGATATACTCAACTGCCGGCAGAAAGAATGCCAAAATTTTAATTGTGATCCTCTATCGGATACAATCACTGTAGGAACTCCGTGCAGGTGAAAGATCTCCTTGATGAATATTTCAGCAAGTCTGGGAGTGCTACTGTTGCGGCCCCTTTTAACCTCCAACATACCCGGAAAATATCGGGCATGTTTTCTATCTCTCACCCGTCTGTCACGGAATTTTCCGTGTGGCCCGAAATCACCAGATAGCGCTAATAGCGCTAGACAATGAAAGCGCATAGCGCTGAACAATGAAAGTGTCCGTAGGCGCCCAAAACTGCCAAAAACGGCCCGCATCTGCCCGCGATTTGACCGCATCTGCCCACGATTTAAAAAAAATCACGGGGAAAAGGCCGCAGGAGGCTAAAGGCGGCCGCCACTGTATGCAAACCTTTGAGGGGTATGAAATGTGATTGCTTGGAGAACCGATATACTACAACAATACTACAACAAGAATGGTGTTCATACTTTTAGCATTAGGTAAATCCACTATGAAATCCATGAACAAGTGTGTCCATGGCCGAACCGGTACAGGTAATGGCTGAAAAAGCCCAGCTGGAAGATTTCTAGAAGTCTTAGTCCTGGCACACGTTGGGCATGAAAGTACGAAGTCCTTAACATCCTTCTGCATCTGAGGCCACCAGAAAGCCTGGGAGATGAGATCTTATGTCCTTTTTGCTCTGGGATGACAAGCCAATTTCGAAGAGTGTCCCCATTCCAGGACCTGTTTGCGCAAGGAGGGAGAAGTGAACAGACGGCCATCCAGGACCGAAAGATTGTCAGGAATCTGATTTTGCTGAAGAATGATATCCATTAAAGCCTCAAAATTGGTGGACGACAGAATGAGTTTGGAAGGAAGAATAGTCTTGAGTTGATCCTCTAAACTATCCTCAAGCGAAAATTGACGGGACAGAGCATCCGCTTTAACATTTTTTGTCCCAGGAAGGTAGGAGGTAACAAAGTTGAACCTCAAAAAGAAGAGTGACCATCTGGCCTGGCGGACTCCCAAGCAGCGAGCTCCCTCGATATACAACAGATTCTTGTGATCCATAAGAATTGTTGTAGGGGTCTCGGCTCCTTCTAGAAGATGTCTCCATTCTTCTAACACAAGTTTCATGGCCAAAAGTTCGTGATTTCCAATATCATAATTACGTTAAGCTGTGGAAAATTTTATGGAGAAAAAAGCACAAGGATGCAACCTGGCCTGCGGGTTTTTCCTCTGAGACAAAACTGCACCAACACCAACATCAGACGCGTCCACCTCGAGGGTAAAGGGGAGCTTAGGATCAGGATGTCCCAGAACCTGGGCGGATACAAACTCTTTTTTTAAGAGAAAAAAAGATTCTAACGCAGTGGAAGACCAAGACGAGGGATCTACTCCTTTCTGAGTAAGGGCCGTCAGGGGGGCTACTAAAGAAGAAGAATTCTGAATAAACCTGCGATAATAATTGGAATATCCCAGGAAACATTGCACAGCCTTAAGTGTGGTGGACTGAGGCCAATCTAGGACCGCTTTGACTTTAGCAGGATCCATCGTGAGGCCAGATGTATCCTAAGAAAGTGGTCGTAGACTGGTGGAAGTGACGTTTTTCAAGTTTAGTGAACAAATGTTTTTCACGTAACATGAGTATCACTTGCTTGACATGTCCTACATGTTCCTCAAGAGTCTTAGAAGAAATGAGAATGTCGTTACAAAGGAATTGAGTAGATCTCTGAATATTTCATTGACTATGTAACTATGTAAAATCCTGGAAGACAGCGGGGGCATTGCAAAGACCGAAAGGCATGACCAAATACTCATAGTGTCCATCCCGGGTATTCAAAGCGGTCTTCCAATCGTCACCTTCACGGATTCTGATAAGGTTGTATGCACCTCGTAGATCCAATTTGGAGAAAATTTTAGCTCCTTGAAGACGATCGAAAAGTTCGGAAATGAGAGGAAGCGGATAGCGGTTTTTAATAGTGATTTTGTTGAGTCCTCCATAATCTATGCATGGCCGCAAGGACCCATCTTTTTTCTTAACAAACAAAAACCCAGCCCCAGCGGGAGAGGTATATTTGCGAATGAAGGCCCTTAACAGATTCTCAGCAATGTATTCTTTCATGGCTTTAATCTCTGGCATATACAAGGGATAAGAGGCCCCTCTGGGCGGTGTAGTACCTGTAATTTCTCTCCAGAAGGACTTGGATAGACTGGAAACTTGGGCTAGTACAGTAAATGGCAGATGAGGTTAAATACAGATAAATGTATGGTTATGCATTTTGGATAACAAGAATACATGGGTGACTTACAAATTAGGTCATTACTTGATGGAGAAGGATTTAGAAGTGTTTGTAGACATCAGGATTAGCAATAGTGCCCAATGTCATGCAGTAGCTGCAAAGGCAAACAACATCTTATCTTGCATTAAATGGCAATGCATGGAAAGAAATAAAGTTTAATTATGCCCCTCTATAAAATACACGTCTTGAATATGGAGTACAGTTTTGTGCACCACTACATAAAAGATACATTATGGAACTCGAAAAAGTGCACAGAAGAGCCTACAAATTAATAAAGGGGATGGATAATATGATGAATGAGGAGGGACTAGCTAATTTAGATTTATTTACATTAAAAAAGAGGCGTCTTAGAGGGAATATGATCACTATTGGGGGGTGGGAAGTTTTATGGTATATATCTTGTGGGGGGAATTGTGTGGGGGGACGACGGAATGAATGAGCATGGGGTAATTGACGGAGGGAGAGGAGAGAGGGGGTGAGTGAGGAAAAGAGGGAGTAAGAGTGAGACGCAGGGGAGAGAAATACATGTGAGGCGGGAGAGTGAGATGGGGTGAGACGGAAGGGAGAGAAATACATGGGAAGGGGGGGGAGAGGGGGCTCGTGAGGTGTGAAATGGGGGGGACGGGGTGACGGGCAATACCGCTGACACAGGGGGGGGCTGCTTAAAATGTTTGTACCGGGCCCCACAATTTCTGTTGGCGGCCCTGACAGTGAGCATAGCGCTGATTTGTGTGTTTGTGCTGTGCTTGCTGGCTCGAGTTGGAATACAAATTGTCCTGCTTTGTCCTGTCTGGTCCCCTGACCTCATTGACAAGTTCTGGTCTCCCATGACAATCACTGCTCACTAACTGCAGTATGCTCTTATACACTCTCGAACCCATACACTCCAATGTACTCATATTGCTTCCTGCTGTCTCCCCACATGCCAAGTAGATTGTAAGCTCTTTGGGGCAGGGACTTCCTTCTCCCAATATTACATTTATATCGTCAATAACTTATTCCATCTGTGTTATTATTTTCTCTGTATTGTAATTGTATTGTAATGTCTAAAAAAATGGTACCGTGCTGCGTAACAGGTGGCACTATACAATATACATATACTTACATAAAATACCTGCAGCGCTGAGGGTATTACACGGGGTCAGCGCTAATCCCCCCGCAGTGCCGCGCTGTCCTGTGCTAACACTCCCCTCTGTATCTTATCTGCAGGTTTATCTTCCCGTAATTCTGCATTATTTTGGGACTGTTGCACCCCTGATTCCCCCTCTCTCAGGCTTCCCTGTGTCCCTCTTATTATTATGCCGCTCCCCAGTTCCCTTTCTATCTCTGCCTTGTATCAATGCCTTGTAGACATTTTTATTTTAAAGCGTTCATATTCTTTTACCCTATTTTGAGGTACAGTTACTTACCTTATTTCCGACAGCTTCTCCCTCTGCTCGGCGCTGCTCGGCGCTGATGTGTCTCTTATATTCTCCTCTAAGTTTCACTTTCTCAGAAAATGAAGGCTACGTCATTGGGGAGAGCTTCACCTTCACAAAGCGCCACACCCTTTTAAATCAGGTTACTTCTGACAATTTACTGTACAGAACGCCCCGGGGCTAAATTAATCGCGGGTACAAAAAAGGAACTACACATATTTATTTAGAGACACCTGATAGAGTAAAGATCTCAGCTTGTTGTACACAGCTTGTGCCACACACACACTTGCACATACACACTCACAGTAATATTGGATGATATACAAGGATGTAGCTAGGGTAACTGTCTCAGGCACCAGTGCAGCTTGCGACCGCAGCGGCTCCAGCACTGGAGGACTAATGCAGTGGGGGTTCTGATCTGGAAGCGTGGACCACCTGCAGCATGGCCGTGGCACTGTCTCCGGGGAGGCAAAGGATTTTGCTTTTTAGGCCGTGGCTCCGGATTCAGTAATTCTGGCTACATCTGTAACTTTAGCCATAGGACTGTAAGACTAAGACCCTCCTCTGCTGGAGGACCTGTGGAAACATGTATTCCCACTTCATCATGATGTAGCCGGGACCCCACTCACCTCCTTAGCGAGTGTGAGGGAGGCTGTGGCTGGCTCGGAGCTCTGCGTCGGACACCGGTACAGGGCGCCCCCATTTTGATTGCATCGCGCATGTGCGATAGGAGACAGTGCATGCACGATAGGAAACGGCACATGCGCAGAGAGCCCCAAAGTAGTGGCGGCTATTATGGAGGTTGTGCATGCGCAGTGAATGCGGTGTGCATGCGCAGGGGGGAAACAGTTGCGGCGGCCATCTTAGAAGAGGCTCCACAATGGACTACGTATCCCAAGAGACTTAGGGGTGTGCAGGAGCACATGGGCGATTGCAGCCAATGGGGTCGCCAGCTGCAGAGAAGAGAGATACATTTGGCGCGCTGGCACGAGACCATGCCAGTTTGAAGGAGGCAACTAGAGAGGTAGTGTCCAGGGAGCAGTGCTTCCCTGGACTAGGCCTACGATTGCCCCTTAGGCCTCAGCTAGGCCCCGGGTCCCTACCAAGCTGTGGTTGTTGTAGGGAAGGCCCCAGATAGGGACCCTTCCCATAGTAATATATATATATATAGATAGAGTGCTGCATCAGTGACAGGACATCACGCGGTGCGCGTGGTCTGCGGTCTGGGACCAGACCACCGGCAGCCTTAAGAGACATTAAGGGACACACTCCAGCTGGAGCTCCCTCAAGAGGCGGACGCCTATGGTCAGAAAAGGATCCGGTTGACCACGTTGTGGGATCACATTGCGGCCTGCGGGACCATCATCTTCCATCTACCCTGGTCTGAACAGAGACCAGGAAGGTATTGTATGTATACATGTAACGGGTTTCCCCCCTCCCTTTCCCCCAACCTCAGATCGGTTCCTCTAGGGGAACTAACTCTCCCGCTACATGGGTGTGTGTGGTGCATACCTGCTGGCAACAGGAGGGTCTGAGTCTCCCGCAGTGACATTGGGGAACCAGGACAGGTTTCTGGGGTTGATGCCTTCATTCTCCTCAATGGTGCAGCGCCTCCATCTGCTGCAGGCCCTAGGGATATGAGGTGGAATCCCTACCGCTGAATCCCCTCCCAGGGATGAGAGATTCCAGTCTCACATACCGTCTCTTTAAGTAAGAACTCTTTATTGCTTCTCAGCAGCAGCAATCATGGACAGTGTATACAGCCAGCTGTCCTCCTTCAGGATGTCCCTGACGCCACTCTGGGTCTAGCTCTTCCCCCCCCCCCTATGCAGGGTGGGAGGTATTTGGTCCACCTATGTCCCTATAGTCTATCAGCTCCACTCCTCTCCCTAGCTAACTCGCTCTTCACTGTGAACTGTCAGAGAGCTCACTAAATAGGAAATGCACTGCTCTAAGTAGTTTCTGCAGGCACCTCCCCTGTGTCCCTTGATTGGACACAGAGTCAGGTGACCTACCTTCACTGTCTCAGGGCAAGTGCTTGAGGTGGGGGAAACCCATGATAACCTCTGGCAAACCTGCCCTTACACAGGAATTGCTGCCAGGAGGAGAGTAGAAATATAGCCCATAAACTTACCAGGGCTACATACACATGCACCAACGGCTATACACAGTGTGTCCTGGAACAGGATTGTCTCTTTCTGTTCCCCCTGTTTCCTCCCCCCCTCTTTGCAGCTCTGTCTCCTAGCCTTTATTTGGATGTAAGCTTTCCCTACAGCTATCACTCCTAGTGCAGGTGGTAATGGATACATTTAGTTACTTCCCTATTCTCCAGCCTGCTAGAAATTGGTTGCCGTGACAACCCCTTTAATTCCCCTGGCTAAATGGACTTTTCCATACTCCCCTGTCTGTTTCCACAGGTAGCTTAGCCCTGTCCCTTTTCCTGTGTGACAAACATTACACACTTCCTTTTCTTATCCAGCTACTGGGTGAGTACTACCATTCTTACCTTCTCCCTTGCAAAGCAATCCGTTTGACCGTTCCTAGATACAGACGCACTTCACATAGAGAAGCACTCTCTACCAACACAACAACACCCACAAGAACCCTTTCATTTCTGTAACTCCCTCAATAAAGTTAAGAAAAGACAAAGGACTTGTTGTGCTTTCAAAGGGGGATGAGTTCAGCTATCTGGCCATACTTATATCTACCGTAGCATATAACCCTGTGGCTACAGAATTCAGTGGGTAGCGCTACTCCACACACTTTGGGTGGGCTTGGCTCTGTGGACACTGGGTGGTTAGGTGCCCAGGGCACCTCAGTACTTTGGGGATTCTCACCGTGGTGTGAACAGTGTATGGGAGCATTGTGCGGCGGGAAGGTGGATTATATTGTGTTATTATTAGGACGTGTGACTAAACTGTTAAACTGTACCTGTGTGGTGTGTATTTCCATTATTGTGTTGGTTCCTGTGAGGGGTTATCCTGCAGAGCTAGGATCTTTCCCAGGTGGTGGTGCTGCACCAAGGAGAATGAGAGCATACCCCAGGCTCCCAGCTGCGGAGGCTTGGGCCTTCTGTGAGCCACAGGTAAAGGCCGCACACGTAGTTTCCTTAGACACGAGGAAGGGGGGCTACATTATTATTAGTATTTATTCTTACACATCTGTAACAGTAACCGTGGGACTGTAAGGCTCGGGCCCTCCTGTGCCGGAGAGCCGGTGCACACATGGATTCCTGCTTCATCTTATTATTATTTATTTTTACACCTCTGAATAATGCTAATAATACTGAGCGCCTCAGTGAGAAAAGACACTGACTGAGAACAATAACACTGATTTTGAAACAGGGGAACCTGGTTCAATTCCCGGTGTCAGCTCCTGTGACCTTGGCCAAGTCACTTTATCTCCCTGTGCCTCAGGCACCAAAAACAGATTGTAAGCTCATCTGGGCAGGGACCTGTGCCTGAAAAATACTAAGTACAGCGCTGTGTAACTTGTCAGTGCTATACAACAAAGCTGAAAGGAAGTTCCCCTGTGTTTCATTCCGTGTTATCAATCTTTGTGCTATACGGTTTGCTCGCTAGTCCCACAACACAGCATAAAATATAACATTTTCCTAGGTGATATAAAACAGCAATAGGTGAAAAGCAAAAATCATAGAAGGAAATGTTATAGTGATAAAAAGGATAATACAAAATAAAACACTAGTTGGCTTATTCTAGCAGCTCTGAAGTTGTCATTGCCAAACCTCGCGGCTTGGTATGTTCTGAAGTCGCAGAATTAAAAGTGAGAAAAAACTCTATCCTCTATTGCAAATCACATCTTCTAAACTGAATTTCTAAAAGGCGGTTTAATGGCAAAATTGCCAGGATTGCAGCAGAATTACCTGAGATGGTGCTAACTCCGTCCCCAGTCTGGCTTATGTTGATGAGATGTAGTGCGCAAAACCCATATCAGTAAAGATATACTTCACTACAGTATGTGCCTCTGCTTGTTCTATTTATTAATACAATGAACAGTACTGTACAACCAGAAAGTGTCATTGCTGAGACCTGCTGACTCTTACATGCCCCCTCTCCATGGCTGCATTACTGTCCTAGTAACTTACCCCTTGGGGGCTGGCTGAGGATCTCACAGGAGCCAATCACAGAGTCTGGAGCTGTTATATGAGGGAAAGAACATGGAGGAGAGTGTTGAGACACAGCTGAAGGTCCTTGCCTTGTTTCTTAAAAACTGTTCCTGGACTAATGACCCAGGGATCCCCACAGACTGAGCTGAGACGTGACATTGTATCCGCCCAGCGTACAAGAGCTCGGGGCTAATTACTTAAAGGGATTAGTCCCTTCTAGGACCAAATTGAACTAATGCGGCTTGTTCTGTAGGCTAGATGTACACTACCGACACACTTTATTAAAGTGTGGCCGGTACCGCAAGCCGGGAGATTTCCCGGCTTGCTAGTGGCCGCCCCTCGGCGTGCCGCGCGTCATAGACGCGCGGTCACGCGTCTTCGGGAGCGTGCGCCCCCTGCACGCGCGTCCAGGGGCTCCCCGAGGGAGCCCTGGTGTCCCGCGATCGCGGGACAGCGGCAGGGGGTTCCGGGGGACCCGGCGGACCCGGCAGCGGTAGGGAGAGCGCCCCGATCGGAGGGCGCTCTTCCGCTGCTTCGGCGCGCGCCCGTCACTCTCGGGCGCGCGCCAGGCTACTGCTGCGGCCAAGAACGGGCAAATGCTCGAATAAACTTGGCCGCAGCAGTAGGTATTTTTATAATGTGACAAGCGGCCTACTCCGGGGCTCCGCCGTCTGTCCGGGACTGTTAGAACACGGTCTTTTAGGGTAGGTTAAATGACGAGGCCTCACGTGCTGTTCCTTTAGACAGGCTACTGCCTGGTTTATTCAGTCCCAGGCACTGAGACTGCCACACGGAATACAAAATAATACATAAGCAAACAAAACCCTGCTCACCTGAGCAATAACTTAACTAAGGTTTTCCCTGACTGGGGTTGGAGCGGCTTATCCACTTCCAACAACAAAAATAAGGAACTTTGCAGTTTTAGAAAAAAGGAACAGAATGATTTAACCTGTTTGGGGAGAGGCTTTTCCCCTCTCTGCTTCCAGCAGCCTTCCTGCCTCCAGGCTCTTGGGGGAGCGGGCAGAGGAACCATGAAATCAGTCTTAAATACCTGATTTCCATCTAGCAGGACAGGTGACAGAAATCAGGCAGCAGACAAACTCTGGTCTGGATCCCTCATCCCTCAGTTCCAGCACTTGCCAAACTGTGGGATGGAGTGCATGCATTCTGAGGCTGCACTTTCCAGCCTAAACAGGATAGAAACTGTTCAGTATCCTGGGAGCCCTATATATGGAATGTATTACCATCCCCTGGTTTCTGTCACAATACACATCAAAAAAGTATAAATATTGACAAATATTCTTTGCAATTTTAATGTCTCCATATTAATCAGGTGGTGTGGCATGAATCAATTACAATGGATCGTACGAGCAACATCTATTGGTAAAAATAAATGTAGTGTTACGTACAACATTAACCAATGTAGAAGTGATTTATTGATCTTTCTAGCCTTGATAAAGTAATTATCAAAAGAAATAAAAACACAAATCTACTGAATTTGAGAATCACATAATAAAGTTGCAGACCAGATTTAAGAATATTATGTGTAAGGCAGTTTGTACCACAATTATTAGTGGTACCAATTACACTTATATGGATATCATGTGTGTCATATATGTGTAGCGGTCATGTAAAATGGCTACAGTCATCTCTCCTGCTGACAGTAAGGCCTGGTAAGTTGTGGGCATGCCAGCAGTAATTATGGAGGTTTGCCCTCACACCCTGGTGAGGTGCCCTGTGTAAGGATGGGAGTGGTCACAGACTCTGACTCCCTGGTTGGTGATGTCAGAGTTGTGTCAGCCCCAGAGGTTACATAAGGCACAGCACTGTGTCAAAAAGTTAGTTCTGCTAAGTGGAGGAGGAGTTCTGCTAGTTCTGGTTCAAGTGCAAGTCTAGTAATCAGGTTATGTTATAGTAGCTGTAAGGAGACTGTGTCCAGGGACCTGGCACAGGGTAAGGATATCCCGGCTGGGATAGGGAATCCCTATTAAAGGAGAATTACACCTTTCAAAGGGAAGCACTGACTGAATATGAGTGGCTAGAGAACCTACTGCGAGGGGCAGCTAGCCCACCTCAAACAATAAAGATGCTCTTATTCGAACACCCTCTCTTGTACATGTGTGGAGTGAATGTACAGAGGGGAGCACCACAGAGGAGTTCCTCACCAGGACCATCCCCGAGTGACCGAAGGGACCCTGATGAGGTGGAGGCGCTGCACTGGAACTAGGTGAGACTCAAGACACTACCTCAGCTGCCTGTCTGGACGGGTCCTCCCCACACACCATCATGCGGGAGACTCAGGAGTCCTGTTGCCAACAGGTGCACCATCAGACACTACCACACTGTAATGGGGACCGGTTAGACCACAGGGGCCAATGTGAGATTGGGTGGGTCAGGCCAGTTCAGAAACACCGTTACATTTGGAGGCGCTGCTGAGATCAGATCTGTCATCAGGACAGGCTCTAGCTAGGCACACTGGGAAACAGGGAGAGTGTCTGCTGCCACTCTGTGCTGCGTTGGGACGGACCTAGGGGTGGTCAGGGGCTGACGGGATATTGTCAGTTCGCAGGGACGACCTAGGGGCCTGAAAGGAGTGAGGGGTTTGGAGCCGGGCTATAGCTGACCGAGTCACCTTGAGGTAGTGCTAGTTGGTAGGACGCCAGAAGGGATAGCCTGTTAACGAGGTCAGGAATCCTGGAGAGGGTCTGCGCTAGGCTGACCAAGACAGGTAGACGCCCCAAGTACTGCATGGCAGAGCCAGAGTACCTAGCCCATTCCAGACACTTACCATAGGGAGCACAGACTGGGAGGAAGGAGTTACAACAGACACTGAGAGAGTGAGCCTAGCCTGAGGTAGTGCAACATGAGTCAAGCCTAGATCAGGTACACATGTGGTGGTGCATCTGAGCAACTCTTTATTGTACTGGTGTGGTGGCTGCCCCGCAGAGCGGAGCCCCATGTACGATAATTGGTACGAGAACGTGGCAACCCAAGAAATGGAGGATCCACGTGGTGCGGAGAGTCCAAAATGGCGATCAGAGGCTGATGGGGAAGGCACCCGTGGCGTGCGCCCCACTGAAGAGCAAACTGTCGCTGAGTTGTCGCTAACTGATCTGCTCTGGAGTGGAGCAAAGGCGGTGGCTGCCCCGTTTTTGTCCTGTCTGGGACACCGAGGTACCCCCCTTGAGGAGTGTGAGGACATTGTAATAACTGGGGTGGAGCACAGTGAGGATGGATGTCAGTGGACGTGCAACCAAATGAATGCTACCTCATCTGGAAAAGCTATCCAAAATGGCGGCTCCCGCTTGCTAGGGAGACCGCGTGGGCCAGTCACAGAGAATGTGGCTGATGCAGGACTTGCAAAAAGCTGGCCGGGAATGGCGCGAACAGCAGAGCCCCGCCCTGATGGGGGGCATGGCGCGAAAGCTATGGCTGCGCCTACATGGAAAGTGACTCACTCGGCCCCTGTGCTGAGTCAACCGCTTAGTCTATGGGACCCTCCCCTGATTTCAAACAGGGGGAGTGACTTTCAACTATGGCCTGTGGGAATGCACCCACTGGGCCCAGGGACTGATATCCAGACGGCGCCACTACAAGAAGTAGTTCCGGCCGCGGATGTGATTTGCAAAAAAGAGGGATATTTTGCACGCAAGGCGGCTGCAAGGAGAAGGCGGGAACTAGCCGCGGGAAAAGAATCCAACTCTGATGAGGAAACTGGCACGAAAACACAGACCGCGCCCACCAGGACTGAGAAAGGAGCGGTCTTAATTAAGGGGCATGATATTCCCCTGTGGGATCCGCCCATTATTGCAACCCCTGGGGGCGGGTTCCAGCTATGTCAGTGAAGGGAGGAGCCGAAGCAGGGAGTGGCTGGTCCAGCAACTTCTATCAGTCAGTTGCGAGGAACCACTGACCTGGAGAGACCTGTACAGAGAGTGGTCCCTAGCAAAAGAATGGCCTGCTCCTCCACTGTGGGCACTATGGTCTCCACCCAGCCCTACTCGGTACCCAGCGGGCTACTGGTAGTCAGGGTGGCCAACACCGAGACGGTGGTCGGGCTCTGCCTTCAATGCGCGCTGCCCGGAGGCACTGTCAACTCGGCGGCACGTTGCCCACAATGCGGGACACTATATCTATGGCCAATGCCAACGTTTATACCGATACAATCGGCTGACCCCCCGGGGGACCTGGCTAGGCGAGCCACCGAGTCCCCTGGCGCACTGTGGATAGGGCGTGCGAGTCCCGGAGAAAGGGGACTGGAGCCGATCAAATCGGCTGGGTCAGCAGCAACCGAGACGGTCGGGTCACCCCCCGACCGCACAGAGAAGGAAGACTACTCAGACGAGGACCTCCGTGAGCTAGCGGTGGTAAAATCGGGGCCCAGGAAAGAACCGGGAAGGACGACACCCCGTGGCGTGAGTAGCTGTCAAGAGAACAGGACGTCCCCCGCAGATCGGCGAGCCGAGAGACGGAGTCCCTCCGCCCCAGAATATGGCGGCGACGGGCGAGAGACGCCTGCACCCCTGCGGACTGGTAAGAGAAGTCCCCTCACTTACCCTGTCCCGGCAGACGGTGTAGCAGTAGAGAGGCCATGCCAGGCCCAAGACGCACGTGCGGAGACGGCATCACTTCCGGTACGGACGACGGAGGAGCTTCCGGATGTCGTCATCGAGGAAGAGATCCCGCATGGGGGTCCAACCCAAGATGGCGGCGTTTCCGGTTCCGGGAAGGACATCACTTCCGGTGGCGACGGCGGAACCGCTGGGAAGAACGCAGCGACGCTTCGGCGATCGGGGGAAGGTCCCCGATCACCTCAAAGGCCCGGGAGCTGGATGGATGAGCCAAGGACTGAGGAGGGTGAGCTATCCTCATTGGACCAGTCTACGGACAGCCGGGAACGGGTCGTAACCCCGTGGGGTCCAATCGCTTGTCCCTACGCCCAATCCCACGCCCTAGCTAAAACCCCTGCCCCAATCACACGGTCCCCGGGTTCCCCGCCTAGTCTGGAATCTGTGGACATACCATTGGGGGAGGAGGGGAAACGGACTGGGGAAAGACAGCGCAGTTGCGCTACGGAAGGCATCTCCCGGGGAGGGGGAGAGTTGGGTAAGGCCGCGGTAGGCCGGTGGTTGCCTCCTGCGATCAATGAACCTGAGAAAAAGACCCTGGGATCATCACGGTGGTCTGTACCACGGTCGGCACGGACATCGGGGGTGTTTTCTTGGGGAGACACGGGCGAAAGTGACTCAGGGGATTCACACAAATTTAAAGAGCACCGTTGGTGGGCTCTACTCTTTGAAGGATATGTGGCATGGATGGACCGTACTCGGTTTCTCATCCATAGGGAGGATGTAGTGGACTACTGGTGGGCCGTAGGAGAGTTCACCCCTGAACAGAGAGATAGGGCACTACAGGAGAGGTGGTTTCAGATAGAGCGTATGGAGATAGAGCCCATGGGTCCCGACACACTGTCAGATCCTGTGGATCCTGATGAACCCCTATCATGGGTGCTACCTGGGAGGGCAGGTAATGCTGATCTGACCAGGGTCAGTAGAGCAGAGAGGGCTATAATAGCCAAATACAAGTCATCCCACGGGTTGGAGTATCCCTATGTCCCTGAACCCCTCATGGATGAAATAGAGGATAATAGGGACAGGTGGCTCAGGGAGACCATTGAGATGTACTTGGTCAATAGGGGGAGCGCCATTGTAGGAAAGAAGGCCGAGGATAGGATAGATCACCTGATGCGAGTGTGGAGCATAGGGAGGAACATACACAAACATAAGGTGACCTATAGGCCCGAGAGGGGACTGCCTAGGCATTACCATGTCACGGTCCTGGATATGGGTAATAGGGAGGTTAGGAAACCTGACCCGAGTCACTATTTTTAGGAGGTACATATGCATTACGCGGGTTCGTGGCTGCTGGTTGGGGCGGGCTTGGCGGAATGTACTGTAGACATTTTTGTTATGATGTGGAAAATTTGTATATGATGTTAATAATTATGTCATGTGTTACAGTGCTTCCTGGAAGAAGGCGTACAAATGTAGGTCCCTGTGAGGACGATGGGATTCACCAGGGGGAGAATGTAGCGGTCATGTAAAATGGCTACAGTCATCTCTCCTGTTGACAGTAAGGCCTGGTAAGTTGTGGGCATGCCAGCAGTAATTATGGAGGTTTGCCCTCACACCCTGGTGAGGTGCCCTGTGTAAGGATGGGAGTGGTCACAGACTCTGACTCCCTGGTTGGTGATGTCAGAGTTGTGTCAGCCCCAGAGGTTACATAAGGCACAGCACTGTGTCAAAAAGTTAGTTCTGCTAAGTGGAGGAGGAGTTCTGCTAGTTCTGGTTCAAGTGCAAGTCTAGTAATCAGGTTATGTTATAGTAGCTGTAAGGAGACTGTGTCCAGGGACCTGGCACAGGGTAAGGATATCCCGGCTGGGATAGGGAATCCCTATTAAAGGAGAATTACACCTTTCAAAGGGAAGCACTGACTGAATATGAGTGGCTAGAGAACCTACTGCGAGGGGCAGCTAGCCCACCTCAAACAATAAAGATGCTCTTATTCGAACACCCTCTCGTGTACATGTGTGGAGTGAATATACAGAGGGGAGCACCACAGAGGAGTTCCTCACCAGGACCATCCCCGAGTGACCGAAGGGACCCTGATGAGGTGGAGGCGCTGCACTGGAACTAGGTGAGACTCAAGACACTACCTCAGCTGCCTGTCTGGACGGGTCCTCTCCACACACCATCATGCGGGAGACTCAGGAGTCCTGTTGCCAACAGGTGCACCATCAGACACTACCACACTGTAATGGGGACCGGTTAGACCACAGGGGCCAATGTGAGATTGGGTGGGTCAGGCCAGTTAAGAAACACCGTTACATATGGAAGTGCATGCACACTGCATGCATCATGTGTGTCCCCAGCTCACTGCTTATTGTCCAATGGTCTCCTCTGGTAAGTGGGAGCTTTGGCTCTGAGCTAACACCTCTCAAACCCTTTAGAGAAACCACCTGCTAATCCCTACATCAAGGTTTGTGGCCCATCCCCAGAGACACTGTGTGAGGAACCGGTGACTACAGCTTTCCCAGGTCTATCCCTGGAGAAGTGCTGAAATACCAGGGTGTATTTAGCCCATGGAGCTGCCTTGCAGAGAAGCAGATGGCTTCAATATAGTCTCTGATCTGTGGACTCAGATTATAAAGGTAGCTTCTAATTTTCAGCTCAGCCTGTGGCTTTCTGTGGCTCATAGTCCATCAACAGCGTTTAAAAGACAAGACAGAGAGTGGATGGGGTGGGAGTTTCCTTTCTCCACAGACTGTCCTATATTTTCACCAGGGATGTCATCCTGGAAGGACTAAAATCAGTGAGACAGCATAGTCCGGTGTCACAAGCCCAACCTGCAGGTCCATGCACTAAAACAAAAGGCTCCATATATTAGGCAATTGTGAGTAAAATAATAAAAACAAAGAATAGCAAAATTGTAATATTATTTATCTCACAGAATTAGTTTTACAATGCTGACAAATTATATACAACCGAGTGACAGCAAGGAAATAACTCCCATTACTGCAACATTGTTTCTGTATCTCTGAAACAGGAAAAAAATAAGAAAATATTTCCGTGATAATCAAGTCAAACAAGAATCCGGCCGCAGGTGACTAATGTGACCTTTAGGAATGTGGTATGTGGAGGTAACATAACATATGGAGGTTATTAATTTAAGGTGAGTTTAGCTGCTCACACCTGCCCCCCGGAGAACTGCTTTCTGTGTGATACTGACTAATTTCAGAGACAATGTGGGTCATTTATCACAGTCTCCCAGCTGCAAAATTAGCCCAAAACGTGTGCAGGAAAACTGCCCCAAATATATCAACCACGGAAACCCCAATGTTTTCACTGGAAATGTTTTTTTCTTAATAAATCTGGTGCCGTTCCTTGCTGCAGGTTTACATCTGGGAGACTGTGATAAACACCCCCTAATCACTGTAGTTGTGCCATTTTCTGAGTTGTTTTAAAGAGTTTTTCATGGTATAGAGACCAGACTCATTCCTACTGAACTTGAGTAGTTACAGTACCACCACATTCATACCCTATCACCTTAGTCTTCTCATAGCTCTTTGGGTATGTCACGTTTACTACTGCTTGGAAGCCGGTACTAAAATGAATACTAAATTCAACGCCTAATTGCTTATTCAAACTCATACCGTATGTATTCATGACATAGGAGTTAAGAACAAGTTAATAAAATACAGATAAATGTTGTTCTTTGGAGCATCCTTACCAAGCGTGGAAATAATACAAATACTTTACAACCTTTAAAAAAGAGCTGGTGTTTCTTTCTCACGGCTGTGAGTGTGAGGACGCGGTCACTCATTTAGTTGGACGAGTGAGCAAAGGCATCAACTAAACATGGTGGACACTTTGGGTGTTTGGTTTGTAGTCTGTTTTTCTTGTTTGTGTGCTGTCTCCACAGGGCAAACACCTTGAACGATTCTGATGACATTTTGAGGGCACCTTTATGCCATCCTACATTACGCTTGCTGCTGTCTCTGCCGCCCTCGCGCTTGCTGCTGCCTCTGCCGCCCTCGCGCTTGCTGCTACCTCTGCCGCCCTCACGCTTGCTTCTGCCTCCGCCGCCCTCGCGCTTGCTGCTGCCTCTGCCGCCCTCGCGCTTGCTGCTACCTCTGCCGCCCTCACGCTTGCTTCTGCCTCCGCCGCCCTCGCGCTTGCTGCTGCCTCTGCCGCCCTCGCGCTTGCTGCTACCTCTGCCGCCCTCACGCTTGCTTCTGCCTCCGCCGCCCTCGCGCTTGCGCCTGCCTCTGCCGCCCTCAAACTGCCTCTGCTGCCCTCGCGCTTGCTGCTGCGTCCGCCGCCCTCGCGCTTGCGACTGCCTCTGCTGCCCTCGCGCTTGCTGCTGCCTCCGCCGCCCTCGCGCTTGCGACTGCCTCTGCTGCCCTCGCGCTTGCTGCTGCCTCCGCCGCCCTCGCGCTTGCTGCTGCCTCTGCCGCCCTCGCGCTTGCTTCCGCAGCCCGCAACATGGAAATACAGGACACATACGTGTCCGGTATTACCACAAATTTTATACCGGACAGGCATCGGAATTACCGGCCTGTCCGGGTGAAAACCGGACACCTGGCAACCCTACCCATAACAGGGCCTGTAAGTCAGGAAGCAGGGGTCCCCGGACCTGAAATCAATGTGATTCAGCTCTGGAGACCCCCTGCTACAACAATGTTATTAAAATAAAATCCCTGCAATCGCCTGTTAGAGACGCGCAGGTAGAGTGACTGATTCAGTCTCTCTCTTACTGCGCGTCTCTTACAGACAGGTGGAACCCAGTAGGATTCACACAGTGCGAGTCCCATTAAAGTGGAGGGACCCCCACTGTGTTAACCCCGATGGGCCATTAGTCTGGCCACTAGAATCTCGTGGCTACAGAGAGGATGCCGTGCAGAACTCGCAAGGCAAGCGGCCCAGAACCGCCAGTTGCACCTGTACCTTGTAGAAGAAGGAATCTGGAGCCTGAAGGAGGTCCAGAGTTAACCCGGAAATCCCACTCCTGCATCAATAAAAATCTTGCATTTATTCATTTTCTCATGCGCACCTCCCTCTCTCACATGCACCTCCCTCTCACATGCACCTCCCTCTCTCTCACACGCACCTTCCTCTCTCTCACACGCACCTCCCTCTCTCTCACATGCACCTCCCTCTCACATGCACCTCCCTCTCACATGCACCTCCCTCTCTCTCACATGCACCTCCCTCTCTCTCACACGCACCTTCCTCTCTCTCACACGCACCTCCCTCTCTCACATGCACCTCCCTCTCACATGCACCTCCCTCTCTCTCACATGCACCTCCCTCTCTCACATGCACCTCCCTCTCACATGCACCTCCCTCTCTCTCACATGCACCTCCCTCTCTCTCACACGCACCTTCCTCTCTCTCACATGCATCTCCCTTTCCCTATCACATGCACCTCCCTCACACTTGCACCTCCCTCTCTCACTTGCACCTCCCACTCACATGCACCTCCCTCTCACATGCACCTCCCTCTCTCTCTCACATGCACCTCCCTCTCTCTAACATGCACCACCCTCTCTTACATGCACCACCCTCTCTCTCTCTGACACGCACCTCCCTCTCACATGCACCTCTCTCTAACATGCACCTCCCTCTCTCACACGCACCTCCCTCTAACGCACCTCCCTCTAACACACCTCCCTCTCTCACACGCACCTCCCTCTCACACACCTCCCTCTCTCACACGCACCTCCCTCTAACACACCTCCCTCTCTCACACGCACCTCCCTCTCTCTCACATGCAACTCCTTCTCACATGCACCTCCCTCTCTCACACGCACCTCCCTCCCTCACACGCACCTCCCTCTCTCAGATGCACCTCCCTCCCGCTCTCACATGTACCTCCCTCTCTCAGACGCACCTCCCTCCCTCTCACATGCACCTCCCTCTTTCTCACATGCACCTCCCTCTCCCTCTCAAACGCACCTCCCTCTCACACGCACCACCCTCTCTCTCACATGCACTTCTCTCTCACGCACCCACCTCTCACATGCACCTCCCTCTCACATGCACCTCCCTCTCTCTCTGTGACACACACCTCCCTCTCTCTCTCCCTTACATGCACCTCTCTCTCTCTGACACGCACCTCCCTCTCTCTCTCTCTCTCCCTGACACGCACCTCCCTCTCTCTCTCTCTCTCTCTCTCCCTGACATGCACCTCCCTCTCTTTCCCTCTCTCCAATAAGGGTCTTTAATTCATTTCTTCAATGACATTGCGTACCAGGCTAAAAATCATTTTTACATTTGTATATTTCTTAATTTCTTGGGAGTGAACGTCTGCATTTCGTAATATTTGTTATTTGGTTGTTATACGTGTGTATATTCAGTTGCTTTTTGCTTGTGGATGTTGTTATTGGTATGGGTAGCATCTGAAGGGTGGTTAAGGCACATTGTAGTAGGGAAGTGGTTTATCAATTTAAAAAACAAAAATAATGTCATGGTTATAAATATTGCATTTTTGGATAATGGTCTTTGAATTAAATATATAAACTATAATATATAAACTACTTTACTAATAATATTTTGCTTCATAAAGATATTGAATTGTTACTCCTTCCAACATTCATTTATGTCGATTTTGGAAACATTGGAAACATTGAAAAGAAAGAGTGTTATTCTTTTAACTATGTTGTCTATATAATCTCATGACATGATTGATGTTCAACTCCACAAAAAGATGTAAAACATTACAGCGCCTTTTCTCTTATGCATATGAATGTTGGTAAAGACGTGCACAAGCGTAGCAATGTTTGGTGGTTCCGGTCTTCAATGTCCAACCTATGACATTTTGAATACATTTAGAACATAATCAAGTCATAGTCAAGATCAATTTCTCTGAAATTGTTCACTTAGCTTGACCTACTTTTGTTTTACTAGGACCAGCCTCTGCACCTTCCTGCCATGGCTTCCCATTAGCGTCCAAAAACAAGCAATGATCAGGCATTCAAAAAATACTCAAATAAATAGACGCGATGGTGCCCCCAGATAAGAAATCAAAGAGACCCTAAATACTCTACAAAAATTAAGGAAATGGTATGTTTAAGCTGGGGTTAAAATAACTTTTTATAACTTTTTATTGTTAAAAATGCATAATACCGACATTTCGGTCCATCTAATTATGCCTTCATCAGCGTTAAAATATAATACATGTAAGATTACAATTGATAGATTTATTGAGCAATCAAAGGATCCTGGCATCTCAGAGGGTGCTTAATGTATTGTACGTACTGTATAGTGGAAACAAATAGTTAAAGAGTGGCGCTTAAATCTAATTATAGTGACTTCAATAAGTGCACGAGAATAATTATAACCGTGTATGAATGTGAAAACATCAGTGAATGTGACACAATCAAAATAAAGCGACCCCCCCCCCCAGCTATAGGGGGGGGTTTCATGACCGGGGGGGGGGCGGCCTTCTCCCCCCTGGCCCGCCCCCGCATCGCCCTCCCCTGTCCAGGGGAGGAGCCAACCATGGCTTTTTAAGGCCAAGCTAGCGGGGGCAAGTCCTCTTTGCCTCCCGCCAGCGAATTGAAAGGACCTC
The DNA here is from genome assembly GCF_040206685.1 of Ascaphus truei. NCBI lineage: Eukaryota > Metazoa > Chordata > Amphibia > Anura > Ascaphidae > Ascaphus > Ascaphus truei. The sequence goes on from NC_134484.1 coordinate 469,838,805, forward strand.
CAGCTGGATCTCTCCCTGCCATGTAAGTTACCCCTTTCCCCGGGGAGGGGCCCTCCCTTCTCTGATTGGGAGCGTAGCGCGGGGGGACCCCCCCTTCCCCCTCCCCCCCATTTCGGGGGGATAGCGTGGGGCCGTGGCGGACGCCGAGGGGCTCAGGATCCCCTTTTGTCTCGGGCGAAGGGCGAACCAGGTTGCTGCCCAGGTCTCTTCCTCCCGGGAAGCCACAGATGGGTAAGAAACCCGCGGCGTTAAAGAGGGGGCGGCTGCGCGACAGGACGAACGCTTTTAGGCGTTGGCTGGCATCACAGGTGGTCAGCACAGAGCACGAGGGCACAGGCGAGGCTGCAGGGAGGGACATTCCAGGGGGTGCAGCAGGCGTAAGGCAGGCAGCGCCAGGGCTATCCCTAGATCCATCGACGCTTAGTGCAGCGGGGAAGGAGAGCTTCACGGCAGCCTTGGTAGGCATGCTGAAGGCTTTGGAGCCACAGGCGTCAGTCTCCTTCGGTGCAGGGACTTCAACGGGGGCAGGTGAGGCAGGCGCAGCCTTAGGAGTTGCAGCTGCATGGGGGGTGCACATCAGCGACGGGGCGGTGGCATCAAACCTCGTCACGACAGCCCCCAGCCTGACCCCGGTGTCTCCTTCTACGGCCGGGGTCGTCGGCACCACTTATTCCCTTCCCATTGCAGCCGGGGTCCCGGTTTTACTAGCTCCCCCAGCCTCATCGACCCCGGTGTCTCTTCTCACGGCCGGGGTCTCGGACGCCGTTTCAAAGCCAAAGGTAGCGCTTCCGGCAGAGGCCTTTTCAACTCCACAGTTGTGCATCACTAATGAGTTGGGCACACATTTGACTAAGGAAGAAAAGGAGACTATTTGGGCGGGGGATTTTGTGGAAATCCTGTCACTACTACCCGATTACAGGGAGGCGCTGGCGCGATCTGATAAGAAAGGGGAGGCTAGGAAAGACGACGTCGAGAAGCGTCTCTTCCCACGCACGTACGCCAATTGGGCCCGTGCCTTCAGAATATTAGCAACAAAAAAAAAGTCTTTATCTTTGATAAAGTTCTGCAATAGAACGAAACGTGGCAGAGGTTACCACCATGTGGAAGTTCTTTTTTGTTTTTGATCATTAAAATTATTTCGTTTTTAAGCGCCTGGTGGGAGTTTTTTGTGGAGTAGCAGTGACCGCCGTTTTTCCTCACATATCTTATAAGTGGCAGCATTAGTAACTAGCTCCCTGTGTATAACATTATCACGCGCTCTGGCACAGAGAGAGGAAGTATATATTATGGGAGGAAGTGTAAGGGAACATGCTTAGGCTGCGCTTATAGTGCCGGCGACGCTGACGTCACGCTGCGGTCGCTGGAAAAATTGAATTGAATTCACTTCCAGCGATCGCGACCAAGCCGTCGCGCCGCTCCTACTATAAGCGCACGCGGCGTCGGCAATACATTTGTTTTGACGCGCTGTCGCCGGCACATTAAGCGCGGCCTTACAGTGCTCAGTTTGCAGCCTGAATCTTTTTATCTGTAAATCACTGTGAGATCTGATGTGTTCCAGGCTCAGGGAATCTCTGAGACAAAACAACTACATATCTCATGAGGCCTTTTGGTTTTGCGCTGTGACTTCCTGCATGTGACTTCCTGCATGTGACTTCCTGCATGTGACTTCCCGTGGCTCTGTAGCCGGCCACATTGTAACAGGCACAGAAGGATTTCCATGTGAGTCTGAAGCAGGAAGTAAAATAATTAGGATACAGGAGGTAAGTAATGTATAAATAAGTCATTTCTACAGGAGGCTGGGATTCCCATTACATTGTGTTATTTTCCTGTGTATCACATGATGTGTATGTGCGTGTGTAACTATCTGTGTATACGGTGCTATCTTGTACAGATAGAATAATGAGGAAGAGGAAGTGATGATAATTGTAGTGCAGTTTGTACAATGCAGGGAAACCCAGCAGGCTGGTTATGGATCCCATGAGCTAAAGGCACAAGGAGGTTTTGAGGTTAAATTGAGGTTGAGATAAAGTCAAAGTGTCTCTTAGAATCGGTGTCGGACACCGTGTCCTGCTCTGTAATGGGTATAGTTTTATATCTGATTGGTTCTGTAGTCAGTGTGTATTATAAGCGCGTCCCACATGGCAGATAAGGAAGGTACAGTACACACCGTGCACACAGGGAGATGTCCTTACAGGTGGAAGTTACTGTAACATTTTATTAATAGTAAAAATAGATATAAAGAAATAAACAAGGCAGCAATCTTCATTATAAATATATCTAATGTGGAAGAACAAGCAACATAAAAAAAACTCATACGAGCATCCGAACATAAACAAACACAAACAAAGCTTTATTTCATAGAAATCAGATACATTTACATATTTAAAAAAAACAATAGAAAATAAAACACTGCTGTGGACCTCACAATATGTTGCTCCTATATGGAGCCAAAATAACAGTGCATATAGTCTGCAGGTATCTCCGTAGGTAATTGGAGGAATTGTGGTATAAGAAAAGCTATATCCGCTATATCACGGAGGTTAACCACGTGCTGATGTGGAGGTCGCGTGCATGTGGTATATAGGCGACATTTTTTTTCTTTTTTAACGCAAAATAAAATTATGATTAGTTTTTAATATACAAGTCTCTATACAGCCCTCCTAGTCTCAGTATATCACGGTGCGCCTATGATCGGCCTGTAAAGAGGTTATAGGAGGAGTTAGGGTAGAAGAAAGCCAGCGCTATATTATAATGAGACGGACCAGAGTTTGTGTCTGTATCTGGTGCAGTTTTACTTTCTGTCTGCGGCAAATAAATCCGTCAGGCGTGAGGTGGCGTAAACCTTTGTTATTGAGAGATCTGAGCCAAGTGTAAGAAACAAGATCAACAACCTTTATGTATATGTCACAGACGAGAATGTTCGCTCTGTGTTTTAGGGCCAATTACACAATTCTGACACACATCCCTCTCTGTGTGCTTGTGTATGTGTTTGTATGTATATATCTCTGGATATTTGTATGTGAGTGTTGATAGACATACAGTGTATGTATCTATGATTCTTATTATGTATTTGTCAGATTTAGACCTGGAGCAGCTCCCGTACTATCTGATCCTCAGCAAACATGGACAGAGGAAAGTTCTCTCTCAGGACAGGCGGAGGAGCCCTCTCCTGTAAGGTCACAGATTCGCGCTTGCTGAGTAAGTAGAGAAGATATTTTGTTTGTTTTCAAATCTGCAGGTCTTGTCCCAAATCTCGTCTGAACCCCAAATTATAGGATGGAATTAATTGTCGGTGGATTTTAGATGATTATTAGACATGATCCACAGATACAGTAAAATGTTATAACCGCAATAACAAATAATTTGGAGTGAGGGAAGCAAACCGCTGAACCTGTCATGTGTAGCATCACAAAAACACAACATTGGCAGTACTTACCACAGTGGCGGATTTTCAATTTTACCGCCCTTAGGCCCACACCTTTTTGCCACCACTACATTTTTCATCTTGTCCTCTTCTCAATACACATAATACCGCCCTCTCCTCAACACACAAAATACCCCCCCTCCAGAACACACAAAATGGCACCTCCCACCCCCATGAAACACACATACACAACATGGCACCCCCCTGCAACACACAACATGGCATCCAGAGCCGCCAACAGAAATTGTGAGGCCCAGGACAAACATTTTAAGCAGCCCCGCCTCCCCCCCCCACCCGTGTCGGCGGTATTGCGAGCCGCCCCCCATGTCACACCTCACGAGCCCCCTCTCCCCCCCCCCCCCCTCTTCCCATGTATTTCTCTCCCTTCAGTCTCACCCCCTCTCACTCTCCCGCCTCACATGTATTTCTCTCCCCTGCGTCTCACTCTTACTCCCTCTTTTCCTCACTCACCCCCTCTCTCCTCTCCCTCTGTCAATTACCCCACGCTCACTCATTCCCTCCCCCTCACACAATTCCCCCCACAAGATATATACCAAAAAAACTTCCCACCCCCAAATACATTTAAAAAAAATCCCCACCCCCCAAATGCTTGCAAAATACCCACCTACCCAATACATATATATATATATAGTGATGCCTACACCACGTTGCAGTCTCTTTTGTCCCAATTTAAAGCCAGAAAAACTGTATAAAGTTTAACTGCAGGGGTTTTATTGAGAGGGATTAAATCATACAACCGGCCCACCTTCCCTTTATGCCCAAACAAAACATAAAAATAACACCTATTCCCTTTAGGGAAAGCTAACTACAGTACGTCGTAGCTTTCGCCTTCACTAGTTGGATGGCCAGCTAAGCTGGTTCCCACCCCTAAAATATGCCCTGGCATACGCAAACAATCTACACAGTCTTTGCATACGGCAATAAAGGGTTTTTTGCTTATCTGTTTGTAAGTCCTTTGGAGCAGACGTCCCTGCTTCAGCACGGTCTTGCGTCCTTTCCTTCTTAGGAGAACTCAGCCTCATGCTGAGCCCAGATAAACTCCTCTGTAGGTCCTATGTCCAGCTTCCGCAGCTGGGGAGAACTTCTATTCCCCCCCCCCCATCCTTCTCTGGGGAAAACAGTCTCTCAGCATAGCAGCTTTCAGTCTGTCTTTTAAACCACTTCCTTGTTCACTCAGACCAGGCTGATTAACTCCACTGGCTGGCAGCTACTGCTGGCTTCTCTTTGAGGAATCTACTCTCTGTGGACTGGAAAGCACACTTACTGCACTGTTCCAGCCCCTAGAGGACAGTGATGGTATCACATATCTCTCCCCCCAGCGAAACATTGTCCTGTGAGAGGCCTGTGCATTATTCCTGTGCACCAGCCTCTTTGTCAGAGACATCTTACATCCATCTTTTCTTTTTCCTTGCCTTGCGTTCCAGTTGAAGACTTTTTTCTTCTGGGCAAGTACTAGGCCTTCTAGGCCTGCAGACTGGTACCTCTCTACCTTTTTGTCTTGTGCCAGTTTGAGTTTAAAGCTCTGCTTTTGTTGTGTCCCTTCTTGCAAAGGTTCTTGAGATTCTGCTGTCTGTTAGCTCTCTCTCAGGACTCTATGCCGCTCTGTGACCTTGATCTGCAGATCCTGAAGATGCATCTCCGTCTTCTTCCTCTTGTGCTCAGAGTCTCCCTTACCCTGTAGAAGAGCCTTGACCTTGGTCAGCTCATTGCGTACACTCGCCAGTGACTGTTTGGCCTTCTTGTGAAGACAGCAACTCTGCTTTAGCGGTGATGGCTTTTGAATCTTTCTCCATCAGCGTACCTTCAGTGTTGGGTTTCACACCATTTATCTTCAGTACTTCAACTTGGATGGGATTCTTATTAACCCGAAGTGCACCCCATGACGCCTCTCTATTAGTCGGCAGGCTCGTAAGTTTGGGCCTTTCTGTCTTGACTCCTTAACTTACTCCGTTGGGAATGTCGCTGGACAATCTGTGAGGTCTTTCTCATCTTACGATCATGGACACACTTCCGTCCCATTTGCGACTGTCTCTTCACAGTGGCTGCCCTTATGGCAAGCAATCCAATTTGGGTCCCATGGGCACTGCAATATGACTGGATTCTTACTGTGCTACTCCGTCGCATATTGGCCTTCCCATTCCGTGCCTTGTGGAAAGTAGACTGTAGCACTGCAAAGGTATTGCAGTCACGCTTCTTGGAGCGCCTCACTTGCTCAGGCCCATTAGTTTCTGTGGTATACAGATGCTTGGGCCGTGTCAATACCTTTTTCTCCAACTTCAGCTGAGAAACCTCCTGCTGGGCAGCAGTAGAGTCCAACGTAGCATCCCGCTCAGTCTTCAGAGCCTCAAGTTCGTTGCCCAGGTCATGCTTTTGTTTCTCTGCCATTTTGCGGCCAGCACGCTCAGACTCCAGGTCCTTCCTCGGTTCTTGAAGCTATCTTTCTGCATTTCTTTTTCCACTCAATGCAGCTGCTAGTTCAGCTTCTTTGGCGTTGAGTCTCGATTCCACATCTCCTAGCAGGCTCAGAGCAAGGCATAAATTTGTTTATTTTTCTCTATTTCTGACCTGCACTTAGTGGTGCTCCTCCTAGACCTTGTCCAGCAGCTTGCAGGTATCGGCCATCTCGGTCTCATAGCGTAGTGTCAGGTCGGCCACCTGATGGACGGACACCTCCTCCCTCTCGGCGAGCTGTATCTTGCACTCAGCAATCTGCATCTGCAGTTTTTCAGTTTGATCCTGCAAGTCCCCTCTCAGGGCCTTCACCTCTTCCCGGTTCTTGCTCTGGGTTTGCATCAGCGTCTCCTTCAAATTTTGGAGCTCTGCAGTTTGTCGCTAGGATCGCCGCTGCTTCTGTTTTCAAGGCCTCTTTCTCCTTGGCATTCTGACACATGGGGATGGAACAGCCTCTCTGCTTCTTTAGCTCTTGCTCCAGTTTCCGGACCTTCTCCCGCTCCTTCTCATACAGAGTCACCTGGCATCTAAGCTCCGCCTCCAGCGATGCTCTCGTGACACGCATAATGGCTTTCAGCTCCTCATACTGCTCTGTGGGGACACACTGGGTAGCGGTAGCCTTTGTCATCCCAAGGCTAGTCGTCATTTCCGTGACTATTGCGCCAAACGCTCTGGTCTGTGGCTCATCTTTGTTTTTTTCTGACCCACGCCTTCCTGAACACACGGGGTAAAAAATTTCTGGAGCTTCTGCTCAAAATGGAGACTGTCCTTTTCGTGGGGCCCCGTAGGAGGAGTCATCATCATCGGCATCATCATCGGCATTCTCATCCAGCCTGAAAGGGACAGTCTTTTGGTGTAGTCCAGCTTTTCACACCATAAACACTTCTGGTGTGATTCCTTTTGTGGGACCACGCCAGGATACCCATTTATGAAAGGACAAATTTTTTGTGTGGCCAGGCACCTTACACATAAAACACATTGTATTCTCCATTTTCTACCTTCAGGTGTATTCTTCACCTTGACCTCTTGTTGGTGCTTTTCCCTTTACACAACACAGTAATCCTTTCATTCCTGACAGGGCAGACTTTGCACTCAGAAATTGCCAGCTTCAATTTTCACTTTCTTCCGAATTTTTTTTTGTTTTTTCTGCGTGGGTTCAGCACCTTAACATATCTTCATCTACTGGCCTCTGGGTGCTTTTGCATCCCCACTTCACACATTCTCTGTGTGTGCTGTAAGCACAACTGGTTATACACAGTGGGACAGACTTTGCTTGCTTTTCACTTCAGTTGGGCGGCCATTTTAAATCCCTGCATTTATTTTCAAACCAAAGACAGAGGAGCCCAATGCTGCATCCAGTTGACAAAACATATAAAGCAATAAGTATAGAGTTTAAATACTTCAATAATAATAGTAATTACTTGGTTATTTAGTTAAACCCTTTGGCCAAAGCGTCATAAGCCTGCATATCAACATCAAGGTATAACCAAATTAATGCAGGTCCTAACACTAAACTGTGAACCTTTCCTTTTACAAATTAAAAAAATAGACTTACCTTGGTGATGGTCGGACCGGGCCTGGTGACTGCCGGGGGAGGACTGCTTGGGGGCACTGGGGGCATGGGGAGTACGACTACTGTGGGGGGGGGGGTGACTGCTATGGTGAGGGGCGATTGCCGGGGGGGTCGACTGCCAAGGAGGAGGCTTCTGGGGGGGGGGACAGGGACTGCCAAGGAGGGGGTCTGCCGAGGAGGGGGCTGCTGAGAGGGTGGCTGCTGGGGGAGATGACTGCTGGGAATAGGGCTGCCGCGGGGGGGAGGTGACTGCCAGGGGGGGTGACTTCTAGGGGGGGGCTGCCTGCCAGGAAGGGGGATGTGGCTACCGGGGAGGATGGGGCCGCCAGGGGGGGGGAGTTGTGGCTGCCGGGAGGGGGGGTCAATGACTGCCGGGGGGCCGGGCGACCACACCGAGCAGTTGCCGGCGGGCCCCAGCTCTCCCCACCTCAGGCCACTTCCTCTATCTCTGTTCCACGCCGAACTCTCTGACTTTCTATATAATTACAAAAAGGCTTCCAGGCTCGTTGCTCTGAGAGGTGGATTCTCTGAGATCTTCCAGCAAGTGCAGACAATAGAAGGACGGTTTAAATGCAAATGTTTCCAGAGGTGTCCTACTGATTAGTTTGCAAGAAATGCCCATCTCAAAGAGCAACAAGCAAGTCCTTCTACTGCTTAGACGGCAACTTTACCACACTTTGATTGCAGGCCCAACGGCACAGCCAACGCCTCCAGCCAGTAAATCTGTAGTTGGAGCTCTACCCGGGCCCTCCTGCACAGTAGGCGCCCGCACCTTTACCTGTTCTTAGCATTGCCACTAAACATGGCTGGCAGGGCTGTTCCACCACCCAGAGGACCCACTACCAGGGACCGGTTGAGAAAACGCTCTGGCCTCCCAGACCCCAACTCTCTCTTTTAAACCCTTTAAAACCCTCCTCCTTCCCTCACCTCCCTGCAGCCAGCTCAAGTCAGCCCGATCCGACCGTCGCAGCCCTTATGGAGCAGATGGACCATTCTGGGTCTCTGGCTTACCTTATCAGACTACTGCAGGTCAGGGAGGGTTTTTAGACTGGCACAAAGGGAAGGTCATGTCACACTGTATTCTCCAAGTAGGCTCCAGGTTTTCCCCCATGTTCATCATCTTGTGATATGGGAAAGGTCAATAGGAGAAGTTAGGGAGCATGAAGCACAGATTCTAATGAGATGTATCAATCACAATAAGGAAATGGAGTGTAACACCCCTAAAATCCCCAGCTGCAGGATGTACACGTGTGAGAATGTCTATTTACCCGTTCCCAACGGAATTAGAGTGTTAGCTCCGCGGTCAATTACCTGTGATCTCAGAGTTCACTCTGGCAGGTTCAGGCCTTGACTGTAATGGAGGCTAGTTGATGGTTGTGAGTACAGGATAAGAAATAGGGCGCCAGGATCTTTTGCAACTCAAAGGGGTTTATTGACAGGCACAACAGTTTCAGGGCTTGCACTGCATCAATGATCAATCTCCCGTAGAACGCAGTACATCATTAGACAGGCTTCTCCTCTTGTACCTTGTAGGGCAATTTCCCTCCGTGACCCTTCCCGGTAAGGACGTCTCGGCAGGCGTCCTAGTCCCTAGCACCCTGCACATCAGAATACTCCCTCTACATGTACTTCATATAGGAAGGTCTTGCTTCTCTTCACTTGGCCTTGACTATCAGTCCTAGGAGCTTGAGGCTCCCGGGCAGTCTACTCTTATTCCAAGGCTTCCCTTCCTGATCCTGGTCCTCCCCCTAGATCAGTGGTGAACCTGCACATCCCTAGGTGAGGGATCAACTGACTATTCTCTCTAGCATCTCCCCCTCATTCCAGCAGCTCCACAAGCCCAGACTTGTGCCTGTAAGTTGCTACACTCAGCAACTGAGGGGATGTGATCTCACCCAGTGCCGTCTTAACGCATGGGCATGCTGGGCAGTTGCCCGGGGGCCCCACGAGAAATAGGGGCCCCATGCTAAACTATGCACAGACCAGAATTTAACACTCATTTTTCGATCACCCGCCTCAACATTCAAATCTCCCGCTAACTCGGTAGAAGGAGAAAAATTACGACTTGAAGCGGAGAGTTGGCATGTCTGCATTCGCCAGAGAAATTTTGCAGGGCCCAGTGCACTGCTTTGCCCGGGGGCCTATAATGCTGCTAAGACGGCCCTGATATCACCAACTGACTATTAACCCAAGCACCGTCTGCTCTTACCAGGACTTACATGACAAGCTATGGGGGGAAAATAGTGAAGGTGCTACAGGAGCAATGCATCAAAACAAACTTATATTGGCACGTTTGCTAGGTTAATACACCTCCCCCTGTGAGTATTATTCTGCTGTTTGTTATTTCCCTGAGCAGGGTTGGTTAGTGGGTTACTATATGTATTCCCATGTGTTTCCCGTCTGTTTATGTATAGTAACACTTCCTAAGAAAGATTTGTTCCTTACTGCAAAGGGGAGGGATACAGTAAAGGGTTAATATCCCGGCTCCTCCCACTTCCCAGTCGCCCCTCACATTTACGTGACTGCTTCTGCTTTTCCCTTTGGGCAGGTTCCCCAGTGGTTATATTGGAGAGATTACAGAGTAACCCAGGGAAGAAAGACCTGAGTAATGGGGATTTACAGGGCACAGGAGGAGGAAAAACCATCCAACTTCAAATCAGTAAGTGACCAACAATCCTCTATATGCAACAATGCCAATTTACTTCATGTCAGCATGAGGCTGTAACCCAGTCCTGTTTCTCCAAGTCTTTCATAGAAATGCAGGACTATTGTGAGTAACAATGCACCGGGATTAGGGTTAGAAAACCAAGAATTGATTGAAATCTCTTGATAACAAGCAGCCAGGTTGGTAATAATGATATATAACAAGAATTGTGTATAGATATATAGATAAAAATGGAGAAGACCCTGTATATAGCACTGCCCGATCCTGCAATAAGTATGAAAAAAACATCAAACTTATTTTTTCAATTCTATCACTCCAATAAATCATAAAACTCAAATCACTAAACACAGTGTAAAAGGGCAAGAACTTGTGAATGAGCAAGTATTTGTTATCTGGAATATTATATAGATACACACATGCACACACAGAGACAGAGAGACACACAGACAGATAGAGAGACACAGTCAGACACAAACAGACACAGACAGACACAGACTGAAACAGACACACACAAACACAGACACACACACACACACACACACACACAGAAACACACATACAGACACACAGACACTGACACACAGACACTGACACACTGACACACTGACACTAGCTGATATGTTTTTTCAAGATGAAACTTCAGGATTTGAATGTATTATGTCACAATCTGGAGAAATGTAGAGAAACCAGGTTTTGGTGATACAAGTGTAGCCCTGGTTAATTTTGGGGTTATAGGTGTGCCCTCCTCCTGGCAGTAATACTTAGTAAGGGTAAGTTTGCCAGGAGTAAATATGGGTTTTCCCCACTCACTGCAGATCAGTAGGGCAGAGAAGGCAGTGCAGTCAGGCCTGTGTCCAATAAGGGACAGGGGCGGGCTCTTGCTGGATCTGTCTTAGTGAACTGCATTTCCTGTTGTTAGTCAGTTGCTCCTACCTTGAGAGGAGCTCAGTCACCAAACCCAGTTGTGCAGGGCTCTGCCAATCTGTGGGCCCTCCCTTAGGGGAGAGGCGGGTAGACGGTTCCACTACTCTGACAGGGGGTAGTGGAAGAGCTAGGCCTGCTTCCATGGCCAGGTCCATCCTGCAGGAGAACTCCTGTGTTCCTGTACTGCTGTGTATGCTGCTCCAGTGTATGCTGTTGGTGCAATAAAGTGTTCCTGATTTATAAAGAAGCGATTTTGAGACTGGAATCTCTCATCCCTGTGTGGGACGTTCTATTCCAGGGATTCCAAGCCATATCCTGGGGCCTGCAATAGATGGAGGCGCTGTCACCGTGAGTACGTACTGAGTATGTCTCCAGAAGCCTGTCCTGACCTTCCCCATAATACCATCAAGCGGGAGACTCAGGAGTCCTGTAAGCCAGCAGGTGCACCACACTATTATGCCTTGTAACCAGAGTCAGTTTCCCCGTGCTAGGGCCAACATGAGATTGGGTGGGGGAAACTCCGTTACACAAGGTTAGTTTGGAACAATCGTTCCAAATCATCCAAGACCTTCTTGAATTATGGATAATTATGGATAATTGTTCTTTCAAGATTATGCAATTGTTGACTGATGAGAGAATAATCGCATTGCAAAATCTAGAGGTACAGATCGCTGAAACGAGACAGACAATTTTGACTACAATTAACAATGAAGCCCTCCTGGTTTTTGAGAAAGAACTTAAAGTAAAATTGGACAGATATATAGATCCATCATATGCATTTAAAGAAAAAGAAAGGTAAAATTGGATTATCAAAATAATAACCAATATAATTGGGCACAAAACCAGGACACAGGTACCATGAATGATTTTGAACCCAATTTTAGGCTTGATTCAAGATCTCATAGAGATTAACATGAAAAAGATAACCAATATACTGTAAATCATCCCAAACGGATGGGTAACTATGAACAAAATAGACTCCCTTATGATCAGTGATCGACAAACCTATACATTTGCTCGCCCCGGGCGAGTCTATTTAACATCGTGGCGAGCTCCTATTGGCCCAAGCAGCACACGTTTGGTACTAGGTGGCGAGTAGATTTTTTGGTGTGGCGAGTAGATTTTTTGGTGATTTGTCGACCACTGCTTATGATGATAAAAGATAGGATGAAAGATCATTTGAAAGGCACAATAGAGAAGCTATTGTAGAAAAGCCAATAACGGTATTGGAATTGTCCACTTTTTTTTTAAAGAGGATTTTCATGAATCCACAGGGGAAATTCCCAAAAAGAGGTCCCAATATCCGCGGTCTCTTCACCAGTTGCCCTGGCTCAGAGGGGGAGAAAAAGAGGGTCTCTAGAGGTAGAGGAGGTAAGGGGAAAAATTCCACCAAATTCCAAGAAATGGAACTCACAGATTAAATATTGATAGCCAATGGTATTTACAGCTTATGAAATCATCATTTAACAGGAGCACAATTTAGTGTCCTTAAGGGTGTTGCCTATTCACCAGTGAAAAAACCAAATTAATTCAATCTATATTGAATTCCTGTAGAAGATGACACTAAACAGGCATTTCATAAAAAATTCCCAAGAACAATTCACAATTTTACTGAACTAGAACAAGAAACTCTACAAGAACTTACTACAGTAGTTTGTTAGAAGATAGTGAAACTAGTAAAGGTATATCACATACAGAACATAAACCAAAGTCCATTTTTGTATCTCTATGTATCAAGGGGACCATATATTGAGCTCTTTGGCAAACTAGTAGAGAGAGAATGTAGACGTTTATGTAGCAACACTCGTTATGCGATGAATAACAATCTGGATAAACGAGATAAATAAGCTCTAAATTAGTTCAATGAAAATAGTAATCTAATTATCTGCCAAGGCGACAAAGGAGGTGGTACAGTGTTAAAAAAATTGACAGGTTTATATTAGAGACGCAACACGCTGGTTAAGTGATAATGTGTCGTATCAGTGTCTGGATAAAGGTCCAACATGACTATATTTGTCAATACTCAGATCATTTTATTGAAAGCCAAAACAGTTGGAATTTGTCCTTGAAAAAATTCAATTATATTTACAATGAACTTCCCCGTATTCCCATACTATATCATGTACCCAAGATACATAAATGTCTCCAGAACCTGCCGGGCCGTCCCATTGTGTCAGGGATAGATTCCACCCCTTCAACTATCTCATTATGTCGACACTTTTCTTGCTCCTCTCACAGCGCTAGTCCCTTCGTATTTATGATATAGTACGGATGTACGTAACTCTTTACAATCCTTTATTTGGCAGGAACACTTCATTTGGGTCACCTTAGATATAGCATCATTGTACACATTAGATTGTAAGCCCTTCGGAGCAGGGACTCCTCTTCCTAAAAGCTACTTTTATGTCTGAAGCACTTATTTCCATGATCTGTTATTTGTATTATTTGTTATTTATTATTGTCACGTGTATTACTACTGTAGAGCGCTATGTACATTAATGGCGCTATATAAATAAAGACATAAATACATTCATACACATACATTCGTCACACGCAAGGTATTGAAGCAGTCACTCACTTTTTACACTATGATGACACTTTATCAATGAACCAGCAAAAATGTATTATAGACAGTATCACCTATATTTTGAATCACAATAATTTTTTATTTGAAGGTCAGTATTATGTGCAGACTAATGGGACGGCTGTGGGAACGCGCTTTGCACCTAATTATGCAGGGCTATTCATGGGATTTTGGGAAAATTATTATATTTGGAAAGAATTGGTTTAAAAAACATGTTCAATATTACCGAAGGTATATTGATGATATTCTAATTGTATGGTCGGGATCACTTGAAGAGTTGGAACTGTTCATGACATATTTGAACACAAATGAAAAGAACATTACTGTATATGAAGTGGTGAACTAGCTCTAAAGAAATGAATTTCTTGGACCTTAATTTCACGATTGAGAATAATCAGATAACCTCTATAACATTTTTCAAAAAAATGGATGTCAACTCATATATGGATAATCAGAGTAATCATTCAATCTAGAAACTCAATAATATACCATAAGGACCATTTTTAAGAATCAGAAGGTATTGTTCCAGAGTTGACGATTTTGAAGATGATCTATAAATATTTTGGGCACAATTTTGGATTAAAGGATATGATCGGGATCTGGTGGAAAAATCTGTTATCAGAAGCTAGACTAGATCAGGAGAACCTCTATTGGTACCTACAATTCAGAGATCTGTAACAGGAGCTTCTGGTTCTCCTATGTTTTTCACATATTTTTGTAAACAAGAAACAGAGATAAGGAAAATAATGTATGAGTCAGCATTGGGACTTTCTAAAAATATGGATTCCATTTTGAAAGACACTATTCCAGCCAGACCCAAGGTTGTATTCAGAAAAGCTAGAGAGTTTAAAAAGTGTCTTGGCCGCTAGTGCATTCAAAGGCCTAAAAGTTAAGGACTCTACGTATCAATACGTTTCTTTAGAAAGCTATTGGGAAGTACTGGTGTGGACCATGTATCATGTGTAAATATGTCACATGCCGGTCATCAAAGATAATGGCGTATAAGGTGTTACACTTTATAAATTGTGTTATTTATGTAATCAATTGACCTTGCGGATTCCAATATGTTGGCGAAACAATTAGACTACTCAAAGTACGGATTGGCAAACATGTGAATGGTATAAAGAATGCAAAACGTTTACTTGATGCTGGTAAAAAAAATCATAATTTCCCCCAACACTTTCTAGAAAAACATGTAGGAAGGCATGAGGATCTACATTTGAGAGGATTAGAAGTGATCCCTAGGGATCCCTCTTGGGCATCGCTTGATTATATAGCTAAAAGACACTTGGCTGATACTAAAGACAGTCGTATAAAGCGCTATGAAACTGGAACACTACAGTCCGTCTCCCTATGAGGTTCGTTCAGCACACATTCCTATGACGTTCTTTCTGTACACATCAGCAAGTGGGTAAGTTCTGCCCCTGATGGACGTCACGGCCCTGCATCAGCTCCATTTTGGGATCAGGGCTGTTCTTTCCTGGGTTGTTTGAAGACGAGCAAGTTGTCCTAACCATTGTACAGCAGAGTGCTGGGACTTGAGGAACTATGGGTTGTAATATATATTTCCCTCCCTCCCTCTCTCCCTCTGTGTCTCACTCCATCCCGCCATCTCCCTCTCTCTCACTCTGTGTCCCCTCCCTCCCTCTGTCACTCTCCATCCCTTCTTCTGTCTTCCTCCCGCCCTCTCTCCCTCTGTGTCTCCCTCCATTTCTCCCTCTGTTTCCCTCCCTCTGTGTGTCCATCCCTCCATCTCTCTCTGTCTCTCCCTCCCTCTGTGTCTCCCTCCCTCCCTCTCTCAGTGTCTTTCATTGTCTCCCCAGCAGCAGCAGTCTCTCCGGTTCTGTTCAATAAGAATGGATATTTCTATATTCGGGTACCTATGACGTCACCCAGGCTGACTGAATGGAGCTGGAGAAACTGCTTCTGCTGGAGAGACAGCGCCTCAGTGTCTGCAGGGAATAAAGGCTTTGCCCCACTGAAAGCCCATCCCCGGACCTGATACTCAGCCCTTCCCGCTCACCGTTTGTCCCAGCACTCGGCCTCCCCCAGCCCTTTGTCACGATCCGACATTTCTATGCAGGCAGCTCAGTTAAGTGAATTACTGTGTCTGCCTGCAGAGCAATGCTTAGAACACATATTACATAGTGGCTAGCTAAACTAGGGGAATACATTTTACAGGAATAACGTGCTTTTACAGATATATACAGTTACTACATTCCCTGTCCTAATTTGTACAGTTTTCCCCTTCCAGCCAGCCGGGTTTCACATTTATTATGTGAGGCTGGCTAACCCTAGCGTTACAGGCAGGACATCCTTTTGCAGAGTTGGGTTGCTATGACAATTTTGCTCTGCAAGGGAGGGAGGAGTCGTTAGTGATGGAAGAGAAAGAGAGGGGGTGGGAGAGAGGGGTGGAAGAGAGTGGAGAGTGAGAGTGGAGAGAGGGAGTGGAAGAGAGTGGAGAGAAAGTAGCAGCTGTTATGATGACCTCCTAACTCTTATCAACGTTATGCCTTCTAAGGCTTGGTCCCCACTGGCTACTGCAGCTCCCGCTATGGCGGGCGCTGTGGGGACAAGAGCCGCCCCTCAATGGGGCCGGGCCCACTGCGAGGGGGGCCGCCGCGCTGCACGGCGAGTTTTTCAGGGATACCTGAAAATTGAGTTCAGACCTAGCGAAGGAGCGCTAGGCCACGCCCCCTGGTGGATCAGCCAATGAAGGCAAACATGCCGGGTGACATCATGGCCGTGCCCCCGTCACTCCCCCGCCACGCCCCCCCTGTCTTTACCCTTGCAGCTCACTGCAGACGGGGGAATTCGGCTGCACGCGCCGCCAGCCTCGCAGGCGCGCGTGCAGCGCAGGCACTGGGGCTGTAGCCTCAGTGAGCTAATTTGCAAGAAAAATATAATCTTTAAATAAAAACGGAAGAATAAAAGAAAGCAAGGAAAGAATTCGGCAAAAAGCAAAGATTACTAAAGAATAAAAAACAGAAAATATCAAGGAAATCAAAACAGTCCCTGATACACCAACAAAAACCTAGAGAGAAGGGATAATGGTCTTCTAACACCCTCTTTGAATTCTATGGTTTTAGATATCAGGACATAATAACAATCATCTGTTCCTGAGCAGGTCTTAAAATTAGGTAAATACAACCTCAGATGAACAACAACACATGACATATTACACCGTGTCATGATTTATTTAACAAAAATAAAGCCAAAATGGAGAAGCCATGTGTGGAAAAACTAAGTAGTGCTAATGGATGAAATAGGAAATATTAGATGTCCTACAGAGTGTGCATATCCTAAAGGGAAGTCCGTAGTATGTTCTGCTTAACGTTTGGTTAAATCAGTTGCATTCAGCATTTTTTTATTAAAGTAGGATGTTTTCTGCCTTTTATTTTATTAGAGGGCTGGCCCAATACGGAGCAAAAGTGGAGCCGTGATGCTGCTGGATACTGTTTAATTCCATATGGATCAAAAATGGCAACATCTAACAAGTATTCAAGAGGTAAAAACGAGTCTAGAGGAAGCCTTGGTGTTCAACATAACCCCAACCAGGTGGGATCCCGTGGGCTGGGAATATCAATTGAATTTGGCACAAGATCCAACCAACAAAGACAACTTCTAGTGCATGAGCAATCTCACACAGACGAGAGGTCTTCTGCTCATACTGAGTCTGGGAAACAAGCTACAGCCAGGGGAACTTTAAAGACCCAGTTAAGGGCACATGAGAAACAAAAGTTGCACCGTTGCAATGAAAACAAAGTAATCACTTCCACACAGAAATTAAAAAATCACATCTGGTCTCTTACAAAAAAAAAGCTGCAGGTCGCCATAAAGCGCGCTAAACGTTTTTTACAAGATGGAAACCTGAAAACCCTTCAGAAAACTCACCCCAAGAAAAAGCTGGTAAAAAGTGCAAAACGGAATGTGTTTCTAAAATCTCACCGGATTGTGAAATCTTTTATCTGTACCAAATGTGAAAGACGATTTTGGAGCATTGGGAGCCTTCTGAAACACCAACACATCCACAAAAAAGAGAAGCTTTTTGTATGTTCAGACTGTGGGAGGCGCCTTAGAACCAAAGTTGGTCTCCTCAAACACCTGCAAACTCACACCAGGGAGAAGCTTTTTGTCTGTTCTGAGTGTGGTAAATCCTTCGACCAGCAGGCAAAGCTTCATTCACACCAGCGGGTTCACACTGGGGTGAAGCCTTATGTCTGTGCTGATTGTGGGAAGAGCTTCTGCCAAAAGGGAAGCTTCCTGGAACATTGTCATCGCCACACTGGGAAGAAGCCTTGTGTCTGTAAAGTGTGTGGCAAAAGCTTCTCAATGAATTATGAACTCCACAGACACCATCGAATCCACACTGGGGAGAAACCTTTTGTTTGTACTGAGTGTGGGAGACGATTCAGTCAAAGGGTGAACCTCCAAACACACCAGCGGATTCACACAGGAGAGAAACCTTTTACCTGTACAGAGTGTGGAAAAGGCTTCCAGCTAAAGGTGCACCTCATAGGACATCAGCGAGTACACACTGGAATTAAACCTTTTGCTTGTACCGAGTGTGAGAGTCGGTTCACCCACAAGCACCGTCTCCGAAGCCATCAGTTAATTCATACAGGAGAGAGGCCTTTTGTCTGTACTGAGTGTGGGAGAAGCTTCAAGGAAAAGAGGGGCCTCAATGTTCACTATCTGATTCACACTGGGGAGACACCGTTTGCATGTACGGAGTGTGGGAAAACCTTTCTGTCAAAGAGGGGCCTCCGCTCACATCAGCTAACACACACTGGGGTGAAGCCTTTTGCCTGTAATAAGTGTGGGAAATGCTTTTTAATGAAGGGGAACCTAAATGCTCACCAGCGGGGTCACACTGGGGAAAAGCCATTTTCCTGTTCACATTGTGGGAAACGGTTTAGTCAGGAGCGTGACCTCACTAATCATAAGCGGAATTACACTGGGGAGAAGCCTTTTGTCTGTACAGAATGTGGGAAATATTTTCGTGATAAGAGAGCACTTTGTATACATCATCATGTCCACACAGGAGAGAAGCTCAATAGGGGAAGGACTGTGGGAAATGCTTTGTGACTAAAGGTGATCTTCGGAAACATCAGTTTACACACATTAGAGCAGGGGTGCACAAACAGGGAGGCCTGGGGGGCGCACAAACTGGAGAGAGCAGTATTTTATCTGCCCTTGAATGATAAAGCTTCATAAAGAGGATTTCCCCTTAAATATTACTATTTGTTGCTTCTTTTTCTTCTCATTTTCATTGTTGTGTAGTTTTTGTATGCACTTTGTGATTGTTTTTCTTCAGTATAGAGGAATCACCTCCGATACAAGTGCATCTATATCAGGGAATAGCACATTGCATTGTAATAGTTTCCTGTACAGTGGGAGCCATCAGATGCTCAGAATTGTTCTCAAAAGAGGGTTTTCTTTTACAACAAATTAGAAACGTTTAGCCAAAAGTAACATCTCACAAACCGTCATCTTTATGGATAAACAAAAAGAACGATTCCTGCTCTCCTACCAATTAGGCTAAAATAAAGTAGTGATCTCATGAATAAGGGTTATATTGTTAAACCCTTTGGCCAACGCATTATAAGCCTGGAAGCAACGTCAAGGCATAACCACATTTTGCAGGTACCTACACTGAATACTGTATATGTAATTATTGTCCAATGGACTGGTGAAAATGTGAGAAAGCCCTGAAGGGGTTAAATAAAGCATATGCTTTGTGAATCGTGCAATTTAAACCTGGCCAAAGCCAGTATCATAGTTATCTTAATGTAGAGGTAAACTGCGAGTGCACAAATTCCCTGGTGTGAATATAATAAAACTTACACATATTTCTTTCTTTTTGTCAGCCTTATACATTCACCTACTCTTCAATGGAGGGTGATGTGCAGACTGACACTGGGGTGTACTATACCTGCACTAATTGGAAAATTGGTAGGGGCTCTGGAAAATTGGTAGGGGTGCATAAACATGGAGGCCTGGGGGGCGCACAAACTGGAGAGAGCAGTATTTTATCTGCCCTTGAATGATAAAGCTTCATAAAGAGGATTTCCCCTTAAATATTACTATTTGTTGCTTCTTTTTCTTCTCATTTTCTTTAGTGTGTAGTTTTTGTATGCACTTTGTGATTGTTTATCTTCAGTATAGAGGAATTACCTCTGATACAAGTGCATCTATATCAGGGAATAGCACACTGCATTGTATTGGTTTCCTCTACAGTAGGAGCCATCAGATGCTCAGGATTGTTCTCAAAAGAGGTTTTTCTTTTACAACAAATTAGAAACGTTTAGCCAAAAGTAACATCTCACAAACCGTCATCTTTATGGATAAACAAAAAGAACGATTCCTGCGCTCCTACCAATTAGGCTAAAGTAAAGTAGTGATCTCATGAATAAGGGTTATATTGTTAAACCCTTTGGCCAAAGCATTATAAGCCTGCAAGCCACGTCAAGGCATAACCACATTTTGCAGGTACCTACACTGAATATATGTTATTATTGTCCAATGGACTGGTGAAAATGTGAGAAAGCCCTGAAGGGGTTAAATAAAGCATATGCTTTTGTGAATAGTGCAATTAAAACCTGGCCAAAGCCAGTATCATAGTTATCTTACTATAGACGTAAACTGGGGGTGCACAAATTCCCTGGTGGGAATATAATAAAACTTACACATATTTCTTTCTTTCAGTCAGCCTTATACATTCACCTACTCTTCAATGGAGGGTGATGTGCAGACTGACACTGGGGTGTATTATACCTGCACTAATTGGAAAATTGGTAGGGGCTCTGTAACTGCTATGTCATCTTTATGGGTAGTTTACCCAATGTCTGGGAGGTTTGTTGAGAAAAACAGGCATTTCCTCTAACCAAATTAGAAAACAGTAGCACAGTAACATTGAATGATAAAGCCCAGGTTGGCATGCAGCTACTAAGGAAGTATAATATTTTCGCATTATCTTATACCAGCGTTTCCCAAATGGTGGGTCGCGACCCGGCACCGGGCCACGAAAGCAAAATGCCGGGTCGCCTAAAAAAACCTCTTGTCGGGGGGCATGGCTAGGACACAGGGCAGAGCGGTCGCACTTCTGCTAGGCTCCGTGAAAAAACAAAACTAAAAATCTGCTGCTGCCTAGCTGTGCACTTGTGCAGGACCCCATGCAGAGAAGCAATCAGCAGTAGCTCTGCCTCTAACACTTCCTGCATCTTCACGGCACCAGGTCAGGGGGGAGGGAGGTCAGGTAGGTGGGTATGGAAGCCCAGAGCATGCACAAGCTGTGGAACCCTAGCTTCACTCCAGCAAGCCTTGAAGAAGAAGAGAACCTGCCTGCTCCTGCTCCATTGTGTTTCCGACTACAGGGTAAGTGCAGCAGCAGCCCCCCCCCCCCCAGCAGGCAGAAAAAAATAACTTTCAGAACCATTGCACTGCAAGCACTTTTAGACATTTTATTGCACGGGGACTACTGGAACTGGGTGCCCCTGGTCTCTCTCTCTTTGCCCTCCTTGTTCTCTCTGCCCCCCCCTCCTGGTCTCTCTCTGCCCCCCCCCTCCTGGTCTCTCTCTGCCCCCCCTGGTCTCTCTCTGCCCCCCCCCCTGGTCTCTCTCTGCCCCCCCCCCCTGGTCTCTCTCTGCCCCATCCCTGGTCTCTCTCTGCCCTCCCTGGTCTCTCTGCCCCCCCCCCTGGTCTCTCTCTGCCCCCCCCTGGTCTCTCTGCCCCCCCCTGGTCTCTCTCTGCCCCCCCCCTGGTCTCTCTCTGCCCCATCCTTTGTGTCTCTCTGCCCCCCCCTGGTCTCCCTCTGCCCCCTCCCTGGTCTCCCTCTGCCCCCTCCCTGGTCTCCCTCTGCCCCCTCCCTGGACTCTCTCTGCCCTCCCTGGTCTCTCTCTGCCCCCCTGGTCTCTCTGCCCCCCCCCGGTCTCTCTCTACCCCCCCCCCTGGTCTCTCTCTGCCCCCCCCCCTGGTCTCTCTCTGCCCCCCCCCCTGGTCTCTCTCTGCCCCCCCCCTTGTCTCTCTCTGCCCCCCCCTGGTCTCTCTCTGCCCTCGCCCTGGTCTCTCTCTGCCCCCGCCCTGGTCTCTCTCTGCCCCCGCCCTGGTCTCTCTCTGCCCCCCCCCTGGTCTCTCTCTGCCCCCCCCTGGTCTCTCTCTGCCCCCTCCCTGGTCTCTCTGCCCCCTCCCTGGTCCCTCTCTGCCCCCTCCCTGGTCCCTCTCTGCCCCCTCCTGGTCTCTCTGCCCCCTCCCTGGTCTCTCTCTGTCCCCCTCCCTGGTCTCTCTGCCCCATCCCTGGTCTCTATCTGCCCCATCCCTGGTCTCTCTCTGCCCTCCCTGGTCTCCCTCTGCCCCCTACCTGATCTCTCTCTGCCCCCCCCCCCCCCCCCTGGTCTCTCTCTGCCCCCCCCTGGTCTCTCTCTGCCCCCTCCCTGGTCTCTCTCTGCCCCCTCCCTGGTCTCTCTCTGCCCCCTCCCTGGTCTCTCTCTGCTCCCTCCCTGGTCTCTCTGCCCCCTCCCTGGTCTCTCTCTGCTCCCTCCCTGGTCTCTCTGCCCCCTCCCTGGTCTCTCTCTGCCCCCTCCCTGGTCTCTGCCCCCTCCCTGGTCTCTCTCTGCCCCCTCCCTGGTCTCTCTCTGCCCCCTCCCTGGTCTCTCTCTGTCCCCCTCCCTGGTCTCTCTCTGCCCTCTCCCTGGTCTCTCTCTGCCCCCCCCCCCCCCCCAGTCTCTCTGTATGGACATTCTTATCTGTTTTATTTTACCTATAGGCCAGTATAGGATATAAAATTTTTAGTGGGTCACGAAGTAGAAGTATAAAAATAACCGGGCCACGGAAAAAAAAGTTTGGGAAACCCTGTGTTAGAGGGTATGGCAAGCAATGCATCTTTTCTTTTAACCTTGCAGGCAGGGAATGACCTGCAAATGGGGGATAAAAATGGCTGGGACAGGGCAAACACAGTAATGCATAGATAGCAAATCAGTTTAACCCCTTCCTCCCCCCCCCCCCCCGTCACACCGATCTATACCCAGGCACTGATCATGCCTATAAGGGTGGGTTCTTTGGGGACACTGTGACTAGTGACAAAGGGACTTTGCATACTGTGGAACTCTCGGGGACTCTGTGTGAGACACACATTTTAAACATGAGAGAAAGTAGTAGGTCTCACAAGACAAGACGCACCAAGAACTCCAATGTGGGGCACTCTAAACAGTGGATACGAAATAATTCTTTATTAAATAAACAAAATCGATGAGGAAAAAACTGACAGACAAATGTAAAAACACTAAAAAACATTTAGTGGATCATCTCTGTCACAGTGTAGACCTGATGGTATAGACAGAGTCAATGTGGGTTAATGGAATAATGGCATAAGGATATAGGTCTAATAACTGCCCATAATATGGCTAAACTGGCTACCATCAAAGGTGGATCGCACGGCTAAACCAAATAACAAGGTACTCAAATCCAGCTACAGGCACAGCTAAATGGGCTACAGCCAATCAAAACATATAAAAATGTGATACAAGCAAATAACTGCATACTGCACAAAAACAAATGCCTTCATGAAAATGAGACAGTTAAGGGTCAAGAGTATGCAAGAGACATATAATGAAATCTCTGACTAGCAACACAGTCTCATCCCTATACCCAGAGCAAGCTGATTAATAATACCAAGTGACACGACAATAGTATAGCTGCAGATGTACAAAGGGTAAATGAAGGAGCAGCAGGGTGTAAATTAAACTGCAAAAGTGGTATATGCTAGTGACCAAGTAGAAATTCACATGTCTGACCCTGGCATTTTTTCTGATATCCAGCTTCTCTATGGACAACTGTTCTGAGCACAGCATGGTGAACAGCAGCAATCAGGCATTTTTCATGGGCAGCTCTATCCAGCAGTGACAACTATTATAGTGGTAACATACAGTATGCAGAACTGCAAGTACACTTTAACCCTTTCCCTCTCACTGACACACTGATATGTATTAGTGTAAGGATATATATTCTGAGCTTATATTTTTATCTTGGGTCGCTGTAGAGGGAAAAAGGGGGTGGCCCGGGATTAAAGGGGTTGCACCCCATTTGGCCATCCCCTGACCTCATCAGGGAGACAAGGGGTTAACTGGGCTGAGGTACAGAAATGTGATTTAACCCTTGTTATAACATGTAAATGTATTTTCCCCTGTCCCCATGCCTTATTGTGATATCTTGTTATACCAGTGTCTGCATCACACACACACTAGGAGTCATCCAGGAGTACAAGGGTTAATAGTCCTTTAATGATTATAGCTCTTTGTGTAATTTTCCCGCCTTTTCAGGCACCATTTTGCAGGTCCCCATTGGCCGCCATTAGGGCTCAATGCATTCTAATGGAGAATCTGGCTGTTTTAGTCCTGTTTCCTGTAAAGACCAGCAGGTGGCGTCCGAGAGGGAGAGCGGCGGTTTCCCATTGACTTCAATGGAGATTCCTCGAGGGAGCTTTCGAAGAACGAGTTGGCTGCCGTTCAAACCACAAAACCGCAAAGCGGATACAATGTCCTTCACATTACCGGCACCTCATAAAGGGGTCTGTATCTCGGGGGGCAGGAGGTCCCCCGACCTGAAACCAGTGCGGTTCAGCTCCCGAGACCCCCTGCACATCTACACTATAAATAAAAATGTATTTCAAATGTATTTATTTGTATTTATTTATTTATTGCGGGGATGCTGTGTGTGATTATTTTTTATTGTGTGTAGCGGGGGTGGGTGACGGGGTTTACAGTCTGGCAGCAAAAAGCAGTTTGTAGTACTGAGTGTGAGATAAATTAACCAGTTCTTTTATTGCTGAAGTCGCCACCAAAAACTTTTATTTACAAATACAGTACAAAAACCGTGCAACACACAACAACATACAGTATCCTTTGTTTAAGTACAGCAGGTACTGTAGGGTAAAACATGTACTGTACAGTACAGCACAATATTACAGTATGGTCTCACTGAACGTCCTCCCCATTTTCCATCCATGGCCGATGCCTTGCATGGCGCAAAACGCCATTAATGCAGTCTCTAACGGTTCTCATTACAGGATCTGTAACAGGATAATAGCGCTGCATTTCTTCCACAATGTTTTTCCTTAAATTAGCAGGAAGGGCCTTTTTATGGCGATTCCCATCGTAATTTACTTTGAACACCCACTCGCAGTACAATGTGTAGGGAACATGGTGTTTAAATATGATCAAGGCATACTTGTGTGGTATACCAGCACTCCTCACCCTATACTTCTCCCTCAGCGCCGGTGGCAGATCGCACAGGGAGATGTCAGGCACTGTTTCTATGCGAGCGGGTGTAGGAGGTCTTTTGGGAGCGGGTGTACTTGAGGCGACGGGCAATGGTAGGGTGTCTGGGAGGAAGCTTTCCTCCGGTAGTGGTCGCCGGGTTGTCTCGTGGCGTGGTCTTGACGGGGTTGTCATGTCCTCCTCAATAGCATAGTACACTGCATCTTCTGGTGGAGGGGGTGTGCTTGGTGATGGACGGGGGCCGAAGGTACCATGCATCACATCCATGTCACCCCCCTGCTCCAGCGTCGGGGAAACAGGGGCATTAACACTGAGCAAATAATGTATGCCCGCTATGTCAGCCTCTATCTTGTCCATCCGTTGATCCATCCGTTGCTCCATATGTAGCATCCGTTGCTCCACATGCAGCACCGACTCCAGAAGCAGATCTAGCTTTGCCAGCACAATAGAATTCCCGGGGAGATCCACAGTTAGCCCATTCAGGATCCGGTCTAACGAGCTGCTTGTGCATGGCATCTGGGGGGATGGGTGCAACGGAGGATGAGATGGGGGTTCCCTGGAGAGAAGCGGCATCGATGGAGAGTGGAGGAGGTGACCTGGGGATGCCCGGTACAGGAGAAGCTGCAGCGTCGTCGAAGAGAGATGGAGAAGGTGACCGCTGGATTTCCGGGAGAGAAGCAGAGTCATCCAAGAGCAAAGGAGACAGTGACCCGTGGATTTCAGAGGCAGCAGCATCTTCAGATGGAACCGGAGAAGATGGGGGTGGAGAAGCCGGGCTGAAGATTTCCGGGACAGCTACAGCAGAGTCGTCGAAGCTTATGGGAGCAAGTGGTCTGCGGATTCGGTGAGTTGGCTGCCATTCGTCTTGCGTACCGAGCACAGTACCGTATTTCTTCTTCACATAATAAGGCTGACGTGTTTTAAAACCCTTAGCCTTTGGGGTCAGCAGAAGGTTTTCTTTATTGGCCTTAGCCTGTCGCTTTGCCTTTGGCTTGGAAACGGTAACTGCCTTTCTCTTTTTCAGTGTGGCAGGCACAGCAGAGGTGAGATGGTTCTTGCGTCCATAGAACCGGGGATGCTCCATGTAAGCGGGAGGCACAATGCAGTATCTGGACAATGGCTCAGATAAAGATCAGCAAGTGGTGGGCTATGCAACGTGTACAACCTTTTATGCATGGCGGCCAGGTACAGGTGTTGAAAGTGGGTGGTCTGTAATGTGAGTCATTAACATATAAATAAACCATCCATTTTGTGGATTCACTGCACATTGAATACACATCGACTAAACATCGAATACACATTCTTGTGTTTGTATTTCTTTCTACTCGCAGCAATGCCTGTTAAGAAGATATCCAGCGCTGGTTAACTGCTTCTGGCCTCGTTGTGCCATCAAACACCGTGTGCTATCATGCACACGGAAAAAACAGAGACCGCAAAAAGGCACCCAGGGTAACAAATGCGTAAGTATATTTATAAAACTTAACCAAAAAATATATAGAAAACTGTAGTGTACATCTACAGTATACCGTATTTATATAGTATATTTATATTACAACAGTATATAGTGTATGTGTGGTCAATTTATATTTTTTGTGCAGCAGTATACACTTTTGGTATATTGCAATTCATCTTACAACGGAATATACAGTATATGATGTGTATTTATTATGATATAACAACAGTATATTTATATAGTATATTTATATTGCAACAGTACTGTATACTGTATATTTTGTCTATTTATATTTATAGTACAGCAGTATACATTTTTTGTATATTTATATTTACTGTATATTACAACATTACATGTACAGTATACAGTATACATTTTATATTGCTGCATATTAATAAAACAATATAATTTCTTTGCATTGTAGGGAGACTACTCTTCTGGTGGACAGAATAAGTGAGGAGAATGATGAGAGGAGCACATTAAGGGTTAAAAACACTCTGCAGGAAAAGCACAATCTGACTGTATCCGAGAGCAGCATAAAGAAGATGAGACGCAGAATTGGATGGAAATATGGACGTGTGAGGTTAGTACTGGACAGTACATGAGGTACTGTAAAGTAAAAGTGTTGTTTTGCAAACTGTACTGCGCTGTGACGCTAACATTTTTTATTCATTGTCATTACAGAGCGTACCCCATGATACGGGACGCAAACAAAATCAAAAGAGTGCTACAGGCCCAAGCATGGATCGACAGCGGTGAGACTTTCCAGGATTGCATCTTCACTGATGAGTCTACTGTGTCGCTGGAGAGATTTGCAAGATTTGCGTTCCACAAAAAGGCCGCATAACTTTGAAGCCGTGGCCAAAACACCCTGTGAAGCTGCATGTGTGGGGTGCCATCTCTAGGCGTGGACCGGGATGCATTGTCGTCTTTGAAGGTACAATTTCTCAAATATAATGCCGCCTAATGCACTGTACTTGACTAGTGTTGCCTTACCGTATGCACTGTACTGTACTATTGAGCACTTTTCTTTTCTTGCTATAGGAATCATGAATAAAGATTTCTTCCAAGACAACATTGTGCCCGTGATAGTGCAATACATCACACGCGAGTTCCCCAATGGTCACCGCTTCTACCAGGACAACGATCCCAAGCACACCGTGTCAACGGCGCATATCCTTGAGCGCGGCATCAACTGGGTGAAGACGCCAGCGGAGTAAGTGCAGTAGACCGTGTCCCATTTTTGTTCCCCACTGTTTTTACTGTGTACTGTATCTCTTAAACTAATTATCCTTTCTTTCCAATCACAGATCGCCAGACTTCAATCTGATCGAAATGGTCTGGCATCAGCTGAAGGACTACATCCGTAAAGTGGCGAAACCCTCCAAGAAGGACGAGTTGTATAAAGCCATAATGAGTTTTTGGAACAATGAACTCACCGCTGCAATAAATATATAGACCATATTGCCACTGTGTTGCCCATTGTCATCGCGCGCAATGGGCAAGCATCAGGAAAGTAGTACAGTGCTGTAGTATTGTACAGTAAGTACAGTATGATACAGGTAAGTATGGCACAGATTTTTTCTTTCCCAATAGTCAGAGTATACAGTAGTTCCAGTATACAGTACAGTAGACTAGTTTGACAGTACTACAGTAACTGCCTACTAACTGCTCCATTTTTTTCTTTCCAGAGAAAGCTGCACCAGCCACCTACTGTACAGTAGTTCTACCATAATACAGTACGCACATACAGTACAGTACAGTAACTGAACAAAGTTTTTGTTTTCTTGTCGTTCCAGGAAAAAGGGTGCCCAAGGGGGAGGGGGGGCGTTGTGTCCCGTCAAATCTGCTTGTGCAGTCAAATGTACAGTATATAAACAGCAGTAATGATGTACACAAAACCTCTCCTCTCTCAATGAGCTACTGTACCGCAGACACAATGAGGATACTGTTATGAAGGGAAAAAGAACAGGATGGGTTATTTAACATTATACTGTGCAATATTTATACTGTATATTTATATATACTGTATTTTTATTCTAAAGGTATTCGAGAATGTACTGTACTGTATGAGGACCTGGTGACTTTCAACCCTCTCAGACCCACAGAACGGATTATTTCACATTACTGTATATTTATCCTGTATATTTTCAGTAATTTAGAAGCAGTGGCTGTTCTGAACAGAACAGTTACTGTAAGCAAACGGATGCACATCAGATTTACATTTCCAATTCGAGAGGGGATTTTTCCAAAGCAGGCAGGCCTCCCTCTAAGGGAGGGGGATGGTGGGATCAGATGCTGGCTGG
Organism: Ascaphus truei; assembly: GCF_040206685.1. NCBI lineage: Eukaryota > Metazoa > Chordata > Amphibia > Anura > Ascaphidae > Ascaphus > Ascaphus truei. Next base: position 469,867,479 of record NC_134484.1, read on the forward strand.
CCTCCTGCTGAATCTTGTTACCGTAGCCAGCCCAGGGGCAGATTAACAAGACAATGGCTTGGATTGGATTAGCCAGACGATTGACGCTTGGCCAGGGAGGGATTAAAAACTCTAAGGGAGGGGGTGGGGTGGCTGAAATAGCTGGGACTGTACTGTCTCAGTATTTCCAAAGGCAGGTCACCCTAATAATTGCATGAATAAACCCCCAAAGACAAGGCCCAAATACAGTACAGTATACTGTATACTGCATATACAGTACAGAGCTGTATACTGTATTATAAATAAATAATCATACAGTACTGTACAGTATGTATTATTGTGTGTTGAGGTTTTGAATTGCTGTTAACTTGAAATGTTTCACCATTGTATTGTACTGTATTTGTAAATAAAAGTTTTTTGTGGCGACTTCAGCAATAAAAGAACTGGTTAATTTATCTCACATAAAGTACGTGAATACGACCGCAATCACCATTGTAAATGGGTGCATAGGATGGAACGACAGGTGCTAAAGGGGTATAAATATGATATTTATCAGTGTTGATCAAAGAGAGTTGATCAGAAGGATTCCCCTTATAAAGTATACAGCACTCTATTGTCATTCATACAGTATAGTAAAGTGTAGACAACAAATGGTCTTGCAGTATATTACTACAAATCTGTCAGGTTGACCAGAATCACTGCGGATATCGGAAAATAATACAATTTTATTAATTCTACATAGATACTTAAAAACACAGCCACAAAAGGGATTTGTAACAATGTACAGTATATGTGTTTTTAAGTATCTACTGTATGTACTGTAGAATTAATAAAATTGTATTATTTTCCGATATCCGCAGTGATTCTGGTCAACCTGACAGATTTGTAGTAATATACTGCAAGACCATTTGTTGTCTACCCTTTACTATACTGTACTGTATGAATGACAATAGAGTGCTGTATATAAGGGGAATCCTTCTGATCAACTCTCTTTGATCAACACTGATAAATAATTTATCTCACACTCAGTACTACAAACTGCTTTTTGCTTGCAGACTGCAAAGCCGCAAGACCAGCAACATTGTAAAAAAAGAGCAATGAGCGCGAAATTGGCGTGGGAACTTCTGTTCTAGGGCCCCTAGAAATAATATTCTTTATTTTATTTATAAACTCACATTTATAAACCCCGTCACCCACCCCCGCTACACACAATAAAGCGGGCACTCAGAAACACAGGCCAGGGAGATTTAACACACAACAGGAGGAGGTTTTTTTTTACATAGATTGCAGTGAAGGTAGGGAGGTTTCAAAGAGAATAGGGGAGGGGTTTTTACATAGATTACAGTGAAGGTAGGGAGGTTTCAAAGAGAATAGGGGAGGGGGTTTTACATAGATTACAGTGAAGGTAGGGAGGTTTCAAAGAGAATAGGGGAGGGGTTTTTACATAGATTACAGTGAAGGTACTGTAGGGAGGTTTCAAAGAGAATAGGGGAGGGGTTTTTACATAGATTACAGTGAAGGTAGGGAGGTTTCAAAGAGAATAGGGGAGGGTTTTTTACATAGATTACAGTGAAGGTAGGGAGGTTTCAAAGAGAATAGGGGAGGGGGCTTGTTTGTTGTTTATTGCAATGCTTCAATGTGTGTATAATGTATAATGTTTTTTACAATTAGATACACTGTAGATGTAATCCTTGGTATTGTAAGGGTTAGCTTTGGTTTTAAATTGTGTTTTCTGGTTGGTACTTACAGTACAGTATATATTTATTTCTCTTCATGTATTTATTTATTTATTTAGATTTATTTATTAATTGTGGGGCTGCTGTGCGTGAATTTTTTTATAGTGGGTAGCGGGGATGGGGTGAAGGGGGTATTAGCCCCCCCCCCACCCACCCCCACTACCCACAATAAAAAAAAATCACACACAGCAGCAGCAGCAGCACTATTAATAAATACATCTAAATAAATAAATGAATATAAATAAATACATTTAAAATACATTTTTATTGATAGTGTAGATGTGCAGAGGGTCTCCGGAGCTGAACCGCACTGGTTTTAGGTCTGGGGACCCCCTGCTCCCCGAGATACAGGCCCCTTTAGGGGGTGCCGGTATCCCTCTGCTCTGCTTGGTTTACAGGTCGCGGTCACGTGATCGGGCCCTTTAAACGCAGAGGGATACCGGCACCCCCTAAAGGGGCCTGTATATCGGGGAGCAGGGGGTCCACCGACCTGAAACCAGTGCGGTTCAGCTCCCGAGACCCCCTGCACATCTACACTATCAATAAAAATGTATTTAAAATAATTTTTAATGTGCCGATGTTTGCGCAGAGAGAGCAGCGGATCTCTCTCTGCTGCAAACACATCTCGCCCCCAGTATGTGCAGTAATTTACTGAACATGTACTGTAGAATAAATGCATAGTTTTATTTATTCGGGTTTATTACACAGTATACTGTTCGGCCGGAAAACATCAGCATACAGCACAATATTATCCATCTAAATCCCCCCATTAGCCGTTTTCTTTTCTGAGGAAAAACAAAATGAAAAGTTTTAATGTACAGTAATGGTCAGCCCCCTAAAGAAGTACCCAGCCAGCCCCACCAAAATAATACGGCAACAATACAGTACTCACCATACTATTTCCCATTCAGCTTGCGCCGGCGCCGGTCCACTGCCAGTACAGCTTTCTTCATCACCCACGTCGATAGTTTGCAGCGGGACTAGCCCACCTGTAGTCAGCAGGTGAGGCGGGAAATCGCTTAGGTACATGCAAGCTTCATCAAAACTGGCCGCGAAATCCGACTCTGTCTCAGGGTTGTCACTGACAGTGGGACCGTCATTGGAAGCCGGTGCTGGTGCTGGTGCTGGTGCATTGCTTGGCAGGGACTGTCGCTTCTTAGTTGGTTTTAACACGACCCTTCGCCTTTTGCCGCCTCCATGATCATAGATACGGGAAAAACCCTGTGACACACACCAATACCCTCCAACAAATTGGGGCTCAATACGGTGAAAACAGGGGTCACTACATAACCTTTTCCTTATTGCACGCTTCCACAAATGAGGAGTTGGCGAAAATTTGTAAAAGTCATAGTTTTCGATAAAATACTGATAAATTTGAACAACTGTTGCCATCTTATCCTCTGTTGCATTAATAGCGGCACTTGAACACTCATGGTGGGTCTCTGGAGAATAGTGTACTGCACCGACACACTTTATTCGAGCAAATACCCAGTATGTACCTGGCAGATACCTGGAATGCGCCGCTCCTCACCTCTGACAAGCCCCGTTGCGTTTGCCTTCCCAGCCTGGGTTCATGCCTGGCTGACGGGCGGCTGATCTGTTAAATGATAATGATTAGGATTTAATAGGCTGCAATGCTTCGCGTGTCTACCAGATGGCATAAATTCATGAATTGTAATGCAGTATATATATATATATATACTGTGCAGTATTGCAGCCAGCGGGAATAAAATGCTTCAATCCCTGCCTGGAAAATACCTCAATGCACTCGGGCAGAAAACAGTCACAAACCTCAATACACCCGGGTATATCCGAATTCGTGGGACTAGCCGAGCTCGAATAAAGTGTGTCGCCAGTGTAACTGAAACAGGTCTTTGTCTTTATTTAATATGTAAAGCCTAAATTGATACATTTTTGCAACTCTTCCTTCAGTCTCAAGGCCAAGGCCAAGTTACTGTACAATGGCACACTGTGGTACAGTATCTTTTTTAAACGAAACAACTGCAAGCCCACACATTACTGATTCGGAGCTTTACAAGTCAGGAGTTTATGCCATCTGGTGGACACGCGAAGCATTGCAGCCTAGTAAATCCTGATCATTATCATTTAACACATCAGCCGCCTGTCAGCCAGGCATGAACCGTGGCTGGGAAGGCAAACGCAACGCAGCATGCAAGAGGTGAGCAGCGGCGGATTCCAGGTATCTGCCAGGTACAAACTGGGCATTTGCTCTAATAAAGTGTGTCGCAGCAGTATAGTGGCTGCGCAGTCTCACACACACACATTCACCTTGGGGGTTTATGGTGTGGGGTTTGGACACAGTGTGGGAACACGGTGAAGGGTCGCGTCCTGCGAGACGCGTTAGTTATTGTGTCTCCTTGAAGAGTAACATTAATAGGATTGATATGCATGGTTATGGTCACCGCTAGTAAAGTTACTGGTTCTTTTACATGCTGTGTGAGTAGTACTGTATTATTGTCCTGTGAGGAACAACTCCCGCTCTGCTGGGAGCCATCGCAGGTGGAGGCGCTGCACCTGGTAAGAGATTATCGGTACACATATACATTGCCCCAGGCTCTCCGTGGCAGAGGCTCAGGGCCTGCGAGCCAACAGGTTAGACAGCATTGGTAGTATACCGTATTCAGAAGGAAACAGGGCTACATAACAGACATAGCTAGACGTCTATAAAAACAGGATCACACCTTTCAGAATATAAATTATAGCATAGTGAAAGAAGAGAGTTTGAAACTGGGAACGACAATTCTTATCCCTAACATATACATCCAGTCACTGGGTTTCAAATCACCCTTAAGTTTCAAGCTACCCAAAAAAATCCTTTCATGAGAAAGCATGGGCAACTTAAAACAGATGTGACATTCCCTGAAACATTGTCCTTTGTTCCTCACATATTCTGTATTATTGTCACAATGTCTTGATAAAGACTCATTTTCAATCTGTTCTGGAGACCATGTTTTCTTTATATAAAGCTATGGATTGGTTGGGTCATTTCCAATAAGTATGGACTAAAAAATAATTTCATAATCGGTTATTTTTCATAATAATAATGCACCCTGAACTTTGCTATTATTTAGCTCCATTAGCACAAGGTTTTGAGTTGGAGGGAATTTAGAAGCACCTATGAAAATTGTCAATTTATCAATTTCTGTATCTATCATTTTTCCCATGGCACAAATCCGCTTTAAAGATTTACATTTCGGAAATTTGACATGAGTTTTATGTATGTCCAACTGGACATGCTGTCTCCAGGACATACATGAGTGGAGAGAGGTAACTCTCAGTGTATTGCTTCCTGGTAAAACATTTGATAAATAAACTGCTCATGGATGAAATAGGAAATATTAGATGTCCTGCAAAGTCTGCATATCCTAACGGGAAGTCCGTAGTATTTTCTGCTTAACTTTTGGTTAAATCCATTGCATTCAGTCACTTTGCTTCAAATAAGATAATGTTTTCTGTCTTTTGTTTAGAGGACGAGCCCAATAAGGAGCAGAAGTTGAGTCGTGATGCTGCTGGATACTGTTTAATTCCATACGGATCAAAAATCGCAAAAACAAACAAGAACTTGAGAGGTAAAAAAAAATTCTAGAGGAAGCCTTGGTGTTCAGCAATAAATTTAGCAAACTCATTAGAATTGCGATCACAAAAAAATTACTACCTTTTTCCGTCTCTCACTCAACCTCCACCTCTCCCCTCCCCCTCTCCCTTCCCCCTCTCCCCCTCTCACCTCCCCGTCTACCCCTCCCCCTCTCCACTCCACCTCTCCACCTCTCCACCTCTCCACCTCTCCCCTCCACCTCTCCCCTCCACCACTTTTCCTTATTCAAAACTCTTCACCCTGTTTCCCGTTCTCCTCTCCCCATGTTCCTATCTTCCAGCTGATGCATATTTGGACAAAGTGGAAATGAGTTTTTTGAGTATTTTTTGAGATTGTTCGGGACTTGGCAAAATCTTTCAATATTTGCCAGTTTCACAAACTTGTGCGCAGGTTTTCAGGTCTCTGCTAATTACTTATCATGAGGGTAGAAGAAATGTAGAAACCAGTAGAGCGCCCACATATAATGTAAGAAACACTAAAGGCCTTGCGCTGTATATGCCAAAGTTGCCGCTTGGACATTTTGCAGCCAAAAATTCCCACTGAAATGACGTGAGTGGCGGCTTCGGCATAGATACAATTACCCCCTAATTCTGATTCCCCTACAAAATACTTGTAATTTTTTCCCCCTCTCTCATGAACCTCAATAACCAACTTAGCTTATGAAACACACAGTACTTAGACAAAGCCCGGGAGCCCGCACTCTTAGGGGCTCGTCTTTCCCCCCCCCCTGTCAGCGGCCCTGCTGTCCATCTTTCTCTCTTCTCCCCCAGATAGAGGCAGGTGTGGGAGATAATGGTACGCGTTGGCGGCGGCCCGCCAGAGTGAAGCAGAGGAGCACCCAGCAGAGGAGTTAGGAGTTGCACGGAGGCAGAGTAGGACAGCCGGGGAGGAGCAGAAGTCTTTCTTTCTTCTGGTGTCTGCTACTACAACACGCTCCTCCCTGGCCATCTGGCTCTGCCTCCGTGCAACTCCTATCTCCCCTGCCGGCTACTCCTGTGCTTCACTCTGCTAGCCAGCCACTGCCACATACCATCATTCTCCCCCCCCCCCCACCTTCCTCTATCAACACCCTGTCGCACTGGTAGGCATGGGGGAGGGGGAGAGCTGGAGGAGGGGGAGAGAGCAGGAGATGGGGCGGGGGAGAGATGATGAGAAGAGATCATGATGAGGATGAGGAGAGATCATGATGAGATTGAGGAGAGATGAGGATGGGGAGAGATGATGAGGGTGGGGAGAGATGATGAGGGTGGGGAGAGATGATGAGGGTGGGGAGAGATGATGAGGGTGGGGAGAGATGATGAGGGTGGGGAGAGATGATGAGGGTGGGGAGAGATGATGAGGGTGGGGAGAGATGGTGAGGGTGGGGAGAGATGGTGAGGGTGGGGAGAGATGATGAGGATGGGGAGAGATGATGAGGATGGGGAGAGATGATGAGGATGGGGAGAGATGATGAATGTGGGGAGAGATGATGAGGGTGGGGAGAGATGATGAGGATGGGGAGAGATGAGGATGGGGAGAGATGATGAGGGTGGGGAGAGATGATGAGGGTGGGGAGAGATGATGAGGGTGGGGAGAGATGATGAGGGTGGGGAGAGATGATGAGGGTGGGGAGAGATGATGAGGGTGGGGAGAGATGATGAGGGTGGGGAGAGATGGTGAGGGTGGGAAGAGATGATGAGGGTGAGGAGAGATCATGATAAGGAGAGATAATGAGGATAGGGAGAGATGATGAGGGTGGGGAGAGATGAGGTGTGTGGGGAGAGATGAGGTGGGTGGGGAGAGATGATGAGGGTGGGGAGAGATGATGAGGGTGGGGAGAGATGATGAGGGTGGGGAGAGATGATGCGGGTGGGGAGAGATGATGCAGTGGGGAGAGATGATGAGGGTGGGGAGAGATGATGAGGGTGGGGAAAGATGATGAGGGTGAGGAGAGATGATGAGGGTGGGGAGAGATGATGCGGGTGGGGAGAGATGATGAGGGTGGGGAGAGATGATGAGGGTGGGGAGAGATGATGCGGGTGGGGAAAGATGATGAGGATAGGGAGAGATGATGAGGGTGGGGAGAGATGATGAGGGTGGGGAGAGATGATGCGGGTGGGGAGAGATGATGAGGGTAGGGAGAGATGATGAGGATAAGGAGAGATGGTGAGGGTGGGGAGAGATGATGAGGGTGGGGAGAGATGATGAGGGTGGGGAGAGATGATGAGGATGGGGAGAGATGATGAGGATGGGGAGAGATGATGAGGGTGGGGAGAGATGATGAGGGTGGGGAGAGATGATGAGGGTGGGGAGAGATGATGAGGGTGGGGAGAGATGATGAGGGTGGGGAGAGATGATGAGGGTGGGGAGAGATGATGAGGGTGGGGAGAGATGGTGAGGGTGGGGAGAGATGGTGAGGGTGGGGAGAGATGATGAGGATGGGGAGAGATGATGAGGATGGGGAGAGATGATGAGGGTGGGGAGAGATGATGAGGGTGGGGAGAGATGATGAGGATGGGGAGAGATGATGAGGGTGGGGAGAGATGATGAGGGTGGGGAGAGATGATGAGGGTGGGGAGAGATGATGAGGGTGGGGAGAGATGATGAGGGTGGGGAGAGATGATGAGGGTGGGGAGAGATGATGAGGGTGGGGAGAGATGGTGAGGGTGGGAAGAGATGATGAGGGTGAGGAGAGATCATGATAAGGAGAGATAATGAGGATAGGGAGAGATGATGAGGGTGGGGAGAGATGAGGTGTGTGGGGAGAGATGAGGTGGGTGGGGAGAGATGATGAGGGTGGGGAGAGATGATGAGGGTGGGGAGAGATGATGAGGGTGGGGAGAGATGATGCGGGTGGGGAGAGATGATGCAGTGGGGAGAGATGATGAGGGTGGGGAGAGATGATGAGGGTGGGGAAAGATGATGAGGGTGAGGAGAGATGATGAGGGTGGGGAGAGATGATGCGGGTGGGGAGAGATGATGAGGGTGGGGAGAGATGATGAGGGTGGGGAGAGATGATGCGGGTGGGGAAAGATGATGAGGATGGGGAGAGATGATGAGGGTGGGGAGAGATGATGAGGGTGGGGAGAGATGATGCGGGTGGAGAGAGATGATGAGGGTAGGGAGAGATGATGAGGATAAAGAGAGATGGTGAGGGTGGGGAGAGATGATGAGGGTGGGGAGAGATGATGAGGGTGGGGAGAGATGATGAGGATGGGGAGAGATGATGAGGATGGGGAGAGATGATGAGGGTGGGGAGAGATGATGAGGGTGGGGAGAGATGATGAGGGTGGGGAGAGATGATGAGGGTGGGGAGAGATGATGAGGGTGGGGAGAGATGATGAGGTTGGGGAGAGATGATGAGGGTGGGGAGAGATGATGAGGGTGGGGAGAGATGATGAGGGTGGGGAGAGATGATGAGGGTGGGGAGAGATGATGAGGGTGGGAGAGATGATGAGGGTGGGAGAGATGATGAGGGTGGGAGAGATGATGAGGGTGGGGAGAGATGATGAGGGTGGGGAGAGATGATGAGGGTGGGGAGAGATGATGAGGGTGGGGAGAGATGATGAGGGTGGGGAGAGATGATGAGGGTGGGGAGAGATGATGAGGGTGGGGAGAGATGATGAGGGTGGGAGAGATGATGAGGGTGGGAGAGATGATGAGGGTGGGGAGAGATGATGAGGGTGGGGAGAGATGGTGAGGGTGGGGAGAGATGATGAGGGTGAGGAGAGATCATGATAAGGAGAGATAATGAGGATAGGGAGAGATGATGAGGGTAGGGAGAGATGATGAGGGTGGGGAGAGATGATGAGGATGGGGAGAGATGATGAGGCTGGGGAGAGATGATGAGGGTGGGGAGAGATGATGAGGGTGGGGAGAGATGATGAGGGTGGGGAGAGATGATGTGGGTGGGGAGAGATGATGTGGGTGGGGAGAGATGGTGAGGGTGGGGAGAGATGATGAGGGTGGGGAGAGATGATGAGGGTGGGGAGAGATGATGAGGGTGGGGAGAGATGATGAGGATGGGGAGAGATGATGAGGGTGGGGAGAGATGATGAGGGTGGGGACAGATGATGAGGGTGGGGAGAGATGATGAGGGTGGGGAGAGATGATGAGTGTGGGTGAGATGATGAGGGTGGGAGAGATGATGAGGGTGGGGAGAGATGATGAGGGTGGGGAGAGATGGTGAGGGTGGGGAGAGATGATGAGGGTGAGGAGAGATCATGATAAGGAGAGATAATGAGGATAGGGAGAGATGATGAGGGTAGGGAGAGATGATGAGGGTGGGGAGAGATGATGAGGATGGGGAGAGATGATGAGGGTGGGGAGAGATGATGAGGGTGGGGAGAGATGATGAGGGTGGGGAGAGATGATGAGGGTGGGGAGAGATGATGAGGGTGGGGAGAGATGATGTGGGTGGGGAGAGATGATGTGGGTGGGGAGAGATGATGAGGATGGGGAGAGATGATGAGGGTGGGGAGAGATGATGAGGGTGGGGAGAGATGATGAGGGTGGGGAGAGATGATGAGGGTGGGGAGAGATGATGAGGGTGGGGAGAGATGATGAGGGTGGGGAGAGATGATGAGGGTGGGGAGAGATGATGAGGGTGGGGAGAGATGATGAGGGTGGGGAGAGATGATGAGGGTGGGGAGAGATGATGAGGGCGGGGAGAGATGATGAGGGCGGGGAGAGATGATGAGGGCGGGGAGAGATGATGAGGGTGGGGAGAGATGATGAGGGTGGGGAGAGGATGAGGGTGGGAGAGATGATGATAATGAGGGTGAGGAAAGGTGATGATAATGAGGGTGAGGAGAGGTGATGATAATGAGGGTGAGGAGAGGTGATGATAATGAGGGCGAGGAGAGGTGATGATAATGAGGGCGAGGAGAGGTGATGATAATGAGGGCGAGGAGAGGTGATGATAATGAGGGCGAGGAGAGGTGATGATAATGAGGGCGAGGAGAGGTGATGATAATGAGGGCGAGGAGAGGTGATGATAATGAGGGCGAGGAGAGGTGATGATAATGAGGGCGAGGAGAGGTGATGATAATGAGGGCGAGGAGAAGTGATGATAATGAGGGCGAGGAGAGGTGATGATAATGAGGGCGAGGAGAGGTGATGATAATGAGGGCGAGGAGAGGTGATGATAATGAGGGCGAGGAGAGGTGATGATAATGAGGGCGAGGAGAGGTGATGATAATGAGGGCGAGGAGAGGTGATGATAATGAGGAGAGGTGATGATAATGAGGGCGAGGAGAGGTGATGATAATGAGGGCGAGGAGAGGTGATGATAATGAGGGCGAGGAGAGGTGATGATAATGAGGGCGAGGAGAGGTGATGATAATGAGGGTGAGGAGAGGTGATGATAATGAGGGTGAGGAGAGGTGATGATAATGAGGGTGAGGAGAGGTGATGATAATGAGGATGAGGAGAGGTGATGATAATGAGGGCGGGGAGAGGTGATGATAATGAGGGCGAGGAGAGGTGATGATAATGAGGGCGAGGAGAGATGATGAGAGATGAGGGCGATGACGAGGAGGAGAGATGATGATGAAGAGGAGGAGAGATGATGATGATGATGAAGAGGAGGAGAGATGGTGAGGAAGACATAAGGATGAGGAGGTGGAGGGATGATGGCATGGTATATTTTATTTTTTCTGAGCCAATTTAAATTGAGGCAAACTTTTCTCAATCTATGGAATACGTTCAATTATAATGGGGCCCTGAAAAATGTTTTGCCCGGGTTACTTGCGTATGTCTAGATGCACCACTGCATACATAGTATTACTGGAATTAGTTACCTTACATATGTAGCCCTCTTACCCCCACCCTAAGTGAGATTGGGGTGTGTAGGTGTATCTGACTACTTCTCAGTGTGGTGCTATACCTGTTGCTCACAGGAGGGCTGAGCTTCCGCCATGGGGAACCTGGGCATTTATGCTAGGGGTACTTACTTCCAACAATGCAGCGCCTCCACCTGCGATGGCTCCCTCCCTAGGGGGAGTGTTTCCTCGCAGGACAATACCAATAATCGATACTCACACAGATATATAATAACTTGGGACTTTACTGAACATGCATGAAAATAGATCACGGCAACATCATCATAACCTGTGTCCCTCTCTAGAGGAGACACTTACTGCGTCGCGCAGGACGCTTCCCAACACTAGGTGATCCCACCCAGTGTCCCGAGAATCCCCACCCAATGTCCCGCACTCTAATAGAGAACGTGGGTGACTGCGCAGTCACTAATTAATGTGTTAGGCCTGTTGGTGCACATATATATAGTGAATACCTTCCGAGCACTCCGGTGCTCGGGTCCGCAACAATCTTCTAAAAGGGTCAGACGTGCGATGCATCCGTCTGATCCTATCCAGGTAATTCTCCAGGAACCCCAACGAGGGTCCCACCGCTTCACGGGAACACAACCGAATCACGGCAACACCAACCGCATCACGGGAACAGCAACCGCCGCTATATCCCTATCTCTTCCTAACGTGACAGGAACCCTAACCTAGGGCCTGTCCCTGATGAACCGCAACCTGGGGTGGCTTGGGGAAAACTCCTAGGGCCTGCGGGGTAATAACCTGCCCCACTCCCCTAACTCATCCCAGTCCTGACACTCACTGAACCACTAGCTCCTAACTCACTTATCCTAACGCGCCTGCAAACTTCGTAACGCGTACAGCAACTTGCTGCACACTAGCACTATGCCTTCTTGTCAGGCCTCACAGCACTGCCAGCCATGATCCTGACAAGACAGCACACACACACGCACTAAGGGCAGCGTCCCTATCTGGGCCGTCCCTCAACACTTATCCACTAACCTGGTGGGGAGTTGGGGCCTTACTTGGGATGTGGGGACCTTACTCGATGCAGGAGCTGCATATGCTCTCTGCACCCTTCCTTCCCTCACAGCTCCCCAGCTCCAACTGCCGTTCTCAGCGCGTGAAATGTATCTTATTGCTCCCTCTGGAGATCCTTGGCCCTTATTGGCCACACGGAGGCACCTGATGTGCTTGCCCCTAAGCCTCATGGGAGTTGTAGTCCCGTGGAGGCTGCAAATACATTGGGGCCGCGTGCGCGCCTTCCCTGCGCCTGCGCGAACTACCAATGGCCGTCGCAACCTCTCCTGAACAGTCCCTGCCCTCGCGCGACTCTCTAGGCTCTGTCCTGCGCATGCGCGACCTCTCTGGAGCTCTCCTGCCTCCTGGCTATTCCTGCGCATGCGCGAGCTGTTGCGCAATGGCGGCGCCCTGTACCCTGAGCCGCCGGGGCCTCGGCAACGCGATCGCGGCCCTAACAACGGGCCGCTCGCGTCCCCGGCAACCGGACGCATCAGGGAACAGCGCGCGACTCCCCGCTCCGGCCCCCACCCTTGGAAGTAGCCGACGGGCCCGGCGCTGGCTCTGACGGCACCCGCGACCGCACTGCTCCAAGGGAGGGGGGTCTCAAGGAGCTGCGGGAGCTCCAGGCTATACTCTCCCCCTGGTGGAAAATACAACGTCCCCGCTTGAGGAACGACATCATTCAACATAATAGTTATACAATCAAAATGCACAGCATAGAAAATACAACTCATCACATGGCAATTATATGACTGGGTACAATGAAATTCACACATAATACCCGAGGCTAGCTGAGACCATTTGTGGGGTGCCCCTAACTGATCATGTGGGGGTACCTCACTTTTGCGTCCGTGAGCCTCCCCCAGAAAAATTTCCTGAAGAGCACACCTGAGGGCAAAAGTCACGGGTTCCTCGCTACTTCCTCCCCCTGGTGGAAGGAGTAGCACAATGTCTCTTAACCGGGCCTTTACCCGGTCACCCGCGGCAGGGATGCGGTAGACCAGGAGGCCAGGACCTTTTCCGCGGTCCACTACTTGGCGAATGGCACACTCCTTTTTGGGCTTAAAGGAGGCCAGTCTCCCTGGATCTTCCTTTACACAGTCCTTGTCCCTACGGACTTGCGAGGCTTCCACTGAGAAGCGAGCATTGGACAATGTCTCTGTTTCACCTGGCAGGGGGTAAAGAGTAGACACCCGACCACTGCGGTGATTCACGGTGGCCGACAGGTCCTCGGGGATGCTGTCAGTTCCCACCTCGGCCGTCTTGGGACCTGCCCCCGGTACTTCTGGGGCAGTCCACTTACGTGCTGAAAACTCGGGAGCGTTGGATCCCAGTCCTGGGACCACTTGTGTCGGAGCGCACGGGCTCATACTCCGTTCAGAAGCCGCAACTCTGGCCTTCTTCACGGCCACCTCCATCGGAGATTGTGGGGAGTTAGGGAGTTCCTTACCACTCCACTGGCTTGGGATGGATTCCCCCAAGGGGGACACCTCCGCCAGGACGCGATGCAGAGGGGAGCCCTTCGCCCGGGTGACCAGACTTAAGGAGCCATCGTGCTCCACGGTCACCTGGAGGCTCACCCCCGACACCCCTGGGGCAGTCGACTCACCCTCATCGTCGTTTGGTACTGGTCCCCATTCTAGGACCGATGGTACCTCGGTAGTAGGTTGGACTGACCATTGTAGGGCGCACGGGCCCACAGCAGGGTCCGCAACATCGGGAGACACCTCCTCTAGGGCACACGGGCCCACAGCAGGCTCTGCATCCGCCAAGATAGGGTGTTCATTGCTGTCACTAAAGTGGTCCGCCGGCAGGCGCATCGCCACAAGTGACTGGTCACTGGATTCACTAGAAGAAGGTGGGGGTATATACACCTTACCCTGTGATTCCTCTGTATAATCGCTGGGGTGGTTCGCCGGTAGGCGCATCGCCACCGATGGTACTTCAACCTCGTCCCGCTCAGGAACCGGATCTGAAATGTTCACTCGGGCACACGGGCCCTCTACAACCTGTTGTTGGTAGCGGGAATCCCTAAGTAATTTCTCCCTGAAGACAGACTTAACTTCAGCACAACTCAGAGTGATATAGAGGTAAGGCTCCTCCTCCCTAGAACAGTCTGTCTCATCCACGTTTGGTTGAAAGTCACAGTGCTTGCTCCCCCTGGTGGAATCTGAAGGAGGGGCACTTTCTACAAGGGAGTGGTTCTGGCTCTGTGCTGAGTCACTCACAGTGCAGGGGCGGGGTTCAGGTTTTCGCGCCCAACCCGGACAATACTCTGCAACAATTTCTTGCACAGTCCTGGTGCTCTCCCGACTTGGCGGGAGCCTCCATCTTAGGTGTGACTCACTGCTAGAGAGAGACTCCATTTTAATCACAGTCTCTGCAATTACACTAGGGCTCTCTGTATAGATAGGGGGGTAGCCTTCTGGTTTTCCCGCCAATCCCGGACAGTTTTCTTCTACACAATTTAGTGCAGGCTTGCAGCCAGCAGCACGTGCGTTCTCCTGCGTTGGCGGGAGACGCCATTTTACTGGGTCTGCGTAGACTAGGGGGTACCCCTCAGACGGGCCCCCGGGCATACACAGGGCGGACGGTGCCTCTGCCAGGCATATATCCGCAGTGGGGATGGCCACAAAAAGTATCGTTTTCCATAGGGCCGTGGGATCGTGTTCTTCTTCTAAGAAACATGCGTGCGGCCACCCTGGAATTTTACGCATATAGGACTGAACCTCAACCGCGGGCATAGTTGCGGGAAGGCCTCCTACTGCCACTACCTGGCCAGGCTCCATATACTGCCTCAAAGCCCAGGCAAGGACCTCGTGTCCGGACTTTACAAACATTGGGACAAAAAATTGAGACTTGGACAATTTGGGAAAAAAATGGAACAGGGCACCCCAGGTCTGTATCTCAGCAGCGCCTCCAAATGTAGCCCTCTTACCCCCACCCTAAGTGAGATTGGGGTGTGTAGGTGTATCTGACTACTTCTCAGTGTGGTGCTATACCTGTTGCTCACAGGAGGGCTGAGCTTCCGCCATGGGGAACCTGGGCATTTATGCTAGGGGTACTTACTTCCAACAATGCAGCGCCTCCACCTGCGATGGCTCCCTCCCTAGGGGGAGTGTTTCCTCGCAGGACAATACCAATAATCGATACTCACACAGATATATAATAACTTGGGACTTTACTGAACATGCATGAAAATAGATCACGGCAACATCATCATAACCTGTGTCCCTCTCTAGAGGAGACACTTACTGCGTCGCGCAGGACGCTTCCCAACACTAGGTGATCCCACCCAGTGTCCCGAGAATCCCCACCCAATGTCCCGCACTCTAATAGAGAACGTGGGTGACTGCGCAGTCACTAATTAATGTGTTAGGCCTGTTGGTGCACATAAATAGTGAATACCTTCCGAGCACTCCGATGCTCGGGTCCGCAACAATCTTCTAAAAGGGTCAGACGTGCGATGCATCCGTCTGATCCTATCCAGGTAATTCTCCAGGAACCCCAACGAGGGTCCCACCGCTTCACGGGAACACAACCGAATCACGGCAACACCAACCGCATCACGGGAACAGCAACCGCCGCTATATCCCTATCTCTTCCTAACGTGACAGGAACCCTAACCTAGGGCCTGTCCCTGATGAACCGCAACCTGGGGTGGCTTGGGGAAAACTCCTAGGGCCTGCGGGGTAATAACCTGCCCCACTCCCCTAACTCATCCCAGTCCTGACACTCACTGAACCACTAGCTCCTAACTCACTTATCCTAACGCGCCTGCAAACTTCGTAACGCGTACAGCAACTTGCTGCACACTAGCACTATGCCTTCTTGTCAGGCCTCACAGCACTGCCAGCCATGATCCTGACAAGACAGCACACACACACGCACTAAGGGCAGCGTCCCTATCTGGGCCGTCCCTCAACACTTACCCACTAACCTGGTGGGGAGTTGGGGCCTTACTTGGGATGTGGGGACCTTACTCGATGCAGGAGCTGCATATGCTCTCTGCACCCTTCCTTCCCTCACAGCTCCCCAGCTCCAACTGCCGTTCTCAGCGCGCGAAATGTATCTTATTGCTCCCTCTGGAGATCCTTGGCCCTTATTGGCCACACGGAGGCACCTGATGTGCTTGCCCCTAAGCCTCATGGGAGTTGTAGTCCCGTGGAGGCTGCAAATACATTGGGGCCGCGTGCGCGCCTTCCCTGCGCCTGCGCGAACTACCAATGGCCGTCGCAACCTCTCCTGAACAGTCCCTGCCCTCGCGCGACTCTCTAGGCTCTGTCCTGCGCATGCGCGACCTCTCTGGAGCTCTCCTGCCTCCTGGCTATTCCTGCGCATGCGCGAGCTGTTGCGCAATGGCGGCGCCCTGTACCCTGAGCCGCCGGGGCCTCGGCAACGCGATCGCGGCCCTAACAACGGGCCGCTCGCGTCCCCGGCAACCGGACGCATCAGGGAACAGCGCGCGACTCCCCGCTCCAGCCCCCACCCTTGGAAGTAGCCGACGGGCCCGGCGCTGGCTCCGACGGCACCCGCGACCGCACTGCTCCAAGGGAGGGGGGTCTCAAGGAGCTGCGGGAGCTCCAGGCTACACATACATAGTAGATGAGGTTGAAAAAAGACGTACGTCCATCAAGTTCAACCTATGCTAAATTTAGACAACAGATACTTTATTCTATTTCTATACTTACTTATTGATCCAGAGGAAGGCAAACAAAAAACCCCAGTGACATATCATCCAATGATATCTCATAAGGGGAAAATAAATTCCTTCCTGACTCCAAAAATTGGCAATCGGATTAATCCCTGGATCAACATCCTTCCCATGTATACTTATTTGGTATATCCCTGTATACCTTTCCCATCTAAAAAGACGTCCAACCTTTTCTTGAACAAATCTATTGTATCTGCCATCACAGTCTCTATAGGCAATGAATTCCACACTGTAACTGCCATTACGGTAAAGAACCCTTTCCTTTGTTGCTGGTGAAATCTCCTTTCCTCCAACCTTAAGGGATGGCCCCGAGTCCTTTGTACTGCCCGTGGGATGAATAGTTCTTTTGAAAGCTCCTTGTACTGTCCCTGAATATATTTGTATATAGTTATCATATTCCCTCTTAGACACCTCTTTTCTAATGTAAATAAATCTAATTTAGCTAGCCTCTCCCCATAAGTTAGATTGTCCACCCCCTTTATTAATTTGGTGGCTCCGCTCTGCACACTCTCTAGTTCCAGAATGGATATGTCCTGGGGAGTCCCATTTGGAAAGGAGCCTATAGAACTCTGCTGATGCCGGCAACAGCAGGGCTCCCGGCGTCCTCGATTCTCCTCCACACTTCCGGGTTCTCCCTCACAGCGGCGTCACAGCGTCTGATGTCACACATGACGTTCGCGGAAAATGGCACTGGGCCAACTGCTCAACTTTTCCTAGCACCTCTGCTAGGAGCACCAGCGGGTCAACATACACCGTTATCCAGCTGATTCACTTCTCTCCATGCCAGGTCCCTCAGCTTAATATCTCCCCTCAATTGGTCACATTTGTCACGGACATAATTACCTATTAAAGTTTAGCTTTAAAGCAGACGTCCAAGCTGCCATATTTTTTCTATTCCCTTTTTTGATGTACACGGAGTATACTATGGGGAAATGTCCCCTTCTCTCTGTCCGCCTAGCAGTTATTATCACCCACCCTCCTTATGTGGCCATTAAGGTGTATTTACTTATTAAAGCAGCGGTCCAAGCTGCCGTTTTTTTCTTTCCTTTCAATATGTGCAACAATACAATCTGCACACTGACAAGTGATTAGCTAGTGATTAGTTGCCGATCGATCCGTTCTCCTGTAATCGATCGCTGAAGATTCGGTTCGGGTTTTTTTTTTTATATCACTGTTAATGCTGAAGAAGATTACCCAAGATGCAAAGATCATGTGACAGGCAGGCACTAGATATAATTGGTGTACTGCTAGAGAGAGGGCAAAAGGTGTGTGCCAGAGCCTGTCTCAGAAGGGGATGTGACTTTTTTTTTTAAATGCTGCAAGTATTTTCTCATAGTACAGAACTGATTTCTTAAAAAAAAAAAAGTAGGATATTGCTTGAACTGCAGCTTTAATATGTGCATCAATACAATCCACACAAGAAGTAATTAGCTACAGCGGCATGTACAGTATGCAAACAAATCACGGCGCCGATTTCGTGTGCTCTGCTGTACTCCACGCAGCCAATCGCCCCAGGCACCCGTGTTTATCGCGGTTGCTTTGTTTGAATTTCATGGATTGTGTGCAATTAAATGCAATGAAATGAATGAATTGTAATGTGTACAGTACTGTGCTGCTGTGTCAATTTAAGGTGTTTAAAAACCAGAACTCTAAAATTCCATTTTCTGCACTCGCCGCACTCGCGTCTTAAGGCGGAAAGGTTGGAAGTAATCCCGCGTCATGACATTTGGTATTCCGATGTACACAACGCGTGATTTGTTTAAAAAACGGCTGCTGCAGCTGTACGTTGCAGATCAATCTGTTCTCCTGTGATCCATCTATAAAAAAAAAATAATGCTACAAGTATTTTCTCATAGTACAGAACTAATTTATTTAAAAAAACACTTGTAGAATATCACTTGGTCTGCAGCTTCAATATACAAAAAGTACAGCATGTAGGTTACAGAAAGATTTCAAGAACATACAGTATACAAAGTCAGACCGTTTCTTCAAAAAAGGATAAACAAAGAATTCCTACAGTATACATTACCACAGAACATGTAACGGGTTCTTCCCAGAGAGGTCACTGGACTATGAAAGATGAGAAATCACGTGTCTGATCCCAAAACACACCTCTGTTGAATTCTGATTTCATAACTCAATTGACGGTCTTATAACCTAAAATCCTTTAATTGAAAATCACATATGCCCCTCTTCTGGGCGTGTTCTCAACCCACCCCTTTCATCCATCGCTCTGGATGTCATTTTTATGACTTAATAGAAAAATAGCTTTCTTTTTACATTTAAACTTTGCCTCAATACTGTACAGTATATAAACGACTTCATAACTTTGTTTCTAAGATTTTTAGACAGACGCCATCTTCACTGTTGCGTTTGTGTACTTAATATGCGCACCTAACTTATAGTTTCGCATGAGAAACAGGTATCTATCCTTTGTACCTTCTAATCATGATGAAGTGTTTTGGCATCATTTCATTAGTCTCGTTGCAACTATTGCACATAGTGAAATCGCAAACAATAACAGATATCAGGACCAGGATATTTCACATTTAGAACATTACTGTTGTTATCTTGGCCTGACCCCCTCGTATTGCACAAGAATGCTTTTCAAGGTACATTTAAAAGACTTTTGTTTGGTTCCCTCTGTCACGGAAGAATTGCGACAGCTGTACTTCAATCCCCTCCCTCCCCCTACTTGCAAACCCGCCAGATACCATCAGTCCTATAAAACCCAGGCCTGGTCAGTGGGTTTAACAGGCCATATAAACAATTCTTGTATTTTTAAGACCATTTTCAAGTAAAAGTAACCTCTGGTGTGCCAAATTGATTCAAATAATGTACTTTCTGCCTTATCCATTACAAATGTTTTAAAAAAAAAAAAAAAAAAAAAGATCTAAGAAAAGTTTGAAAGGGTGTATCCTGCGTTTAAGGTTTGACAAATACCAAAGAAGATGTGACATTTCCTGAAACATTGTCCTTGGTTCTTCATGTATAATGTATTATTGTCAAAAGGTTTTGATAAAGACTCATTTAAATCCATGTTTGGACAATGTATTCTTTATTTAAAGCTATGGATTGGCTGGGTCATTTTGACAGCAGTTTTAGACTCAAAAATATTATTTTCTATTATTTTTCATAACAATAATGTACCTTGTATTAACCCAGTCGTAACATAGTCTGACGTATGTCTTATATTTGACATAACAATCTAAAGCTATTAATCAAGCTCCAATGAGGATGCTCTGGAATTAAACTGATTCTAAGAAAGTCGTTTCAAACACGAGTGAGTTTAATTTAAATATCAATTCATTAAAGTAAGTGAACTTCGCTCTTATTTTGCTCCGTTTAAACAAGCTTTTGAGTTGGAGGGAATTGAGAAGCACATATGATAATTGTCAATTTACCAATTTCTGTTTTTATCATTTTCCCATTTTGCCAGATCTGAGGTGGCACAAATCAACTTTAAAGATTTAAATTTAGGAAACTTGTTTTATGAATATTTCCAAGGTGCTAATGCAGGGGGGCTCAACCTCAGTCCTCAAGATCCACCAATACGTCAGGTTTTCAGGATATTCCAGCTTCAGCACAGGTAGTTCAATCAGAGGCTCAGTCAAAGCCACCTGTGCTGAAGCTGGAACTGATTGAACCACCTGTGCTGAAACTGGGATATCCTGAAAACCTGACCTGTTGGGGGGTGGGGGGGCTTGAGGACTGGAGTTAAGCACCCCTGTGCTAATGGATGAAATAGGAAATATTAGATGTCCTACAAAGTGTGCATATCCTAACGGGAAGTCCATAGTATTTTCTGCTTAACTTTTGGTTAATATGTACCGTGGGGAAGGGGTGGGGAAGGTAAATGAACCTCTGCTCAGCTAAATGGTAAGTATATAACAATGTGGATAAGGTGCTTGACTGAGAATTGTATTGATAATGAACCGAAAGAGAAATAACTCATTTGGTGTAGCACTCAATTATCACTAGTGATTAATGTAATTATTAAAAAATTTCCTTTATTCAAATTAACTATTCAAATAAATGGTGCATAGAACAGGGTAAAAATTGATCATGACGCTGATGTGTCAGATAACTGGAACAGTGCCAGTAGTAGCGAATCGCTACCTTAGAATAGACCCCTATTGTTGGTCTGGAGATAGCAGTGTGTAGTTGCTTGAATTAGTATAGGTAGGTAATTATACTCCCCCCCTGGCCAAGGAGAGGAGTATAGTAGTGTGGAGCTGTGAATGGTAAGTCTCGTCAAATGCTATATAGCATAGCCTGAAACAGCAGTGTATGCTATAATGATAGGGATTGTTGTTTTTCTCTGAATCAGAGTAACACAATTTTGCTACACAGATAGAGGAAAAGTCAGCTGCAGCTGTGCTGCCTATCCTCTCTGTAAAAATGTGTAGCTAGAGTTTGCTGTGTGCTTAACCATGTTCTGAACCCCTGTGGTCACGGTTAACATAAGGGGCATATACAGATAGCAGCGTAATGCTGATATAGCAGTGGTAGTAGCAGATGTAAAATACTACCTGCGTGTCAGCTGTTTGCCCAATAAGACAATGTTGCACACAGGAGTGAATCCCGCTCCTAGTACCTTCAATAAGTATCGCAAAGGAGTGCTTGGTTAGCTATAAGACTATACTGATGGCGTTCCGAGCCATTCACCTCAATATCGCAACCATTATTTTATATTTGAGTCCACCACTAGTAAAGTAAGGTAAAGCTGACACTGACACAGGTTTAGAAAGCCCCGTCGACGATCGTTTCGCGTTTGCCGCTTTGTCAAGACTCCTGGGCTTTTTTGGTTAAATCAGCATTCATTATTTTGTAATAAAATTGAATAATGTTTTCTGTCTTTTGTTTTAAAAGTAGACGGGCCCAATAAGGAGCAAAAGTGGAGCCGTGATGCTGCTGGATACTGTTTAATTCCATATGGATCAGAAATTATAAAAGCTAATAAGAACTCGAGAGGTAAAAAAGAGTCTAGAGGAAGCCTCTGTATTCAACTAAACCCCAACCAGATGGGATCCCGTGGGCTGGGAAGATTAATTGAATTTGGCACAAGATCCAACCAAAAACTTCTAGTGCATCAGCAATCTCACACAGACGAGAGGTCTTCTGCTCATACTGAGTCTGGGAAACAAGCTACAGTCAGGGGAACTTTAAAGACCCAGTTAAGGGCACCTGAGATACAAAAGTTGCACTCTTGTACAGAAAAGAAAATATTCACTTCCACGCACCATTTAAAAAATCACATCAGGTCTCCTACAAAAAGAAAGCTGCAGGTCGCCATGAAGATCACTAAAGGTTTTTTACACGGTGGAAACCCGAAAACCCTTCAGAAAACTCACCCAAAGAAAAAGCTGGTAAGAAGTGCAAAACGCAATGTGTTTCTAAAATCCCACCGGAGTGTGAAGCCTTTTGTCTGTTCTGAGTGTGGTAAATCCTTCGACATGAAGGAAAAGCTTCATTCACACCAGCGGGTTCACACTGGGGTGAAGCCTTATATCTGTGCTGAGTGTGGGAAGAGCTTCTCCCACCGGGCAAACCTCCATCAACATTGTCATCGCCACACTGGGAAAAAGCCTTGTGTCTGTAAAGAGTGTGGCAAAAGCTTCTCAATGAATTATGAACTCAAAAGACACCAACGGATCCACACTGGGGAGAAACCTTTTGTTTGTACGGAGTGTGGGAGACGGTTCAATAAAAGGGTGAACCTCCAAACACACCATCTGTCTCACACAGGGGAGAAACCTTTTACCTGTACAGAGTGTGGAAAAGGCTTCCAGCTAAAGGTGCACCTCACATTACATCAGCGAGCCCACACTGGGGTTAAACCTTTTGCTTGTACGGAATGTGGGAGCCGGTTCAGTCACAAGCACCGTCTCCGCCAGCATCAGTTAATTCACACAGGAGAGAGGCCTTTTGTCTGTACCGAGTGTGGGAAAAGCTACAGACAGAAGAGGAGCCTCAATTCTCACTATCTAATTCACACTGGGGACACACCGTTTGCATGTACAGAGTGTGGGAAAACCTTCCTGTCAAAGAATATGCTCAGTGCACATCAGCTAACACACACTGGGGTGAAGCCTTTTGCCTGTAATGAGTGTGGGAAATGCTTTTTAATGAAGGGGAACCTACATACTCACCAGCGGCTTCACACTGGGGAAAAGCCATTTTCCTGTTCACACTGCGGGAAACGGTTTAGTAAGGAGAACTCTCTCTCTAATCATGAAAGGATTCACACTGGGGAGAAGCCTTTTGCCTGTACAGAATGTGGCAAATGTTTCCGTTTGAAGGACATGCTTTGTATACATCAACGTATCCACACAGGAGAGAAACCTTTTGAGTGCAAGGACTGTGGGAAATGCTATAAGAATAATAGTCATCTTTGGAGACATAAGTTTATACACAGAGATTAGTGTTTTATCTGCCCTTGAATGATAAAGCTTCATAAAGAGAATTTTCCCTGAAATATTACTATTTGTTGCTTCTTTTTCTTCTAATTGTGTTTAGTGTGTAGTTGTTCTATGTACTTTGTGATTGTTTATCTTCAGTATAGTCGAATCATCTCAGATACAAGTGTATCTATATCAGGGAATAGAACATTGCATTTTAATCGTTTAATGTATAGTGGGAGTCGTCAGATGCTCAGGATTGTTCTCAAAATAGGTTTTTCTTTTTCAACAAATAAAAGTTTAGGCAAAAGTAACATCCCACAAACCGTCATCTTTATGGGGAGTTTACCCAATGTCTGGGAGGTTTGTTGAGAAAAAACAGGCACTTCCTCTAACCACATTATCAGTATTACAGTAACATTGAATAATTAAGCCCAGTTTGGCACGCTGCATCCTGAGACACAACATGTCACATAGGTTACTGTAGCACATCAAACACAAGTAACCCCATAATAGAAACAATGGAGGGACTGTGTGTAGTTTATTCCATAGAAGTCAAATAATAATGTAATACAGAAGAATAAGTCTGCAACTAATTACACCAAAGTAGGACGTTTTTAGCCTTATAGTTTTGTTTCCTGTGGAAGCCAATCACATTTGGGTAAGTTCCTCCTTCCATCTGGGGTGAGGACAAGAATTGATGTTGATGTTGTACACTCCCTGATTTTATCATGCTTGCAAACTGTGAATAAAATAACAACCAACAGTCAGTGATACTTCATATAAATAAGACAAAACAAAATTACTGTAAAAACATCTGGAACAAAAATGCTGCCAATGAAGATTATAAATAAATTTAAATATCTTCCATGGCAACAATTATATTTTGATGTCTTGGAACAAACCTCCTTATTTTCAGAATAGTATTGGCATCATCGGGGTCTTAGAACTAGAACTCTGCCCCTGTCCTCCTCTCTTGAGCTACATGCCCTTCTGACCCCAGACCTTGGTTAAACTGTAATACACATGCACTGCTCCAACACTCGCTGCTTCTAGAGCAAATCTCATACTCTTACTGACTTCCTTCACTACACATTTATCCTATTCTGTTTAATCTCTGCTCTCTCCCTGACCAAATAAATCTACCTTTCTTCACTAATCAACACACAAGTCTAACCCATGCCACACCAGGACTTTACTATTTCAAGACTAAGGTGGATTCCGTTGGTCAAGGCATCCCCTCTGTATGCTCATATTTTACACTTCTTCCTAACCCTTCTAAGGAGGAAGTGTTATTGTTGCTCTCCTCTACCACTCGCCCTCTTGACTCCATTCCCTCCCATCTCCCGAAAGCTTAGTTCCACTCTAATCCAAACACAATTTCAACTCATCCCTCAGCTCTGGTACATTTCCCACCTCCTTCAAGAACCCTCATTCTCTCCCATGTCCATTACTGTAACCTCCTGCTGTCCGGCCTTCCTACCTCTCGCCTGTATCCCCTACAATCTGGTCTAAATGCTGCTGCTAGAATCACTCTACTCTTTCCTAAATCTGTCTCAGCGTCTCCCCTGCTAAAATTCCTCTACTGGCTTCCTATCAAATATCGTATCACACACTCAATTCTCCTCCCTTTTAAAACTTTACACTCTTCTGCTGTTCCTTACATCTCAACCCTAATTTCTCGCCATACACCATCCCGACTCTTGCGTTCTGCTCAAGGATGTTGTAACGGGAGTTATCCCTGTTCAGGTAATGTGCCTCTAATCCAGCAGTGTGGTGGTTAACTGCTGGAAGTCAATTATCCAACACCACCTGCCTGATTAGCTTCTAAGAAAAGCCTGTCTTTTGGTGTACTACCCCTATCCGCTCTGCAGATCCACCCAGCACTCAAAGACGAGTGCTATAAAGTCGTTGTGACGGGAGCTTTGTGACAGGCTATTAATAATACACCACCAAGAATATAACTCGGTTGAACTGGACGAGGCTTAGATATGATAAAATATAATTTATTCCTTGAAAAAGGTGAACACACGAGATATACAAATAACAGACAAAATATGGACACTTACTTAAAGTTGGAATGATGAAATAATCAGGAAATCCTGATTAGCAGTTCATACAGCAATCTTGAAAATCACAACACACGAAGACATGAAGAACAATAGCCATAGGCTGAGCCTGGTTCTTATACAATTATTTCCCATTGAACACAACCTAAACCCAGCCCCTCTCATAAATCAGTGGTGAGGTTGACAGTTTTCCTCAGAGTAAAACTCCTCCCACCCAAGGACATTTAAAAACTGCTTTTCCTATATAAATAACTTCATAACTTCAGTTCAGTAGTACTTACTGGCACGTGAAACATATTAATACATTCCGGCACGCATGACGCTCCCAATAAGACTAAATATTACAGTGTAATACTAAAATTAAGAGAGATATTAATATCTGTCTCTTAGTACCGGCTAAACATCAGGTGTCTGTAATCGTTAGTTGCGGCTCGGTCCCCCATTTACACATATGTAACTCTTAGCATGTTCAGCCGAGGACATCTCATAATATTCTTATATTTAATAAGGTCACTCATTCTGAGATCTCCTTGCGTAACTGCACCCCTGGCCCCCATCAATAAATCCTTTGAAGCAGGGACTCCTGTGTAGAGAACATTTGTCACCGGTGCTATATTTCACACCCAATGCCCCTGCCCGGATCCTAGCTGTCTCTACCAGCCAGATGTGTTAACATACACCAAAGCCCCTCTGTACCTTTTCACACGCAACTTCAATCAAGCCTTTTGAAGCCCAGATATTTCTGAAAAGACACCACGCATCCTAATGTATTTTCCTAAACTGCAGCTCATTAACCCCTTAAGCCCCAGTGTGTGTGTGGTGCAGACACTGGCCCAGAAACAATACATTTATACAGGGGGATAAACAGTTGGATGGCTGAAGCAAGGCAAAAACACATTACTGGACCCCAGTCCAGTTAACCCCTTGCTTCCCAGGTGAGAGTAGAGGGTGGCCAAATGGGGTGTAACCCCTTTAATCCCGGGCCAAATCCTCTCTTCATGACAGTCGTGGCACAAGAGGAGTATGGTGAGATCTTCAATCATGAGAGAGGGTTGATCGAGATCCCACCAGGGGGAGTGAGTCACATAACAGCAGTGGTCAAGTACCTAGAACGCGACGAAGCAGATCAATACTTCTCTCTAGTGGCCACACACGCAGAAGACCTCAAGAGTGCGTACAAGATGATACCTGAAATACACGTGTGGAAATCCTCTATTCCAAGAAAATCACGGTGTCCATCCAAAACATTTCACCGCACCGGTGCCGATTGAAGTCGGTCAGAGACTGGGTAGGATATACCCGGTCACCACCGTAGAAACTATAGCACACGTAAATGCAGCTTCTGCGCGAGATGAGCCTGTTGGGCTACAGTTTCATTTTGGGGAATCGACCCTGTCAGAAGACTGGAAGAGACGGCTAAGTGCCTAGCTGGAGGAACGCCGAAAAGTGTTCTCCACTAGATGGACGTGGGCTGCAGCAAGAACGCCAGCACACGATTCGACTGAATGATACCACGCCATTCCGGGAGCAGTCCAGGCGTATAGCCCCCAGAGATATGGAGGACGTGAGAAATGTCCTAAATGAGATGGACAGACAAATAAAGTGAATGCTGCACACCTTAAATAAAGAGAATATAAATGATACAATTACCGGTGCTCCTGTGTTGAACGAAAGCCTGTATCCAGTCCTGAATCAGTGATAGAAGGAACACAGGGCACAACGGATTTGAAATCCAAACTCATTTATTGAGCCAAACACACAACGTTTCGACCGTCAAGGTCTTTATCAAATGCCACTATGTCACTTCTATCACTAAATGAGATGGAGACAGCAGGCGTAGTGACTGAATCCCGAAGTCCCTACGCCTCTCCGATTATTGTGGTATGAAAGAAAAATGGGTCAGTTCGCCTGTGCGTTAACTACTGAATCCTGAACAGGCGTACCATACCTGATCAGTACACTCTGCCGTGGATAGAGGAGATCCTCAATGCTCTGACGGGAAGCCAGTGGTTCAGCGTGCTGGAGCTGAGATCTGGCTACTACCAGATACCCATGAGCTTTGAAGACCAGGAGAAGATGGTGTTCGTCTGCCCCCTTGGGTTCTATCAGTTTACCCGAATGCTCCAAGGCATTTGTGGGGCTCCAGCGACTTTCCAGCAGCTGATGGAGAAGACCACTGGGGATATGAACCCTCGCGAGTGCCTGGTCTATCTCGATGACATAATCATGTTCGGAAGAACTCTCGAAGAGCACGAGGAACTTCTCCTGAAGGTGTTAGATCTGAAGATATCCCTGGACAAGTGCCGATTCTGCCGAACATCTGTCACCTATGTGGGTCACATAATGTCTGCAGATGGAGTGGCTACCGACCCCGCCAAGGTCAAAGCCGTGGTGAACTGCCATAGACCAGACAACGTGATGGAGTTGCAATCCTTCCTAGGGTTCTGTGGATACTACCACTGCTTCATACAAGGATACTCCAGTAAAACCAAGGTACTCAATAGTCTACTAAAGGTTTACTTGGAGGAACCTCGGCAGAAAGCTACTTCCCCACGAACACCCTTCGGTGACAAGTGGACATCTGCCTGCGAAAGGGCCTTCACCGGACTTAAGAAAAGCCTGACGCTGATTCCAGAGAAACCATACGTCCTGCATGTGGATGCAGGGCTGGGAGCTGTGCAACACCAGAAGTATCCTACAGGCCTTCGCCCAGTGCCGTATGTAAGCTGAAGCCTAACTCCCAGCGAGCAGAACTATCCGGTTCACAAATTGGAGTTCCTCGCCCTCAAATGGGCAGTAGTCGACCAACTCCATGACTACCTACAGTATACGGAGTCTCCTTCGAAGTAAGAACGGACAACAACCGTTGACATATATCCTAACATCAGCCAAACTGGATGCCACTGGCCACACGTGGTTAGCGGCCCTCTCAAATTATTAAATCACCTTGAAATACAAGCCAGGGCCTCTAAACATAGGAGCCGATGCTCTATCCAGGAGACCTGGGCTGAGGATGACGGTCCCTGGGAAGAAATCCCTGGGCCTATGATGAGGGTGATGTGCTCCACTGCTGCAATCGTAGAAGACAAAGTCGCGTTCTCCGAGTTGAGAGTAGCTGATTCCTTGGGATGCCGACCACAGGCCCTCCCCGCAGCCAACTGCCACCCAGACGGCCTGGAAATCCTTTCCGAACACACTCCTGTCGTGGAAAGAGATAGTACAGGAGCAGATATGTGATCCAGTGGCTAACGCTATCCGCGAGGCCCTACATCAGAATAATCCCTCTCTGGTGAAACGGGCCCCCACTGACATTGTTGCAATCTTCATGAGAGAGTGGGACAAATTTGAAATAGAACGTGGCCTTCTCTATCGGGTCATCCCCTACCACAATCATCCTGACAGACGACAGCTGGTTCTGCTCCGAAGCATGCAGTACCATGTCTTACGGTCCTTGCACGATGACCACGGACACCTGGGGGTGGATAAGACCTTTGGGTTAGTAAGGGACCGATTCTTCTGGCCCAAGATGCGGGAGTCTGTAGAACGGCTCTGCCGGAAATGCCTAAGGTGCATTCAAAGAAAGACACTGTCCACCCGTGCAGCCCCAATGAGCCATCTCAAAAGCTCTAGCCCGATGGACCTAGTCTGCATGGACTTTTTGTGTATCGAACCAGACTCAAGAGGCATCGGCAATGTGCTGGTAGTGACAAATCACTATACCCGCTACTCTCAAGTGTTCCTGACAAAGGACCAGAAAGCTCTCAGAGTCGCCAAAGTACTGTGGGAGAAGTATTTCATACACTACGGTCTGCCGAATCGCATGCACTCCAACCAGGAACTGGACTTCGAGAGCAAGTTCATCAAGGAGCTTCTCACTCTACTAAATATAAAGAAATCTAGAACCACTCCATATCATCCAGAGGTAGACGCTCTCCCCGAAAGGTTCAACCGCACACTGTTAGACATGTCAGGCACCTTATAGGGCTCTCAAAATGGCAAATGGAGCAAGCACGTTGAAGCACTGGTGCACGCATACAATTGCACCCGGCATGAATCTACGGGGTAAACACCGTACTTCATGATGTTCTGGCGAGAGGCACGGCTGCCTGTAGACATCCATCTCAGGGTATCTACCGATGGGGTACCCAACACGGCTCACTACTGCTCTGTGACGAGACTTCAGGACAGCCTGCACTGGGCATACCTGTTGGCGGAAAGGTCCACAGCACAACTGAATGCGCAGAACAAACGAAGGTATGACCACAAGGTCAGATATCTGGAACTTCATCCTGGGGATGTTGTTCTCCTATGCAATTTAGGGATCCACAGCAAACACAAGCTGGCCGATCGCTGGAGAGAGGGACCCTTCAAAGTAGAGTCGCAGATTCCGGGCCACCCTGTCTATCGCAAACGTGACGTGAATGGCAGGGTAAAGGTCTGTCACAGAAACCATTTGTTGCTCATTCCACAAGTTTGAGACAATAACTCTGAACCAGAGACTGTAGTACCAAACAGAGAGTCCGAAGAGTCTGCAGAGACTCCAACTTCAGTAACCGAGACCAATCGTGATCCTTTGGAGGAAACCTGCACCAATTTCAACCGGAGACTGGTGAGCACCTCCCGAAGGAGCACCGGGTAATGGGCCTGCGCTTCAAGTACCCTCACGCCTGCACTTCAAGTACCCTCACCAGCAGCTTCAACAAGTCGCCCACTCAATCCCAGAAGTCCAAGGTTTGTGCCAAGTAGAGACAATGTTCACTAAAGTAGAGACTTTGTTCACTCAAGCAGAGACTTTGTTCATCCAAATTCACCCATTATGAGAGAGTCGGGGCCTCAAGCCCACGATCACCTCTCCAAAGACGAAGCTACCGAGACAGAGACTCGCAGGAGTCAAAGAGTGAGGCGCCCTCCCACTGAGTGGCTTACGATCATTAGGGGCACCCCACTATGAGTCTCAGCAGCCAGCTAAAGAAAAGATGGCCTCTGTTATTAACATGTTTACAGAGTTGTATAACATTATTTAAAATTATGCATGTGCTAAGTTGTATATGTATACTCTGCATTTTAATTATATAAAACATGTTTGTGTTACGTTGTTCCCAAGAGGGGACATTGGAGCCTCCACCAGGGGGAGGAAGTAGCCGTGCCCCTCCCTGCTCCCCCTCACCTCCGATGTGGGCGGGGGAAGGGGGAGGCTCTTGCAGCTACGGGCACGCTTCAGAAAGGTGTCAGGTGCCGCCGGAATGGCAGGCGGAACCGGAACAAGTATTGCTGATAGAGGAGGTAGTGGAGGGGCGACTGGGTCGTCGGTGTCCCGCGGTGGATGGAGAGGGCGCCGCCATCTTTACACAATTGCGCATGCGCAGGACCCGGCGCATGCACGGAAGGGAGCAGTTGCGGTGGCGATGGGATACAGGTTCTGAAGGGGAACTACATATCCCAGGATCCCCTGGAGCGCCCGATCACATGGGCAAGGTTAGCCAATAGGGCTGTAGTATGGTACTGTGAGGGATTAGCGCGTGTTGGGAGCCACGCAGTTCAGTTGAAGCCAGGACAGACAAGGGGAAGGTAGGGTCTGAGTGTCAGTAGCACTCAGACTAGGCCAGAGAATTGCTTTAGGTCCCAGATAGGCCCCAATCACGTGTATCTTGTGGCTGCTTCAGGGAAGGCCCTTAGATAGGGAAACTTCCCCATTTTACTGTAGTGTCAGGGACACAGTGAAGACGCCGCGCGGTGATCGCGGCCTGTGGTTTGGGACAAGACCACCACAGTGTTATCAAAGACTCTTAAAGGTGAGACACAACCGGAGTCCACCCAATGCAGAGGCGGATGCCATCGCGGATGCCCATGTCGCTGGATCAGACGGATCCTCGTTGCTAAGTCGGCCGCACCGAGTACTGGAGTAATCGGTAGGTACCTTGTAACAGGGGAGCTATCCCTGTTCAGGTAATGTGCCTCTAATCCAGCAGTGTGGTGGTTAACTGCTGGTAGTCAATTAACAAACACCACCTGCCTGATTAGATTGCTTAGAAAAGCCTGTCTTTTGAGAAAGGAAGTGAGACACCTTAGCTCACACCTGAGCTGAACTTGGAGACAGGGCAGAGATTCCCTAGTCCACAACTGGGCTGAACCAAGGAAGGACAGATGTCTTGAGCGACAAGCTGACCACAAGACAAAGGGGACAAGATTTTAACCTGGAGCCTAATATTTCCTGTGCACACAAGGGTGCGGTTCCAAGAGAGCAGAGAAGCTTCCCCTACAGCAGCCCAGCTAACAGATAAGACTTTCAATTATAAGACTTTTTATATCTGTTAATTTCATGCTATATGTTTGGCGCTAGGAGACATGCTTATCTAAAGGGAGTTGTGGATTGCATAGTATTTCACTAGAAATACTCCCAAGTGAATTGAAGCTTTGTTTACCCCTTGTTTGGATGGTTTCCTGATGTTAAGGAAACGGGCGCAATAAAAGCCTTATTTAATTTCACCATAA
The DNA here is from genome assembly GCF_040206685.1 of Ascaphus truei. Lineage (NCBI taxonomy): Eukaryota > Metazoa > Chordata > Amphibia > Anura > Ascaphidae > Ascaphus > Ascaphus truei. Next base: position 469,899,313 of record NC_134484.1, read on the forward strand.
CCAGTCTCCCTTGCATACCTCTGTGAGCGTCCGCCTACATACCTCAACAAAAGTGCACCAACAGTTCACGTGATAGCACTACTCCCTACACTTTTGGGAGTAGGGGGATGGGGTCCCTGTGAGGACATGGGAGTTTCCTCCAGAGGGAGAGCATAGCCAGGACTGGTTTCTGGCTACCAGTCTGCCCTCACTGGCAGTAAGTCCTGGTAAGAACAGGCCTGCCAGTAGTTAACATGGGGTTTCCCCACTCTCAGCAGTACTCTTGTGGACAGGGGAGGAGGTGGAACTAGGCCTGGGTTCTACCCAATCCTGGGTCAGGCCTGGTGTCCTCCTCCTAGCTGTACTTAATGGGGGTTGCAGCCCAAATTTAGTCAGTGCCTCTCCCCACTTGAGAGAGACAGGTCACACACAGGTTGCCAGAATTCTGGCCTTCTCTGTTTCTCTTCCCCTCGGGGGAGAGTGAGTGTGTACCTTTCCCCTGATCCTGATAGAGGGTCAGGGAAGAGCAAGGACTGCTGCGGGGGCCCTTGACCCGTAGTGAAGATCTAGGGACCATCCTACAGCTGGGTAACCGAGCCAGAGACTGCATTGGGCAGAAGCCCACCATGACTGTACTGCTGGACAGAATAAATCGTTCCTGTTATCTATACCTCCTACAAGTGGATAGAGGATTGGTTGAAACAGCATACTCCAGCGGAAAGCACCAATCAACTCACCAGGTAAGTGTAAAAATAAAAAATGTTTATTGACTACTGCACCGACACACTTTATTCGAGCAAATACCCAGTATGTACCTGGCAGATACCTGGAATGCGCCGCTCCTCACCTCTGACAAGCCCCGTTGCGTTTGCCTTCCCAGCCTGGGTTCATGCCTGGCTGACGGGCGGCTGATCTGTTAAATGATAATGATTAGGATTTAATAGGCTGCAATGCTTCGCGTGTCTACCAGATGGCATAAATTCATGAATTGTAATGCAGTATATATATATATATATACTGTGCAGTATTGCAGCCAGCGGGAATAAAATGCTTCAATCCCTGCCTGGAAAATAACCCAATGCACTCGGGCAGAAAACAGTCACAAACCTCAATACACCCGGGTATACCCGAATTCTTGGGACTAGCCGAGCTCGAATAAAGTGTGTCGCCAGTGTACATGATAAAAAACAAAAAAACACTAAAGACAGGACAGGACAATTCTCCCGCGCGTTTCAGGCTATGCAGCCCTTTCTCAAGGAGTATTCTGTTTCAATCAATCCTCTATCCACTTGTATCGGCTGACTGATTGGAGTGACGCACAGCTGCAGCGCAGGTACACCGCTCTGGATCCACGAACAGCATCATGGGAGAACGCCGACAGATGACGGGCACCTCCACGTGTAGCAGAGAGACCTGAGCAACAATCTGAGCGTTCCCGGACGGACTGAAACTTTTTGGGCATTACAATTTGCTTCAGCACTCGGGATCTCTACAGCTTCATTACAAGGGAAAAGGCATTTATCCTAATGCCTCTGCTAATTTTGGGACATAGAAAAGACGGACCGAGAACAACACTGTGGACCGGGGAGGCAGAGGTACAGTAACTGTTTATTCACTGCTTTACACTCCCCTACCAGTTCTCTTCATAGTATCCATCTTCCCTCATCCAGTCATTCCTTCTCAGATCATCTCCGTGAATCCAGCGCTTTATTAGTTCTCTTACCTGCTACAATACTGCAGATGGTAATTCCAGACATTATTGTATATGGACATTATTTTTGGAACTTTGTGCTGTTTTCTCTTGGTTCCCATATTTGCTATTTTTTGAGCTAGGAGTAGTTTCATTCCCTCACAACAATATCTATACCTCCTGCCTGGTGTGTAATTTTTCCTGGGGGAGAGGGACTTGTGTTCTACCATAGGAGATAGCCTCCATACATCTGGAGCCTGCGGCAGATGTAGGCGCTGTAACACTAGAGACCAATGTGGGGTATGTACCCCAGAACATGTCCTGTGTCCCCACAAACATCAGCGTACAACTCAGTTCTCCTGTGAATCAACAGGTAGCATGCACCACACATGCTGTAATAGCAGAATCTCCCTTCGGGTGGGAGAAACACGGTTACATATGTAACGGGGTACACCCTGGTTACTATTCTATCCAATGGACTGGCAATAAACTCTGGTATTTACAGGTTTGCCAGTAGTTATCATGGAGTTTTCCCCTTCACCTTTGGTACTGCACTTGAGTGACAGCAGAGGGTGGCACATCCTGTTGTAGCTGGGACAACGGGGTGCCCGCCTTCTGGCTGTACTTAAGGGCAGGACCGCCCTAAATTTAGGGTCGTTGTCATTCCCTCTGAGGAAACCAGGTTACACAGCTGGGAGCCTGAGATTTGGGCCTTCCCATGTGCTCTTCCCTGTGGGGAGGAGTGAGTGTGATTATACCTCTGCCTCTGCTAGGGAGGTGGGGAAGAGCTAGGATGGCTGTGGGTGCCCTTGGCCTGTAGTGACGGTCCAGGGACCGTCTCTAGTGACAGCTGCGAGTAAAGAAACTGTAACCGGCAGAAGACTGCGGAGTGTGTGTGTATTACTGCAAAGACTGTAGTAATAAACTGTTCCTGTTTGCAATATACCTCCGGCCTGGTGTGTGATCTAACTGGGGGAGAGGTACAAGTTCTACCGTGGGAGATCACCTCCATATCCCTGGAGCCTACGGCAGATGGAGGCGCTGCACTGCTAAGTATTACGTGGGGTATGAACCCCAGAAGCCTGTTCCTGTGTCCCAAAGTCATCGCGGATGACTCAACCCTCTTGTTACCAGCAGGTATGCACCAAATACACCCAGTAATGGCCCCTATCTGCGATTGGGAGGTGGGGGGGGAAACCCGTTACACATGTAACGGATTTTCTGGACCCTCCTGACCCACCCAATCTCACATTGGCCCCTGTGGTCTAACCGGTCCCCATTACATGGTCGTGTCTGGTGGTGCACCTGTTGGCAACAGGACTCCTGAGTCTCCCGCATGATGGTGTTTGGGGATTGTCAAACCAGACAGGCAGCTGAGGTAGTGTGTGTGCGAGTCCTACCTACATACAGTGCAGCGCCTCCACCTCATCAGGATCCCTGCGTCCGCATGGGGATGGTTCTGATGAGGAACTCCTCTGTGGTGCCTTCCTCTGCAGAGTAATTCCAGACTCACACATGAGGGTGTTGTTGAACAAGGGCATCTTTATTGATCAGTAGGCAGACTGCCCCTCACAGCGAGACAGCTTAGCCGCTCATCTTGATCAGCACTCTCCCTTTAAAAAGGTCTGCCCTCCCAATGGAGTTGGATCACCTCTCCCCTCAGGGAGATCACCACCTGTGCCAGGTCCCTGGACACAGCGTAGGCCCTGTCAGCCTTACTTCTGCTTGATCTTCAACTAGATCTGAGCCACTAGTTGATGCACTAGTGACTCCCTTGACCTTCAACTCTGAACATAGACTTGATCTCCTTGTAGAACATACTGTAGCACACTAACTTTGGGCAGTGCTGTGTCTTATATACCTAGGAAAAGGCACATCTCTGATGTCACTAACGGTGGACTCAGAGCATGTTACCACTCCCCTCAATACTGTACATATGACACCTCACCAGGGTGTGAGGGCAAACCTCCATGATTGATGCTGGCAATCCTGTAACTTACCAGGCTTACTGCCAGCATGAGAGAGAACTGTATACCATTTTTATAGCATGGCTACATTATCCCCCTGGTGAATCCCAACAACCCATATGGGACCTAAATTTGTCAGACCTTTCTTCCAGGAAGCACTGCAAAATATAACAACATAATTATGCATAACAAATTTATACCATACAGTTCTCATGATAATAACTTTCTCAGTGCTAACTGACCAGCAGATAATATTGTACTAGAAACAGACCCCACTATCCCATTTACCTAATAATAGTGCCTAGGGTCTGGTTTCTTCACTTCCCGGCCAGCCATGTCTTTTACAGTCACGCTGTACTCCCGGGGTAACCCACTCTCCGGCCTATATACCACTTTGTGCTTGTATACACTGCGCCCAATGCTCCACACCCTCATGAGCTGGTCAATACTTTCTTCGGTCTTAAACCCCGCATAACCACCCCCCTTGGTCATTATGTAGTCCTCTATGGTCTCTCGCAACCATCCATCCCTCTGGTCCTCTATTTCCTGCATAAGAGGTTCCGGGACATAGGGGTACTCCAACCCGTGGGATTTTTTATATTTTGTCACTATGGCCCTCTCAGCCCTGCTAGTCCTGATTAATCTAGCGTTTCCTGCCCTTCCTGGCAGCACCCATGATAGGGGTTCATCAGGTTCTACTGGATCTCTGAGTTTTTCAGACCCCTTGGGATCCACTGCCCCTGAACTGATGTCATACCACCTCAATCCCAGTTCTTCCATACGAGCCTCTTCCGTGAATTCCCCTGGGGCCCACCAATAATCCACCACCCCATCTCTTCTTAGGATGAACCTAGTACGGTCCAACTAGGCCTCGTACCCCTCGAAATTGGGCGCCCACCACCTGTTTTCCCTAATCTCCTCTGGGGCCGGCACGGAAACCTCACTCTCCTGTAACTCTCCTCCTGAGGATATTCCTGAGGTACCAGTAGATCTGGACTGAGATCCTAACCTCTTGGGCCTACTAGTAACCTTAACGCTGATTGAGCTAGGGCAATCACTTGACACGGACACCTGCCGTGTGTACCTTCCCCCTCCCGACCCGTCATCAGACATAAAACAGTCCAAGCTTTCCCCAGTCCTTTCATCTGAGGTGGCTCGGGAATCCCCGGACAACCCTTGGCTCGAGGGTGACCCATAGGAAAAGGTGATAAGGGTCGGGGCTTTAACTATGGCGGGGGGTTGGGTATAGGGACATGCTATCAGCAGCCGCGGGGCTACAACCCGCACTTCGCCGCTACCTGGCCGGTCCCATCGGACTGGCCCTCCGGTTCTCCCGTCTCACTGCTTCCCGGCCTCCGCAGGGCCTGCCAGCTTTTCCCGGATCCAGGCGATCTGGTACAGCTGCTCGGTCGCGAGGACGCGGCCATCTTCCATCGGGTTCCGCTGTGCCCACCGGAAGTGATGTCCTGGATCTTGCTGGACTCGCCGCCATCTTGCGCTGGGTTCCCCACCGGAACCTCTTCCTCCAGTACGACATCCACCGCCGGAAGTGATGGTTCTGCTCTCCGCTCCACCTGGGCCTGGTCTGGGCCTTTCTCCGCCGTTGCCACCACCGGCGCCTGGGAAAGGCAAGGGTTGCGCTTACCGCTCCGTCGGCTCGGGGTGGATCTTCCTCCGCCATCGGATCCGCTAGTCGTCACGGCCGTGGGACTCCACCTCTTGGGTTGCTGATGCACCGGCGACACGAGACTAGGCTCTATCACGACACAGGTAAGTGTCGGTTCTTTCCCCGCACCGCCGTAGTGGTCCGCTAGTAGGCGCGTCACCACCATTGCCGGAGTCGCGAGCTCCTCGTCCGAGGAATCGAGCTCCGATTTAGGGAGTGGCACTCCGCTCGGGGACCACTGCAAAGGTCCTTGGTTCTCGCCCTGTTCCGTTTTTATCATGAGGAGCGATCCCCATGTTCCGGGATCCACTGGCTCCTTCCATGTTGCACGCGGGGCTTCAGCCGTTGCTGTGTCCGTTCCCGCCTCCACGGTCTGCCCGGGCACAAAGGGTTGTACAGCCCACAAGTAATGGATGCCGCATTGAGGGCATCGAGACGCAGTACTGACCGGGCCACCCGGCAGCCGACACTGTATTGTATTGTATTGTATGTCTTTATTTGTATAGCGCCATTAATGTACATAGCGCTTCACAGCAGTAATACATGTGGTAATCATATAAATAACAGATAATATAAATAACAGATCATGGGAATAAGTGCTTTAGACATAAAAGTAACATTTCGGAAGAGGAGTCCCTGCCCCGAGGAGCTTACAGTCTAATTGGTAGGTAGGGAGAACGTACAGAGACAGGAGGAGGGAGTTCTGGTAAGTGCGTCTGCAGGGAGCCAAGCTTTATGTATCATGTGTTCAGAATATCCACAGTGCTATTCATATGCTTCTTTAAGCAAGTGTGTCTTAAGGTGGGTCTTAAAGGTGGATAGAGAGGGTGCTAGTCGGGTACTGAGGGGAAGGGCATTCCAGCGGTGTGGGGCAGAAAGTGAAAAAGGTTTAAGGCGGGAGAGGGCTTTAGATACTAAGGGGGTAGAAAGAAGACATCCTTGAGAAGAACGCAAGAGTCTGGATGGTGCATAGCGAGAAATTAGGGCTGAGATGTAAGGAGGGGCAGAAAGTGTAAAGCTTTAAAAGTGAGGAGAAGAATGGAGTGTGAGATGCGGGATTTGATCGGAAGCCAGGAGAGGGATTTCATGAGGGGAGATGCTGAGACAGATCTAGGAAAGAGTAGAGTGATTCTGGCAGCAGCGTTAAGGATAGATTGTAGGGGAGACAGGTGAGAGGCAGGAAGGCCGGACAGCAGGAGGTTACAGTAATCAAGACGGGAGAGAATGAGGGCCTGAGTCAGAGTTTTAGCAGTCGAACAACAGAGGAAAGGGCGTATCTTAGTTATATTGCGGAGGAAAAAGCGACAAGTTTTAGAAATGTTTTGAATGTGAGGGGCGAATGTGAGAGAGGAGTCGAGTGTGACCCCTAGGCAGCGTGCTTGGGCTACTGGGTGAATGATTGTAGTTCCAACAGTAATGTGGAAGGAGGTAGTAGGGCCAGGTTTGGGAGGAAGTATGAGGAGCTCTGTTTTAGCCATGTTGAGTTTAAGGCGTGCACTGCATGCATAAGCACGCCACCGTCTCTTTGCCTGCCGCCTTGAGCACCAAGAAGCCTCCTGGAGCTGAATAGGGGTGGGCAGAGATGTCTGGGTCGTTATTTTCTTTGCTGGCCATACTAATGACAGGAGAAACTTTTGCAGTGGTCTGCTCTGTTCGCTGGCTCCTCGTGATCGAAGTGCCGGGGCTGGTTGGGTAACTCCTCCTTCATCTAGCTCCACCCGCATCTGACAGAGCTGGAAACCACTCCCCCTGGTTGAGATTAGGGGAGGGTCCCACAAGTTTAT